>NC_056575.1:15935881-16543381 GCF_018340385.1 Cyprinus carpio
AACATGGTATAATACATGATCTGTGGGGTATTTGGGGTGATACTTCACAGACACACTCTGGGGACACCTGAGACTTGAAAAGGGGGCATAATTTGACTCCTTTAATTCCACATGGGGTCAGTTAACAGTAACATTCTTGCTGTCCACACTTCAACACACTGCCTGGTCCCTCTTGAGCCAAGTCATGTAGGGCAGCGAACCGCGCCAACATATTGCAGCACGGGGGTGTTCTGGTAGACCAGATGTGTCTGTGGAGCAGAACCTTTGAAAAAAAAAAAAAAAAAAAAAAAAAAAAAAAAAACACTCAAAGATTTAGAGATAGGGATAACCCCTATCTGTTGGGGTCTGGGTCCAGCCCAGCTGGGGGACATAAAAAATGGAGTAAAATATCTAGAGGAAAAGGGAAACTGAGGCCAACTGAAAGAATCTGGTATTTAACAAGCAGTGTGAGGTGAAGGAATGCAAATTGGACTATTGCGTGGAATGCTAGGCTTGCGTCATGTGATCGTTCAGACAAACCCAACACACAAGAAGCTCTCTTGAATTCAACCAAACCACCAATCAAAAGCCTCCATTGTCAATGTATCAACCAACACTGGTCATGCTAACGTCAGCGCAGCCTCACTTTGGCGTATCGCCATGGGGGTCAAAGCTGAGTGAGCAGATGAATGGACAGATACAGCATGAAGTATTTTCTTTCATCAAACTCTTTTAGGGGGTAGGTGCATCTAATTGTGTGCAGTTGATCTCTCGCAATGCCAAGTGTGTGAGTGCGTGTGTAGATCTTTATTCCCATGAGTTCATTTGACGCGCATTAATATAACATATGCAGTATGTCAGCAACAACAAACTGGAAGAATGATAGCAGGAAGGAGAGAAAAAGGATGATGGACTGATAGATGGAGAAACAAAGGCCAAGATTTCATCTGAGGTCGGCAGAGGGGAGGAATAGTGATGGACTTGTGAGAGACTGACAAAGCACTCATTTACAGAGAGGAAGAGAGAGACAGAGAGAATTTATATTCATATTCAAAGTCTTCCACTGTTTTCTCAATGGAAAAGGGAAATAAAAGAAATAAGACTACTTGTTTAATCCTGTAAAAATATAATCCTGTATAGATTATATTTAAGCAATAAGGTACGAGAGACTATATGCGCAATATAGCATGATCTTAGATACCTTGTATAAAACATACACTGGGTTATGAAAACAGTCAATTTTATTTTTTTAAGAGCTTGTTAAAAAATAAATAAATAAAATGAATGAATGAATGAATGCATTCAGGCACTGGCGAAGAATCTAATATAATGTACGAATCTAATATACTGTATTTTTTATGCTTGGTAAGTTTCATATTCTAACCGTAGATGGCTACTTTTGAATGGGTGTCAATTGAAACATTCCCCTATAATGATGGTAACAATTACCTTTTATTTTGTTACTGTCAAGATTGTGCCGTATGCATTGGAGCATTGGCTTCAGACATGTAATTTGTAACTTTTACCATATAGGCAGATAAAAAAAAAAAATAGAACGAATACATTTAAACTCACAAAAAAACATCTGAAGACAAATATTTGATCACTGGTATCACAATATCATGAGAAAACTTACAAAAATGTAAAATCTGAAATATAAAAAGTATGAAGCTCCTCCTCTTAAGTGCGACCAAACTTAATTGTATGGAAACGCATTTGCGAGGTTGTATGACTCAATCTGTACGTTTTCATACAAATATTGCTAGACTGTTAATGAATTGTACTCTTAAGGATATTACCATGCATAGTTATACTTATTATTTTTAAAATAATAAAAATAATACAATAGTTTTGGAAAATGACAGCAAAACTAGCCACTATAATGCTATTAGGTTTTAGGTGGTAATGAGGTTTCTAGGGTGTTAAGGGTGGTTGCTTACTAGCTCACCCAAGTCTATATGATATTCTCATCTCTAGATATGGATTGATTCCCTCTTTCAATGCAAGTCTAAGGTTTCCTTTATCTGATTTATTGTCTTTTTATTGTTGTGTAACTGACCTCTCTCTCTCTCACACACACACACACACACACACACACACACACACATACACACATTCTGTTCAGAAGGTTACAACAGCTAACAAATGATCCATCAGAGAAACATTCAAAATACATGCAGAGAAAGCGCTAGAAAAGTATTGCTGCCCCAATAGAGCACTGTTCATCTGCAAGGGTAAAAACGCTAAATAAAAGAAAATAATCTTTTTCTGCCTTTTATTTCAATTTTCTGTCAGTTATTTTTAAACCTCTGATGTAGAATCGCAGTTTCATCCCATTCAAACCTGAATCTGTTCTTAAGCATGTGTCCATATCCACACAAATACACACCTCTGTCTTTAATCCAATCATTTTTACTATCATAGTGAAACTGACTTCAAGAGAGATGGATGTATAAAGGCTGTCCTCCTACACACAGGGATCCGTATGAACGTACGCACACATGCACAGAGAGACCTGTTTAACAACAGGCCTCATTATCCCACTGTGACAGCCATTTCAAATGCTGCGCTCCCATGCAGAAAACCAGCAGTCTGTTAGAGGCTGTGTATTCTTGCAGTGGGTAGTTCTCTGAGCATGCTTATACACACACGCTAACATACACAAACACACAAGTACACACTTAACAGCAGCTGTTTTCTGTTCAGGTTTTGGCAACCCGGGAAACATTCCTTTGTGGGCTATGTTGGCAGACCATCGCACACAAGTAAACAAGAGTGGGCAGGGATGCACATGTGTGCACACACAAACACATATGTATCGCCAATAATATTCCATCTCCCTCACGTATGGTCAATACATACTATGCCCTTGTAATTGTCATTGTGAGGTTTGAACCATACACACACACACACACACACATACACAATTAAAAAGGGATTACAAGCTAAAGCTCCTGGATACAACACACATTTAATTAGGGTGACCAAACGTGCCATTTTCCCAGGACACGTCCTGGCCAGGATTTCTATATTGCCTGCAATTTCCAGGTTTTGGCTTTGGTTTCCTGTTTTCATATTTAATGAAGGTAATGATCGTTTGACCAATAACATGCAGACATTGTACGTAATCAACCAATCGTGGTGCGTGAGAAGGTGGGATCTACAGAGAACGGTCAAAGCGATGCAAATACGTGTATATATTAGTGTTCATCTTGAAGCAGCACTGAGCATACCGATCGGTGTATGACATCAAAGTACCTTGAGAGCGATTCAAAAGCACAAGAAGCCGTCTGCTCTCTAGAGCTCTCATGGTACTTTGTCATACAACAATTGGTTTGCACAGTGCAAACAAAACCAAAATGTGGATATTTTAGGCAATATAGAAATCCTGGCCAGGACGTGTCCTGGGAAAATGGCACATTTGGTCACCCTACATTTAATTAACATCCACACAATAGCCAGTGCTAATAACACTGCACCTGTGACAAAAACCATATAGTCTCTAATATCAGTCAATTCATGCAGTCTCTTTCACACACACACAGCTATTTTGGATGTCCTTGAATTTGCCAAACAAACAAACAAACAAACAAAAAACATAAATACATGTTAATGATAAAATATTCATATCAAGAGTGGTGCTTTCAAAACATTCCACATTTAAGGAAAGAAAATTAGTCTTAAATGTTTTATTGATTCTGCAATAGTCCTCCTGTAGTCTTCTGATTAACATTACTACCACTGACAGTGTGTTTCACTGGTACTATATTTGATATTTCAAATAGGTGTAGTTTAGATTGCAGCTGAGTACTACCAAAAACTGTGAATGACTTTATTTACATTAAAAGTCCCATCCATTTATAATATAAAGTACAGCTGCAAGCATCATTTACTGAGGTTCAACCACTTTAAGGCATTTAAGAAAATATGAAAAAATACATATTATTTAGCAAGCCTTTATCTACTTAAATCAATGATTAAAAAGAGCTTTTTTTGTCAATTACAGTTCATTTTTTTATTTTATTTTTTACCTGTATAACTGTTATTGTGCCACATATAGCAAAATATCCAGACAAGTTGGGATGCTTCTTTAGAATCATATGCTGCAACTCGTGCTCACCTAGTTTCATGAAGTTTTGAGTTTTAGTTTAGGATTTATAGGCTTTTGGGTATATTTGTCCAGGCCAATTTTCTAAACAACCCTTTTATAGCTATCCAAAGTGTAAACTTCAACCTTTCTTTAATAATAATTGATCTAGGGAGTCCATGGAATTGTACTGCAATGGTTTTCTTGAGGTTAACAAAAAACCTAAGAATAGTGGCCAATTTCTTTAAAATTTCTTACAGACCTTTAGGGTTGTGAGTCAAACAGCCCCACCAAGTTTCATTCTGATCAGCCTCCGTTAACCCCGTCTAATAAGTGCTCAGAATTAATTGGCCAATGGCAGCCATTTTTTTCGAGATACATGAACATGTTCATAGGGGGCCATCGCATTTTGGACACAGACACTGCATGTGAATTTTCAAGTCAATTGGACTAACGCATGTGTAGTTATAGCCATTTTTATGTTTTTGTCCTATTGTAAAGCCAGACAGTGGTCAGACTCCACAATTTTTCTCATGTGACCCCAGATTGAGGTCTTAAATATGCGTCTCGAATTTGGTGTAAATATCTCATTCCATTAAAAAGTTATAGCCATTTTTGTAAAAGTGGCCTCGCCTCTTTGGAACATTTTGGCATCCCTTTGTGATGGTGAGTTGTTGTTTTTTTTTTTTGATAATTATTGATATTCACTCTCCAGAAAAAAAATCCTGCACTGTTTTGGTTTAGATTGAGCAAAAAACCTAGGACTAGTTTGCAAAAGTAGAAAAATAAAAATAAAAAATATAGCCAAAAATTCAACCAAGAGTGGCGATCGGATCTGTCATGTGCATTTTGTTCATCTTGACCCAAGGATTTCAATGATATAAGACACCTGAGTCTGCGACGAGCGTTTCGGAGCTATGAGCCATTTCATACTTTTGATTGCTGTAGCACCCCCATCAGGCTGATCGGGGCAAGCCTTGGTGATGTTATAGACAGAGTGGGTACTACCATCCTTCAAAGTATCAGGTCTCTACTCCTTACGGTTTTGTCAGCCCAATCACTTTTAGGTCTGAATGGTTATCTTTCAAATTCTTAACAATTACAGTAGGGTTTCAGTGCTACTAATTAATTGTTAGAAAGTTCCTTCTCTATATTTTAGTGATAAACAATCCAGATAAATTCCTAGATAATTTATTGTAAGCACCGTCATTACAATGCTAATGCTAATCTTGTGTAGTTTTTTTATTAGAATTAGATTAAGATTTAAATAGATTTTTTTTTAGCAATTAGTCAAAAATTCTTTAAAATATGTATCAAAATTCAGTACAATTTTTTTCCTTTTTTTTTTTTTACAGCTATAAAAGCAGAATGAATCTATCTAACATGCTAATAAGTGCCTCAAACAAATGTTTGATGCCACTGACCTGGCAAACTTAAACCCAGTGATTAGTTCTCCCTCAAAATGACTCATTTTATCCACCTGCACCTTGTAAACATGACTTGGTTTCCAGACAAGATTGCCAGATTGTGAAAGTACTCTCCAGTTTTGTGTCAGACACTTCATTAACAGACTGTGGGTGGTTGGTGGGTGTGCCGTCGGAGGCTGAGACTGGCATGTAAACTTGACATGGCAACCCACTGCTGTAAGCTGTCAGTCAGACACGGCTAATAATCCCAAGCAGAGATGTTTCATGATGAATATCACAACAGAGGAGCGATAGATCATTTCCACAAGCATCCAATACCTGTGGAATGGATCGGAGCAGGCAAGATCACATCTGGAAACAATTAGGTCTTACTTCAAACTCACAAACTCATACATTAATCTACATTAATTTAATTTTTGACATTCAGCGTTGGCTTGTACCGCACAAATTTTAGGAAGAGCTTATTGTAGATTATCAAATGGATGTTATTTCAGTCTCTTAGTTAGAGTGGAATTTTGCTGTAATGGCCTTAAGCTAAGCACTTAACCAAAGGGTGCTCAGAGGATGCTGGGTCAGAGCACCCACTTCCCTGATCTGTCTCGAGGAGGATTGTGTCAAGAGATACTGCTTGCAGTGCATATTTCCCGCTTTAGAACATTTAGCTAATGGCAAATGAATTGTTTAGTGTGATTCATCACGAATCAGGCATCACTAGTGTCTCAATTTCTTCTATTCGAAACAATGTGGAATGTTATGTTTTATTCTCAAATATAGTGAAGAAAAAGATGATGTGCACTGAAATGTTGATTTTTGTTTAAGAATCAGCTTTTTTCTTCTTTTTTTCTTATCACAACAGCTTCTGAGGGGCTGAAAACTTAGTGACATTTCAACAGGACTGGAGTGGAGAATACTTTTTTTTATTTTTTTTTATTATTAGTTAACTCTGAAAAATGACAGACATATTTGTGGAGTCCCAAGATTTTCTTTGAGATTTTCTTGGGACTGGGACTGTTCTGGCACTTTTTTGGCAGTAATCTGTTCTGTGAGATTTCAAAGAAACTGCTAACCCTTTAGATCAAGAAACCACACAAAATGAAATTTAAAAAAAAATCGTGGTTTGGTGAGTGAAGACAGACACCTCCGAGAAGCTATTAGTTTAAATAAAAACATTTAAAAGAAAGGTGGAGGAAAATCATTTTGTAAACTACAGATCAGCTGTTTTATTGAAAAGATCCAACTCAAAAGAACGATTTGTTCATGAATCAAACATGTACAGTACTTACGCGATCGCCTAAGGATAGGTAGATACAGTAGTCAAGATTTCTACTTAGATATCGGCATGTTCATTACACTTACATGAGTAAAAATGTCACACTAATTACATTTGTTGTCATTTTGTCTATTAATCTATTTTATATTACTGAAGAGTCTTAAAAATATTAAAACTAATATTCAAATATATTTCCAATTTGTATTTCTTCAAATTGTTTGTGATGTTCCTCATTTGTAAGTCAGCTTATATTCATGTGGAATTTACACACATTTCATTTACATGGGTTTGGTAGACTGTTTCTTTAAGAGTCTAAAAAAAATAAAAACAAATAAAACCTTGGCCTGAACATTAATGTCTACCCTTGCACTTAAAGTAAAAGGCCATTAATGTCATTAATGTCCCTTTTACGGGAGCCTGACGAGTTTCCACACTATAACTCACAGTCTGTACCCATCCGTGGTGATAAAATAAGGCTTGGCTTTCAGAGATGTGCTTTTGCAGGGGGCTCTTAAAAGCACTGACATTAAGAAAATGCAGTTGTTAATGGAGATGACCTTTCATATTTCATCTGGTTCCGAGACATGCGAGAAAACACGACGCGCATTGATGACACGGCATTCACAAGGCACGTAGTGATGAGGTCATTATCTGAAGTCTGGTTATTTGACCCCTGCATTAAAGGGATAGTTCACCCAAAAATGAAAATTTGATGTTTATCTGCTTACCCCCAGGGCATCCAAGATGTAGGTGACTTTGTTTCTTCGGTAGAACACAAACAGAGATTTTTAACTCAAACCGTTGCTGTCTGTCAGTCATATAATGTAAGTGGATGGGAATCACGGCTTTGAGAGTCATAAAACATACACAAACAAAACCAAATTAAACCTTGTGATATAATGTAAGTGGATGGGAATCACGGCTTTGAGAGTCATAAAACATACACAAACAAAACCAAATTAAACTTGGCATTGTTCTGAAGTCCTGAACGTTCGCAGTCAACGGCGGCGTGAGGCGTCTTGTTTTCTTACTTCTGCTTTACAGCAGAACACAGACTTATAATGCATTACCCGCATCTGTCAAATGTATCACTGTCCTAATTGAGATTGTAGATAGAGTGCAATGATCCATTTGAGAGATTGGCGGTGTTTTCTTCTGCAATCCGCCGTAAAGCAAGAAGAAGAAGAAGAAGAAGAAGAAGAAGAAGAAGAAGAAGACGCCTCACGCATCACCTACATCTTGGATGCCCTGGGGATAAGCAGATAAACATCAAATTTTCATTTTTTAGGTGAACTATCCCTTTGACTAAATTGTCTGAACTGTCCTGAGCACGTTCGCGTTTTCTTCTTCAACGGCGGCGTGAGGCGTCTTCTTAAATCAATTTATCTTATGCAGTGTTAGGAAAGCTACACTGAATCAAGTTAAAAGTTACTCATGATTTAAAGTAGTCAAATAGAAAATTGGAATAATATTTTTTATTAATCAAATAAATGTAGTCTTAGTGCACACATTATATATTATATTATATTATATTATATTATATTATATTATATTATATTATATTATATTATATTATATTATATTAGTTAAAGTGACAGCATTAAACTTGAACAGATAAATTCAAGCATAAATAAAACAAATGGGCACATAACACAAAATGCAGCATACAACAAACAAATAATTGAATTAACTGATTACTTTTAGTTAGTTACTAACCATTGCTGATCTTATATTTGTATTAAGTCTGTCAAGACTTCTCTCCCAATACATTGTTTAAAAACTTCACTTTGTGGTCCATGAAAGTGTTTCAATTTATAATCATGCTTTATATTCTGTATTTCCTGAGCCAAGTTAAAAAAAATAAAAATAAAATAAGATTCACTCAAGAAATGGGGGGGGGGTCCTTACTGCAAACTGACAACTGCAGGCATCACCTTGTAGTTGAAAAATTGCAGGGTCTGCACTTAAATATCTCGCTACTTGTCACATTTTCTTCCCTGTTATCATGACTGTGTCAACGAGGGATCACAAAATCAACAGCCTTATAAATGAAGGCCTATGATTTCACAAAATGAAACAATTGCATTTACTCAAATGCACGAGTCAGGTATGAAATCTCTTAGATTGGTTTATAGGTGATAGGTGCCTGTATTCAGCTCAAAATCACTCGAGAGAATTGCTGTTTCCAGAGCCTACGAATTAGGGCTGAGTCTATATTGATTGATTTGCTCATTTTCAAACAGTAACAATTTGCTTAAGAATGATATTGACATTTTAATTCACCCTCATTTGTTCACATCACTCACAATTTTTATTTATTTTTTTTGCTCTCAGCCATAGCTCACATATGCTATATGAATGGTTAGTATAAGCCCCTAAAGCATACTGATATTTTAGTTTATAATTTAACATTTTATGATACCTTAAAGGATACTCCACCCCAAAATGAAAATGTTGTCATTAATCACTTAAACCCATGTCGTTTCTAACCTGTAAAAGCGTTGTTCGTCTTCGGAACACAATTTAAGATATTTTGGATGAAAACTGGGAAGCATGTGACTGTGCCATAGACTGCCAAGTAAATAACAGTGTCAAGGTCCATAAAAGGTATGAAACGACTTTATTCAACAATTCCTTTGCCAACAGTCTCCTCTGTGTCTTTCCATATCATCGTAGGCCATGTATGCTCTCCTGTATCATCCGTGCCACAAGGATGCACTGTTTCTTTGTGTATTTAGCTTTGATTTGAAAGAAAACAGTGCATCCTTGTGGCATTGATGATAAAGAAAAGCATACACAGCATATAGTGATATGTGACAAAGGAATTGTTGAATAAATTTTCATTTTCTTCGCTTACAAAAAGTGTTCCCGTCGCTTCATATAACCCAGATTGCACGTCTGATGGCAGATGGAGTATTCTGACGACGACTTTCATACCTTTTATGGATGTTGACACTGTTATTTACTTGGCCGTCTATGGCAGTGGTCCCCAACCCCCGGGCTGCGTCATTTGGTACCGGGCCGCACAAGAAAGAATAAATAACTTACATTAAAGCTGCAGTTGGTAACTTTTGGCGCTCGCGTCTGGCGGAAGAACATTGTAGCCGGAGCTACTTCTCTCTGTTTGCATCTATGGCGAGTCACGCAGGTACTGTGCTACTCTGCAGCGTTGCCGACCCCAACCAGACTAAAATAGTCCAAATATAAACACTTATTATAGGTGTGCCGTAGTGATTCAGGAAAAGACAAAAACACGGTTTGGAAAATGAATTCATGATGTACTCGCTCATTATATATATATTTTTATATACAGAAAAGCGTTAGGGTTGGGGGCAGAGAGGATGTTATTCATGTTATGTTGTTGGCGCGATGTTATGAGGACGCTGCTAATAAAGTTGCATACGAATACACAGTGGATTCATGTTTATTATTATATTTACAATATACCACAGTTTTTATGCCAGTCGTATCACTTTATTTTGTTGTATTTATCCGTCACACCTTATCCGTCCGTGAAAATATTGTAAACCGGTCTTGGCACTAAAATTTTGTGGACCTGGTCTATGGGACAGTCAAGGCCTCCTGGCCCGGTCGGAGCTTTTTACGTGGAAAATATTTGTCTGACAAAATTAAACCGGTCCTTGGCGCTACAAAGTTTGAGCCAGAACAGGGACCGCTGGTCTATGAGGGACAGTCACAGGCCTCCTGCTTTTTTTTTTTTCATCCATAAAACTAAAAGTTAAACTAAATGAAACTAAAAAATGCAATTAGCTGAAATAAAATTTTTTTTTTTTTTTTTTTTTTTTTTTTTTAATTTTTTTTGTTTGTTTGTTTTTTTTTATATTATTTAATTAGCTGAATTACGGGTTTGGAATGAAATGGGGTAAGTGATTAATGTACACAGCACCCCATATTGACAGAAAAAGACAGAATTGTTGATATTTTTATTTTTTGCTGAAATATCACATTTAGTGTTCAGAGCCTTTGCTCAGTATTTAGTAGAAGCACCCTTTTGATCTAATACAGCCATGAGTCTTTTTGGGAAAGATGCAACAAATTTTTCACACCTGGATTTGGGGATCCTCTGCCATTCCTCCTTGCAGATCCTCTCCAGTTCTATCAGGTTAAATGGTAAACGTTGGTGGACAGCCATTTTCAGGTCTCTCCAGAGATGCTCAATTGGATTTAAGTCAGGGCTCTGGCTGGGCCATTCAAGAACAGTCACAGAGTTGTTGTGAAGCCACTCCTTCGTTATTTTAGCTGTGTGATTAGGGTCATTGTCTTGTTGGAAGGTGAACCTTCGGCCCAGTCTGAGGTCCCGGGTACTCTGGAGAAGGTTTTCGTCCAGGATATCCCTGTACTTGGCAGCATTCATCTTTCACTCGATTGCAACCAGACGTCCTGTCCCTGCAGCTGAAAAACACCCCCACAGCATGATGCTGCCACCACCATGCTTCACTGTTGGGACTGTATTGGACAGGTGATGAGCAGTGCCTGGTTTTCTCCACACATACCGCTTAGAATTAAGGCCAAAAAGTTCTATCTTGGTCTCATCAGACCAGAGAATCTTATTTTTCTGTTTTTTAGCAAACTCCATGCGGGCTTTCATGTGTCGGGCCACTCTGCCATAAAGCCCCGACTGGTGGAGGGCTGCAGTGATGGTTGACTTTCTACAACTTTCTCCCATCTCCCGACTGCATCTCTGGAGCTCAGCCACAGTGATCTTTGGGTTCTACTTTGCCTCTCTCACCAAGGCTCTTCTCCCCCGATAGCTCAGTTTGGCCGGACGGCCAACTCTAGGAAGGGTTCTGGTCGTCCCAGACGTCTTCCAGTTAAGGATTATGGAGGCCACTGTGCTCTTAGGAACCTTAAGTGTAGCAGAAATTTTTTTGTAACCTTGGCCAGATCTGTGCCTTGTCACAATTCTGTCTCTGAGCTCTTCAGGCAGTTCCTTTGACCTCATGATTCTCATATTCTTTCTCTGAGCTCTTCAGGCAGAAGGTCTTATATAGACAGGTGTGTGGCTTTCCTAATCAAGTCCAATCAGTATAATCAAACACAGCTGGACTCAAATGAAGGTGTAGAACCATCTCAAGGATGCTCAGAAGAAATGGACAGCACCTGAGTTAAATATATGAGTGTCACAGCAAAGATGTGAAAATGATTTTAGCAAATGGCTGCAATATAACAAAGAGTGAAAAATTTAAGGGGGGTCTGAATACTTTCCGTACCCACTGTACTGTATTAGTAAAGGCAAAAGAAAATGCCATATACAGGTTAAATGTTTAAGTATCTAATACAGTTTGATCATTGATTTAATAATGGGATTGTTCTGGATTGCCATCAATAAGGAAACATGCTTTGTCTTTGAATGCTATGTGGATAGATATGAATTATTTTATAGCATAATTTAGTTATGAATGATGGATTTATTAGCATATGGAATAGAAGGTTATGCTGTTATCTGAGCTCCATATATTGATATGAATATTAATATGCAGAAATAAGACTGATTTCCTGCTGTAGTGAATGTGTGTCTCTATGCATTAGCATGCTATCACAGCTGGACAAGATGGAATGACGGGCGGAATTTGAAAATGAACGTGTGTTTTCTCCTCTGCTCTGCTGACCTGACCGATATTGCAGTGTAAACCCATGAATAAAAAGTAGCCATATGCATTCCCTCCACAACCATCACGTTTTTTTTTTTCTCTCTCTCTGTTTCAGTTGCATTGATGTTTGCTTTTCTTTTTTTTTCCAATTCGTCTGTGATGAATTTGTTGATGGCCTCCGATTGGTAAACGGCACGATGCAGTGCCACCTGTCAGTCAAATTGGGTGTTATCGTCATGGAGATGCCACAGCTCATGCACTCATCCACAATCCATCAATTTATATTTGCGCTCCAATCGTGGACCTGATTACCACACGGGGCACCCAGCTATCTCTATGTGTGTGTGTGTGTGTGTGTTTATCTGGGTGCTTCAGTTTGGTGAGAGTTTGATGAGTGTTTCAAACCCTATCCAAACACAAATCCAATCAAATTCACTGTATGCTCACATAACAATGACAACAAATAAAGAAACACCAGCAGGCAAAAAATGCAAGATAGTAATGATTGCCATAAACATTCTACTGTTCTTTATACTGTATATGTAAAAACATCATAATTAGCTCTTGGTAAACCTAAACTTTATTCCATAGGATTTGATATGAAAATACTTAAAAGAGTATCTTAAAAACTTCAATGTTGTGCACTTTTTATTTCAACAATCTAAAATTAAAAATGTGTATGTGACTAATTTAAGCTACTATATTGTAATTAGTCAGGCATGTTATTTCGGAGGGGGTGTGACTGGAAATTTAGTGTAAAAAAAAACAAAAAAAATAGCTTTTATTTTTTTTTTCCCCAATGATATCTGTCCACGGATATTCATTCATTCATTCATTTTGGCATATGTACTACTCATAAAGGTCACTTTTTTTATCACAAGCAAAATGCATTTTTAATTTTTAATTTTTTAATTTTGGCTTAATTTTATTTACTTTTTTTATTATATCTTTACATTTAAATAGTTAACATTTTATTTTATCAAACTGTTTTAAATCTATCTATCTATCTATCTATGCATTTAGTACGCTTGTGATGACAAACTCGTCAAAATATCAAGAAAAAAAATAAATAAATCAGATGTAGTATGTACAAACAAACAAAACAAAAGAAAAGGGGTTGGCTACCAGTGTATTTAGGATTAAGGTCAAATCTGGCAGTGAGAGTTGAACTGCCAACTCTCACTGCCAGATCTGAGAGTTGTACAGACAGGCCAACAGCAGGTGAATTCCTAGATTTAGAAGTCACTCTGTCGCTATGATAAATAATTTACTGGTTGTTTAAGGCTGTATAACCCTGGTTTCTCCTTGCCTATTCTTACACTGAGCATTCTCTCTATCTGTCTCTCTGTGTGGATAGCATTAGAAAACAAAACATTCTTGACCCACATTTATGAAACATATACATTTAACAAACGGACAGTTTTCAAAGCTTAAACCCTTTTACATGTACAACTATGTGTCATAGCAATATTTGTCCTCTTTCTAAAGACAGGGTTGAAACTGGAATTCCTAGAACCCAATGATGGGACTTCTAACACAAATTAAGTCATTTGCATTATTATCACTGAAGCTCAATAAGGATGAAATATTGACATATAAATAAAACATGGCTAACATAATGTCAAATTAGGTAAATTAAAGGTAATGCATTTAACATATATTAAGTCACTATGTCACTATGTAGGTGGGCAAAGCAGAACACTGTTATAAAAATAACTTTAACATTTACATATTTAAGTTCAAAGCACAGTCAAAAGTAGATATTTACCATTTTAGTCAACAACAACAACAACAACAAAAAAATAGCCTTGTTCAAGGTTTTCTTAATTTAAAAAAAAAGGTCAGCTTGTGTGTCTACATTTTTAAATCCTTTGTCCAAGCAAAACAGGAAAATGCTTGAAACTTTTAGAGGTAAGAAGTTCCAGCAGAATTGTTTAATTGACTTATATAATGCTTGAGTAGTGACACTAAACATATTGTATACTGTGAGAATGAACACTTTGCTATACACACACTGCTGACGTCCCTTAAGAGCTGTCATCAGTATAATAGATAGTTTTAGCGCCCACAAACTGTGTAATGATCATTACCCACAATCCTTTACAAAGGCCTTTCCTTCCCTACGGTGTGTCAGTCTGCAGTAGGATGCACGTGGAATGTTCATCTCATTAGATCAAGCATATGTGTCCTCACAAAAGATATGATTGCGTAGTCTATGCTAAAACGATTTGCATTGTTTGTTTCTCTTCAGATAAATCTCTTTGGCATGACAAAAAAAATGGTCAGGGAGATGTTTCAATCTGCTTGATGGGTCTGCTCACAAGTACACCGACACTTTCAATAAGAAAAGATAATTAAAATTGCAGCTGGAAGCCTGTCATAGTCAATCTGAAGGCATATGGAGTGTGTGTATTTATTCTATGTGATGATATATGAGTATAATTTATGCTACATTTTAATATGACAGAATAAATATGTCACATTACTGATGCGGGTCTGTGTAAAGTCATATGTTGGGTGAGAATTACTGTTAAAGGAGCCATCTCTTACTTGTTTGTGGCATTTTACTATTGAAATCTACTCATGATGTTTCATATTTTCGTTTTTCATTACAACTTTCCATCATCTTTGACTCTCAGAATTAAATGAACGAATAAATCTGCCAAAAGTAATATTTAAATGAATTGTTTAAATATATATAATATATATATATATATATATATATATATATATATATATATATATATATATATATATTTAAACCATGCTTTACTTTACTTTTATAAAATTACGGTATATTAAATAATGCCAAATGAAGTTGTTTTGCCATTTACCAAACTGCAGTTTAAAACATAATCATTTTGTTTTCTAAGTTTTATTAAATTATGAAATTAAATAGTTTACATTTATTCAGAATTAGCAATATATGCACAATTTGAAGATTATTAAATGCATTGTGATTGAAATTTGGCCTATGACTGAACTGTTTAAATACCAAGAACAATGAAATATTGTTTAAGTGTAGGGGGTTATTGTACTTTAAAGATGCATTTATGTAAATGACCTTTGTTATGATTTAATTCTGAAATAAATGTACTTTATTTCAACTCAAAATGAATTATACTGTTAAATGGGACAAAATGTTTAATTTCGTTGGCAATTTGGCATATTTGAGGAATAATAAGATACTAATATGACAATTATTATTATTATTATATTTAATAATAACTGATCATCATACTGGTGCCACATCTGTAGTATGTCTGGAGCTTTGCACTCACACTCAGCCTCATATCATAAATCCTGCACATTGGCTTTTGGTATCGGGGTGTATGCCTATCCAAAAATGCATGTTGTTCCTAGGGATAGGAACGTCTTAAATTAATTACAGTCTAGACAGCCCTCCTGTCAGATAGACTGAGAGAGAAAAAAAGAGAGAATGAGAGAGAGAGACAGCCCTCCTGTAATGAAGTTGTTCAGTTAGATGAGTGATATCACACACCGCTGCCCTCCAGCATCAGATGCCCAAAAGTTCAGACTTCAGAAGTTCATTCAAATATGTAAATTTAAAAGTGAAGCACAATGGCAATACAAAAATTCAATGAAAGTGAATGGTGACCAGGGGCTGTCAATTTCCAAAAATGACCAAAAATTGTCTATATGACTCATAGTTAGGGGTGTCACGATATAACAGTATTGATGAAAACTGTGATATTTAAAATACGAAACACTGATATTGTGTTGATAATACACATGCTATAACACTGTAAATAATAATTCAGCACCAGTGACTGGATTATCTGGTTGACTCCGCCTCCCTACACTCATATTTTAAGTGTGGTTCATTGGCTAACAAGGAGAAAAATAAATAAATAAATAAAGTTAAAGATGAGTTTGACTAATATCATTTTTCCCCCATCAAAATGTCTATAGATATTGCAATAATAGTAATTATTCTTACAATCTGATATCATGACAGCCCTACTCACTGTCTCCTTAAAGCCATAAATGTAGGTCATTTTTCTTCTCCTCCATCACAGCTCTCAAAGCTCATTCAAGTTTCTGAATATTTCAAGCTTTCTATAGACATATTTCTCATGTCTGTAAAATGTCTTATTATATGCTAAGTTTCTGTTCACTTTTGTGACATGCTTCATAGAGACAGAGACAGCAGAAAGTGCATCCTCTTTGTTTTCTTTATTTTACAAAAGAGCAATGTTTTGTTGTTACTATGAGGGAATACAAATAAAAGTAGACCCTTTAGTGTGTAATGATGTCTCACTCTCATCAGTATGACCTTAAATTTCTGTTGTTATCAGGAAAAAAATAGTGATAGTGTAAATGCCTCCGTCAACTCTAGAGGTTAAATATGGCATTTCGTAAGATGCATCACAGCAGCTTTAACATAAATATTGCCAAACAAGTCTCATAACTGATTAAAATCACAAAAGCGTTTTGTTGTTTATTTTGTGGTGTTGTATTAATAGTAGACCCTTTAGTGTGTAATGATGTCTCACTGGTTTTCATAGCAATAAAACAACCATTTTGGGTTCCTCAAAGAACTGTGAAAGGTGTTTTTTTTTTTTTTTTCTTAGTGTGAAGAATATTTTAATAATCTGAAGAACCATTTTACACTATACAGAACTTTTGTGCAATGGAAAGGCTCCATGGATGTTAAAAGGTTTCTCATGGAACCATTGTTGCCATTAAAGAAACTTTAGGCTTTTTCCATTTTGGAGCTTGATAGCATTTTGTCACTATTCACTTTCAGTATACGTAAAAGAGCAGCATGAACATTCTGCTGAAGTTCTCCTTTCGCATTCCACCTAGACAAGACAATTATACATGTTTGGGGTTACATGTGGGTGAGTAGATGAAGAGAGTTTTCATTTTTGGATCCAAAAATGTAATCTGCGTCACTGCTGCGTGATCGCCAGCAGAACAGTGACAGTGACGGAGGAGGTGTGTGGCGCCCTGTGTGCGTGTAATCAGCCCTGTCTCTCCTCTTTAATAGGGGCAGGACGGGGCTATGCAACAGCTGCTGTCAAAACCAAATTATCCAGCCAGAAAGATGACCAACCCTGCCCTCTCAATCAACCCCCACACCGGCTCTCTGCTCTGGGTCACACTTGGCCCGGCGCCTCCCTCTCCTCTCTGGAGTGTTGGGGGTTCGTACCTCACCTCTCCTCCCCTCCGTCTGTCACTTCATTTGTGAGAGTAATTCATTTTTCACACGGCTAAATTGTTCCAAGTCAGAGACTGACCCAGCTCTGTTCTAATCTACCAGGTTGACCTGCGCTAACTCTGATAGAGCAGCTAAACAAAGATGCCAACTCATGTATGCAGTGGCGTGCAGTGGGGTAAGTTTTTAGTATTGAGATGGGTGTGTTTTGTTTTTTAGTGTATGTGTTTATGTTGTGCTATTTAGTTTATGAATTTATATTGCTTATTTGATGTACGTTCAATCAATAAATAATTAATTAATCTGTACTGAGTTTCTTTTATGCTGGTCTCATGTGTCAATGGATTTTACAAGGAATATAAAGTGGAAGGACACTGAATGTTGAAAAGGAGAGTATGACAGAAGAGAAGATTGAAGAGAAGAGAGAAGGGATACAGAAATACGAGTCTGTTTCTGGCAAACAACAGTCTGCTTAGACAGGGAAAAAACAACAACATCTGACTGACTTGTAAAGTGACTAACTTTTGTTTGGCTTGTTTTAGTGACAGGTTTATCTGAAATAGATTCTACCACAAAAATAAACCAGCACAGACATCATTCATTCAAATAATCCTACGGCTGTCACCATGAATGGTTGGGGAATGGAATAAACTGAAAAAAAGAGGAAAATTAGAATAAGCTTCAGGCTTTAATTTATGTCTGTCCAGAAGTAGTAAGTAATTATTATTTCAAAGACATAACTCAGAAAACAAAGCAGAATATACAGGTCTGTTTGTCTAGTTGAATTTCTAGTGTGTTAGTATAGACAAGATAGTCACAAGCATTCTTTGAAAGCTTAGACATATTGCTGGTTAAAACAGTTAAGAAACCTATGGTAATCCAACACCACTTTCCTAGTGGCCAATATCCAAAACATATTCTTGTAATCGGCTATGTTAGTCTTGGGTCACATCTGTAGCGAGTATGAATTACTTGCCATGGTTTCATACTTAGGGTATTTTCTATTATAATAATAATTACGATAAAAGCAACAATTAAAGGTCTCAAAAAAGCAAAAGAGTTAGAAAGGCAGTCAGATAATCAGATGTGCCAGCATGGAACACTCCTACTGAGATGATACTGAGGCTCATAAGGTAATGAGTCCCAAAAGTAATGAAACATCTGAATACGGATCTAGACCAGGATAATGTGAGTGGAGTGGAGTAATAACAATTTCCCTTCCCCTCTTAATGCATTCTGTAATAAGTCCACTTGAACTCCACTCCGGGTTTTAGATTTCCCATTTCTCGCTTGCTCCCCATTTACTGGCATGAAAAATAGACTTTAACATTAAAGGGGTCATATGATGCGATTTAAATTTTTCCTTTCTCTTTGGAGTGTTACAAGCTCTTGGTGCATAAAGAAGATCTGTAAAGTTGCAAAGACCAAAGTCTCAAATCCAAAGAGATATTATTTTTAAAATTTAATACTCGTCCACGCCCCCCTAAAATGTATAACGCAGCCCAGATGTTCACGCAAAGAAAGAAGGCGTACCTTTTATTCTCGTTGTAGTATTGTTGTTGTTGCCACCGCCATGTCGTATAGATGCAGTGTGTTTCACTGTGAAAGTGAAACTACTTTGTTTGGCCTTCCAAAAAAGGACGATATACACTTCGTCATGCCTGGAGCTGATCCATGCTTATCGCTGAGGAAACACATCAAATTTGCACTGTGGATCGCCAGATCAGCTTTCCAGCCCGAGGTCATTACATGTGGTTGCCATATAAGCTCCTTCGTCAAATCCACCAGCCGCGATGTTCTCAAGCGCGCCCCTGCCTCTGCTCACTCAAGTTGGCCTCCGCTCACTCTAGGCCGCGGCTAATACTAGGTGTGTGACGCTGTTTCTTTTAAGAAAGAACTTACAGTTACTACAAGCTCCCACTGCGCCGCTCACACCGCCCGTTCCTCCAGTACCATCGGAAGCCCCCTCCCAGCCGGAACCACGTCTCCCAATTCCGGAGTCATATTCGGGTGAGCCCAACTTTTGTAGAGCTTTCTTAAGCCGCTGTGACATGCACTTTTCCCTCCAACCCAGAACGTTCGCCCAGGAGAGAGCCAAGGTGGCGTTCGTGCTGACATTGCTCACTGGGAGGGCGGCATTATGGGGAACGGCGGTGTGGGAGAACCAGGATCCATGCTGCGCCTCGTTTCAGTCACTCTCCACCGAAATGAGACGGGTCTTTGATCGGGCCGTCGCCGGGAGGGAGGCGGCCAGGAAGCTCGCGGAACTACGGCAGCACGAAGGATCCGTCTCGGACTATTTCATCGAGTTCCGAACCCTGGCGGTAGAGTGTCATTGGAACGAGGAGGCGCAGTGGGACATGTTCCTGCATGGGCTGGCTGACCGCGTCCAGAAGGAGATCTACGCCCTGGATCTCCCGACTTCACTGAATGGGCTGATTGAACTGGCTTTGCGGGTCGACGCACGTCTGACGCGGATGGAGAGGCGGAGCTTACCCAGTTCCACATCCAGGACCCAGACTGACGTGCAGTCCAGCAGCGGGGACGCGGCCAGCCCCTCCTACGATCACGAGCCCATGCAGGTAGGGCGAGCTCGGCTTTCCCGGGAGGAGAAGGAGAGGCGGAGGTCCCTGGGCCTTTGTCTCTACTGCGGGGGAGCCGGGCATCACGCTTACACCTGCCCGGTAAAAGGCCAGGCCCGGTAGTATGTATGAGGCTACTATCGGGTGGGATCTCCGCCGAGAAGACCTCATCATCATCCACGCTCCTTCCGGTAAGGCTAAGGTGGGCAGCACAGACCCACAACTGTCAAGCACTACTGGACTCAGGGGCAGAAGGTTATTTCATGGACAGTACACTGGCACACCGTCTTCACATTCCTCTTAGACCCCTTCAGCACCACATCACGGTTCACGCCCTCAATGGACAGAAACTCCCGGTCATATCTCACGTCACTGAAGACATCACCCTCATCACCTCTGGCAATCACTCGGAAACTATTTCCTTTCACATCCTTGACTCTCCTCTGGCACCCATAGTCCTCGGTCACCCCTGGCTCCTCCTCCACAACCCTAAAGTCGACTGGTCATCCAATACCATTCTGACTTGGTGTCAAGGATGTCACGAGTCTTGTTTAGTGTCTGCCTGTCCGTCTGTTTCTATGTCTGTGTTGCAGGAG
This sequence comes from Cyprinus carpio, assembly GCF_018340385.1. Taxonomy (NCBI): domain Eukaryota; kingdom Metazoa; phylum Chordata; class Actinopteri; order Cypriniformes; family Cyprinidae; genus Cyprinus; species Cyprinus carpio. The sequence goes on from NC_056575.1 coordinate 15,956,617, forward strand.
GAGGCGGTGGATTTGTCTAACGTGCCCGCGGATTACCTCCACCTGAAGGAAGTGTTCAGTAAGTCTCATGCTGCTTCTCTTCCTCCGCATCGTCCCTACGACTGTGCCATAGAATTACTGTCGGGTAAGTCTCCGCCTAAGGGCAAATTATATTCACTTTCTGTTCCGGAAAGGGAGGCTATGGAGAAATATATTTCTGATTCTCTAGCTTCCAGGTTCATCCGCCCTTCCTCTTCTCCAGCGGGAGCGGGGTTCTTTTTTGTGGGAAAGAAGGATGGATCACTGCGACCTTGTATTGATTACCGGGGACTGAACGACATCATGGTCAAGAATACTTATCCTTTGCCGTTGATGTCTTCAGCCTTCGAGAGGTTGCAGGGAGCGTCGATTTTCACAAAACTGGACTTACGTAATGCTTATCATTTGGTCCGCATCAGGGAGGGGGATGAATGGAAGACAGCTTTTAATACCCCCAGGGGGCACTTTGAATATTTGGTCATGCCCTTCGGGCTTTCCAACTCCCCAGCGGTCTTCCAGGCACTCGTCAACGACGTGCTGCGAGATATGATTGATCAGTTCATATATGTCTACCTGGACGACATATTGATTTTTTCTTCTTCTCTCCAGGAACATGTGCAGCACGTTGGACGAGTGCTTCAGAGGTTGCTAGAGAATGGGCTTTTTGTCAGGGCGGAGAAATGCGAGTTTCATGCACAGTCGGTTCCATTTTTGGGGTATATCGTGTCGACTGAGGGAATACGCATGGATCCTGAGAAGGTTAAGTTTGTGGTAGAGTGGCCAAGTCCAGATTCCCGTAAGGCCCTGCAGAGGTTTCTGGGGTTCGCCAACTTCTATCGGTGGTTTATTCGCAACTTCAGCCAACTAGCCGCACCTCTGACCGCCTTGACCTCTGCCAAAACTACGTTCAGGTGGTCAGACACAGCCGAGGCTGTGTTTGCCAAACTGAAGAGCTGCTTTGTTTCAGCCCCAATCTTGATAACCCCTGATCCATCACGTCAGTTTGTGGTGGAGGTCGATGCGTCGGAGGTGGGGGTAGGAGCGGTGTTATCTCAGCGTTCTTCCTCAGACGACAAGGTCCACCCATGCGCGTATTTTTCTTATCGTTTATCTCCAGCCGAACGAAATTACGATATTGGTAACCGAGAGTTGTTGGCAGTCAAGATGGCATTGGAGGAATGGCGCCACTGGTTAGAGGGATCGGGGGTTCCTTTTATTGTAGGACTGACCACAAGAATATATTAGTACGGCTAAAAGGTTGAACTCCAGGCAGGCTCGGTGGGCACTTTTTTTCGGACGTTTTGATTTTACTATCTCGTACCGCCCGGGTTCCAAAAATATTAAACCCGATTCTTTATCACGTATTTTTGACCATTCCGAACGCCCGTCCACTCCCGAGTGTATTTTTCCTGAGACATTAGTGGTCTCCACACTCACATGGGAGATCGAATCGAAGGTTAAGACAGCCTTAGAAGGGGTAATGCCTCCGCCCGGGTGCCAACCGAATCGCTTATTTGTGCCGGAGGGATTACGGTCCAACGTTATCCAGTGGGGACATTGTTCTAATGTGGCTTGCCATCCAGGAGTTAACCGTACTAAGTTTTTGGTCAAGCAACGATTCTGGTGGCCATTGATGGCTCGCGACATTCACAGTTTTGTGTTGGCTTTCTCGGTTTGTGCCATTGGTAAGACTTCCAATCGACCCCCTGATGGGTTACTTCAACCGCTGCCGGTGCCTTCGAGACCCTGGTCCCACATCGCTCTAGATTTTCATCACCGCCCTCCCGCCGCCCTCCAGGGCAACACGGTAGTTTTGACCGTGGTGGACAGGTTCTCGAAGGTGACCCACTTTATTCCCTTGCCCAAATTACCCTCAGCCAAGGAGACAGTGGTGGCCGTTGTAGATCAGTCTTTCAGGTTACATGGCCTCCCGTTAGACGTGGTGTCCGACAGGGGACCCCAATTTGTGTCCAAATTTTGGCGAGAATTCTGTAGATTACTGGGGGCGACTGTAAGTCTGTCCTCAGGGTTTCATCCCCAGAGCAATGGTCAAACCGAGAGAGCCAACCAAGATTTGAAAAGGGTGTTGCGAGGTTTGGTTTCCAAGAATCCTTCCTCCTGGAGCCAACAATTGTCTATGGTGGAGTACGCCCACAATACCAATATAGTTATATCCAAGATGGCGCCGAGCATGGCGGCCGTGTTGCGAGCTCCGAGTAAACTTTGCAGTTTTTCGTCTGTTTTACTTGTTTTTTTGTTGTTCTACGTGTTGGATGTTGTTTGTATAACTGTCTACGATAGACACACGCTTCTGAACATTCGGTTCCTACGTCGCGGAACGCAAACCGGACTTTGAGTTCTTGAACGCCGGCGCTTTTTTTACAGACACCGCATCAGAGCCCTTTGTCTGGGCTTGCGTCCTCGTCAGACTCAGACGTCGTCCCCTCCGACCTCCTTCCCATCCATTTTTTTGCTGGCTAACGTTCAGTCACTGGACAACAAACTTTGCGAACTGCGGGCACGTATCTCATACCAACGAGAAACAAGGGACTGCTGCACTTATTTGCCTCACAGAAACCTGGATGTCTGCAGTGGTTCCAGACTCAGCCATCGAGCTTACGGGGTTCTCCGTGCACCGCTCGGACAGAACGAAAGAGCTCACAGGGAAAAGCAGAGGTGGGGGCGTTTGTTTTCTTTTATCACGACTCGGACGTGTGATGAAAGGAACCTACACTCTTTTAAATCCTTCTGCTCCCCTGATCCATATGCTTCTGTGTCGACCATTCTGGCTACCGAGGGAATTCACAGCGGTCATAATCACCGCTGTTTACATTCCCCCTCAAGCCAACACAGACCAGGCACTCAAGGAACTGTATGGGAATATAGTGAGCAGGAAAACCGCGTACCCAGATGCAGCGTTTTATTGGTTATGGGGGACTTTAACAAAGCCAACTTCAGAACAATATCTCCGAAATATTTTCAACACATCACCATCAACACGCGTGGTGATTCTGTACCACTGCTACTCTCCTTTCCGGGACGCCTACAAATCTCTCCCACGCCCACCTTTCGGCAAATCGGATCACTCCATTCTGCTGCTGTCTGCTGCTTATAGGCAGAAACTGAAACGGGAAGCACCCGCCCTCAGGACAATTTCAGTGCTGGTCGGACCAATCAGACGCTATACTACAAGACTGTTTTGATCACGTGGACTGGGACATGTTCCGGGCAGCGTCTGATGACGACATAGAGGCGTACTCAGAAACTGTAACGTGTTTCATCAGGAAGTGTGTAGAAGATGTAGTGCCGACAAAAAACAATCCACATCTACCCCAACCAAAAACCGTGGATTAATAGCGATGTTCGAGCAGCCTTGGTCAGCGCGGACATCCGCTTTTAAATCCGGAAACGCTGATGATCAGCCAGTTACGATCTCGGAATCCATCAAAGCCGCAAAAAGACAATACAAAAAAAAAGTTGAAGAACAATTCAACACCAGCGATGCAAGAGGCATGTGGCAGGGAATCAATAAAATCACAGACTTTAAAGGGAAACAAACCAGCTACTGTGAACATTGCCGCCTCTCAACAACGGAACACGCTATGAATAACTTTTATGCTCGTTTCGAGGCTCACAACACCGCCCACACAGACGAGACGCTCCCGCAGCTGCTGCAGAAGAGGTGAGTGCACTCTCCCGTCTCTGCGCGGATGTAACCCGTCCTTCCGACGGGGTGAATATCCGCAAGGCAGCGGGTCCTGATGGCATCCCAGGCCGTGTGCTCCGAGCATGGCGCATTCCAGCTAGCCGGTGTTTTTAAGACATTTTCAACCTCTCCCTCTCTCTCTCTGTGGTTCCCCTGTGCTTCAAAAATCCACCATTGTGCCCATACCAAAGAAAAATAAAATCACATGCTTGAATGACTGGGGAGGCCTGTTTGCTCCACACCCATCTTCAGTAATGTTTTGAGAGACTCGTCAGAGACTACATCTGCTCTGTGCTGCCTGCCTCACTGGATCCGCTACAATTTGCATATCGTAGCAACCGTTTACAGACGATGCTATTGCTTTCACTCTACACGCTGCTCTCTCCCACCTGGAAAATAAGAACACTTATGTGAGAATGCTGTTTGTGGACTACCGTTCAGCATTCAATATCATAGTGCCTGACAAACTCATCGCAAAGCTCCAGACGCTGGGCCTGAACAGATCTCTCTGCTGCTGGATTCTGGACTTCCTAACAGGCAGAAGCCAGGTGGTCAGAATGGGCTTTTCATCCCCGCTGACCCTCCACTGGTGCTCCTCCTGTGTCCTCAGCCCGCTCCTGTACTCCCTGTAACACATGACTGTACAGCCCACACACAGCTCCAACGTCATCATCAAATTCGCTGATGACACAACGGTGATAGGCCTGATCACCGACAACGATGAACGGCCTACAGAGAGGAGGTGAGCACCCTGACTAAATGGTGTCAGGAGAACCACCGTCTCACTCAACATCGACAAGACCAAGGAGCTGGTGGTGGATTTCAGGAGACAGAGCAGAGAACACACACCCATCACCATCGACAAGACACCTGTGGAGCGGTAAAGCAGCTTCAAGTTCCTCGTGATTAACATCAGTGAGGATCTCACCTGGTCTACACACACTGATGCAGTGCTGAAGAAGGCACATCAACGCCTCTTCTTCCTGAGACGGCTGAGGAAGTTTGGAATGAGCCCCAGCATCCTCAGATCGTTCTACACCTGCACTATAGAGAGCATCCTGACGGGCTGCATCACTGCCTGGTTTGGAAACAGCACCGCTGGCACCGCAAAGTCTGAAAAGGGTCGTGCGAACTGCCAGCCACATTGTTGGAGGTAGCTTCCCTCCCTCCAGGACATCTACACCAGGCGGTGGAAATCCCGGAGGATCATCAGTGGACCCACAGACTGCTCTTGCTGCCCTCAGACGTCTCCCGCAGCATCCGATCCCGCACTAGCGACTGAGGGATAGCTTTTTTTCCCTCAGGCTATCCGACTTATGAACAGTCTGAACTAATACAACCCTACAGCATACTGATGGTATGCCACACACTGCACTTCTTTGACAGTTAAACACCGAACTATTTAACACAATAATCTACCTAGCTACCACTGGATTCCATCCAATGCACATCCATAACATTTCTGTATCCAGCCCCGTACACTAGCATATTTTCATGCGTATATATGTCTACATAATCTAGAATGTGTACATTCTGTGTATAGGTATAATGGTGTAGTGCTAACTGTATGTATGTACATATTGCGTAAAATGTGTAGTGCTAACTGTAAGTTGTCCAATAGTACACTGTGTGTACTGACTATATGTATGTGCATATTGCATATTTTCACTGTTGAAGTCTGTATGGTTATATGTTAACTGTTTCTGCAATTTCTGGTGCACGCTCCCAAGAATTTCACTCACCAAGGCACATGTGCTGTGGTGATGTGACAATAAAGTGACTTGACTTGACTTGACTTGACCCATATCAGCTACGGGCCTATCACCATTTGAATGTAGTGTAGGTTACCAGCGACCTGTTTTTCCCAGTCTGGAATCCGAAGTCGCGGTCCCCTCCGTTCACGCCTTCGTCCAGAGGTGTCACCGCACTTGGACTAGAGCCCGCGAGACTCTACTCCAAGTGGGGGCGCACACCAAGGCTAAAGCCGATCGCCACTGGTCTAGGCCTCCCGTATACGTTGTGGGTCAAAAAGTGTGGCTTTCTACTAAGAATATTCCTCTCCGCTCCATATCTAATAAGTTGGCTTCCAAATTTATTGGCCCGTTTACTATCACCAAGATCATTAGTCCGGTGGCAGTCCTCCTCAAACTCCCTCCTGCGTACAGGAGAATTCATCCTGCCTTCCATGTGTCTAAAATAAAGCCCGTTTTTCTTTCCCTTATTAATCCGCCTACCCCGGTTCCCCCCCCCGCCGCGACTCGTAGATGGGGAGACCACTTATTCGGTCAATCGCATTCTGGACTCTAGACGGAGGGGACGCGGATTCCAGTACTTGGTGGACTGGGAAGGTTACGGTCCGGAGGAGAGAAGTTGGGTACCTGCTAGGGACATCCTGGATCACTCTCTTATCGATGATTACAATCGACAGGTAAGGGGTTCTGGGGACGCCAGGAGGCGTCCTTAGGAGGAGGGGTACTGTCACGGTTCATGAATGCACCGTCTCCTACTGGTTTGTTGTGACGTCATGTTAATTGTTTTATGTGGGCGTCACCGCTGATCGTCTGATCAGCGGCAGCTGCAGCTCATTACAACAGCCTTTTTAATGCCCGGTCTTTCGTCTCTTGTTTGTCAGATCGTTGTGTGAGGTCTGTGTGGTGTTTGTCTGTTCGTCATTCAGCGGTCCTGCGTCATGCTCTGTTTCCTGTTCGATCGTCTCTGGATTACTGCCAGCATTGCCCGGATCTATCACCATCACCACCAACGCACTCAAGGAGATTGTTAGGATATCACCACTTCCACCAACGCACTCAAGGGGATCTACTCACCTGTCTGTGCTGCCACCGAAGTCCCTGCGTCATTCTCCAGAAGCCATTCACCATCACCTACTTGCAATAAACCTCATTTTTACTTGCATTTGCCTCCTGTCCTTTCTCACGCCGTGACAGATGAGCCTTGTAAAAATCTACGCGTTTCAGAAGGCGGGGCATAGAGGAGAAACAATAATGTACAGTATGTGGAAAATAGTGTTTTTTTTTAACCTTAAACCGCATAAACACATTTCATTACACCAAATGCACAAAATATTGTTCTTTTTAGGAGCATCATATGACCCCTTTAATATAAAGGTTTGTAGTGAGGAGAAAGGTTCTTTAATCTATGAAAAAATATTTTCCATACTTAGTTTCAAATAAGGTTTTTTAAAGCACTTAGAACAAAATGTCCAACTTCAAACTGCGCCCTCTAGGGGTCGCTATGGGGAAAGCCTCATTATGACCCGTGTCTGAAGCGTACATTGAAAAACAACAACAACACGTTGGCCGGCGATAGCCCATGACGTCACTACCGGTGCGACTATAGTATAAATAGGCGCCGGTAGAACATGTCATCTTCCTCTTCGTCTTCATTGACTGTTTTGTTTGAAGTGTGCAATCCGTGGTAAGAGCGATCCTTTCTCCGATCCATTTCTAATATATATATATATATATATATATATATATATATATGGGTGTATTTAATACGCTGGTGGTTGTGTGTATTCCATCTGCGAACGTCCTTTGCATTGTTTGCTGGGACCTGTGTGTTTCTGTCCTTTTCTAGGGTAGGTCCTTGGTGAGCACCCACCTCTGCTGGAATTGGAAACTGGGTGCTCGACTTGCAGTGTTTACCTAACTCGTCGATGTTGTATCCAGCCTGTATGATAGCCCTGGTTCTGGCTTCATGCTTCCTGGTTCATACGGCCAGATCACAGGCTTCAGTGGGAGCCTTTTTGATCATCAGGCCCCCGGCACGGCACAACACTGCAAAATTTACTGGATGTCTGGGCTGGGCTCATGCTTTCAGGCTGCCTGTCTGGTACAACGTATCTAGGTTGCCCTGAGGGGCTTCCTGGTCACTAGGATATCCCCTCTTGCTGAGGCATCGAGTGGGAAGTATAGGTGGCATTTGTAAAAACCTTCTTGGGTAATGCTGTCTCAGGCGGTGCTCCCCTCGCCTCAGAGGGTTGTAAGTGAAGTGACGTGATATAAAGCCAAGTATGGTGACCCATACTCAGAATTCATGCTCTGAATTTAACCCATCCAAAGTGCACACGCACACCACTGAACACACACACACCTGGAGCAGTGGGCAGCCATTTATGCTGTGGCACCTGGGGAGCAGTTGGGGGTTCGATGCCTTGCTCAAGGGCACCTTAAACGTGGTATTGCCGGCCCGAGACTCGAACCCAAAACCTTAGGGTTAGGAGTCAAACTCTCTAACCATTAGGCCATGACTTCCCCTCGACAAATGTATTTGAGCTTGCCTCTCCCATTTGGCTCAGTACTTCCAGGCATCTGTGAGCAGATGCTTGGGAAGCTCTTAAATCCAAGATACTATGGTAAGTGCACTCGCTAAGCTTTGTGCACTTTCTGAAATCCACATGGTGGTAAGTGTGCACGTTGAACACTTAGCAAACGTTCTAAAAAAATCCACATAGTGGTAAGTGTGCATGCTGAGAACTTTGTGCACTTTCTAAAAATCCACATAAGTGGTAAGTGTGCACGCTAGTCTCTGCGCACTTTCTGAAATCCTGTACGGTTAGGGTTATGCGTTATTAGCTTTGTTCCCTTTCTCTGAGTTGGTTAGACCCCGGTACCTTGGGCTCCACTCAACCAGTGTGTCTCTATGACACACTTTTGAAGCATTGCTCCCCTCACCATTGAGGGTTATTGTGAGCATGGTGCTTCCTTTCGGGTGCTTGAGTTCTCTCCCATTCTGAAGTTGAATTTTCTCCCACTCTGAGTTGAATTCCTCGCTCCGTGGGCTGGTCTCGTGGTTGCCTATGAGCGTGCTACTCCTTTCTGAATTCAGAGTTCTCCTCTCATGTGAGAGTTGAGTTCTCTGTTTTTCCAGAGCACCTGGAACCAGAAGCATCAGGTAACTAGGCCCTTCCTCCGCCTCTCTGATGCACTGAGTCTTTGGCTAGCTTGCAGTACGCTTACCCTTCTGATTCTAACGATCATGCTTTAGGTCGAGTCCCTTCTCTTGTTGAGAGCTGGGTTTATGCTCCCTCAGCTAGGTAACCTACTGCTAGCCATTCCAGCATTGGAACATGCTGTAGGTTGAGCCCCCTCTCTCGTCGAGAACTGGGTGTGTTGCTCCCTCAGCTAAGTAAATTACTGCTAGCTGTTGCAGCATTGGAACATGCGGTAGGTCGAGCTCCCCTCTCATTTGAGAGCTGGGTGTTTGCCCCTCCCCTCGAGCTAGATATTTACTGCTAGCCACTCCAACAATATACCATAAATCGAGTTGATGACTCTCAAACATATTGGTTTTGGGATGCACCATTCCATCTATGAGCTGCTCTTTCAGAGTGCCACGAGAGCCCCTTAGAACGGTATACTAAAATCCATGTATTGGTAAGTGTGCACGTGAAGTCTTTGTGAAATTTCTAAAATACACACTGTGGTAAGTTCACACACTAGTACTCTGCATTCTTTTCAAAAATCCTATATGGTGAGAGCTTTGCGCGGTTCCTTCATGCCCTTTCTTGAGCTGGTAAAAGCCCTGTTCATCTTGGATGCCACTCCACCTTGCAGAGGCTGGGCAGGTATTTTTTTGTAAATTTTAACAAATTATCTTATATAATGTTTTGACAGGGCAGTTAAGGCCCCAATTTTATGCCCTGCACACCTGCTTCATTTCTGAGGTTATCACTTGACAAGTTGTAAACCAGATAATCACTTTAAATTTTTCAAAATTCTAGAGTTTATCTCTGGATGATTCCAACAGACACACATACACATAGATAAAAGTGAGTGGCATATGAGTGGACCCAGGTTAATTATGGCTCATGATAAAAATCTTTAATGGTTGTCTATTAAAAGGTAATTAGAGGATGTGAGTGTGTCTGATAACTTATCTCGGCACCTTCATCTGCCCAGTCTTGCTCTCTCACACACACTCACATAAATGATCACACCATGAAAAGAGGTGAAAAGCAGTGAAAAGAAACAGATTGTTTTTGACAATACAGATGTAAAACCTGACATTTTCAATGCAAATATCTAAAAGTAATGTTATAGATTTTTTTTGTTCTCTCTTTCATTCTTTCTCTTGCATTTCTCGTTCTCCCATAATAATTTTTCATCTGCTTGCTGGGGCCTCATGTTTTATTGAGGCTCTCTGTGTCATCCAACAGGATGTTCAAGATTATGAACCATCTTTTATATATGATGGATAATCAATGATGGCCTACCTTACATTACACAAACTGCAGAATAACAGATACAGTCCCACTGGTTAGTATCTCAGTCAGAACAGCCAGGAAAGGCAGACAATATGTCCCATTTAAATTTTGAGACCTCTTTCAGCAGGGGGCCACAGAAAGGTCAACACGCTTCAGGGGGGATCTACCCAAAAATGTCTTGGGGGTTAAAAACATATCAAAAGTTTTGACCATATACAGTATATTAGCTTTGAATTGTATATTGGCTGTTGACACATTTTAGGGTGTTTTGTGGGTCCCATAACTTAAAATATGGGTTTAATTTACAGTCTGTCTCTCTTTGACTTCATCTCCTGCCAAGGGGCTACATAAACTTTTGTCCAATAAAAATCTAGAATAAGAATGCCTCCTCTCCCTTGTGCCACCTGCTACTGACTAGCAATTATCATGTAGCGGTTTTGGCACATTTAAAGTCTATTGGCCATTTCTATTTCAGTATATGCCAACACAGGAAGAACTAGATCAAACCGTTTATTAATATGGCCTTTGAGAGCTGCAGGTCTTTAATGCATAGGCATCTTAAACATGTTGCACGATCTTTGTTTTAGGATTAAGAATAAACTTATAAAAAAATGTAAGCGACTTACAAATAAGGATCAACACAAGAAATTCATCAGACAGGATATATAGCCAAGCCAATGTGTCTTCTTCCAGACCACTGGCATACAAAATTCTACACACTTATTCTACTGACATATGGTCTTATTGATGTCAAATCAGAATGTGCTCTGGGTTAAGACTGCACATTCTGTTTGGGATTCAAGAGATGCCTGCAGAACTCCACAGGATTCAAATTGTTCATAGGTCATAGGAAAGGTCTTCAGTGCTAAAGAGACAATATCCTCCGCCCTACTGATCAATGACTGGGCATGTTTGGGACATCATTGGGTAAATCAAATAGGTTGTGCCTTTACTGAAAATCAAAAATGGCCATCAATCGTTACAGGGTTTTGGTGCTTATTCTTATTACTGTTTCAGTACTTACTTTCTCTCTCTCTTTTTTTTTGGCTCTTAGAGTCTTGCTGAGCCCAAGGCTGTCAAATAAGCCAAACAAGCTAAGGAAGAAATGGACTGAGCCATCTACAACCTATTCAGTCCATTAGCCAGCCAATGAAGGTCTAGGTAAACATACTGTATGTAGTGGAGCAGCTCTCATCCTCTCTTAAAAAAAAAAAAACCTGAAATAGCTAAATGACCAGTTTCATGATGTATTCTTGCAGATCTCTCTGAGAATCTCTATATCTGGCATATGACATCATCAAAACTCCAAGAGTCAGTATCAAAGAGAAGCACTGACATGAAATAGCTGGACATCAGAAGCCAAAAACTCTCTTCTTGGTTTTGAAAGGTACTGGAACAGCTCAACATGCTTGGAATTACTTGCCATCTCAAAAGAGGTTCCACCACACATCATCAGAACCACTATCTGGGGGCCTCGGCTAATGCAGCCTGACAACAAGAAACTTGTATGAGCTTCTCTGGTTGGCAGGTTATTAGCAGTTATTGTGCCCAGTTTCCACACTGCATCATGTCCTCTTTCATATGTGGTATGATGATATGAAAGGATAGCAGGAAAAATTGTCTCCATACCCTAGGTGGTCCAAGGTTTCTGCACCTTGAAGACAGCCCACACTATGGCCATTTTATCCACTGGGATCGGAGTTTGGCTGATTAGCTTCAGCAGTTAACCTCTGCTGGTAGATGCTGTAACCACACCATCAAGAGAGCCAATGAGGCATCTTCCCTGGCAATCCACTGGTCTTTCGTTCTGGATTGTCTGGATATATATATATATATATATATATATATATATATATATATATATATATATATATAGTGAAGTGAAGAGTGACCTGACGTGTGGCCAAGTATGGTAACCCATACTCTGAATTTGTGCTCTGCATTTAACCCATGCACATTTAACCCATCCAATTGCACACAGACAGTCATATTGCTGCGGTGACTTGGGAGCAGTTGGGGGTTCGGTTGCTTGCTCAAGGGTTTGACTTGTGTAATGGTATTGGGAGAGGGTGGTGTTTATTTGCTCCTCCCACTTACAATTCCTGCCAGACCTGAGACTCGAACCCGCAACCTTCTGGAACAAGTCCAACTTTTTAACCATTAGGCCAAATAAACACATTTATTTGCATATATATATATATATATATATATATATATATATATATATATATCTATGGGGCAATCTATGGGGCAATACAAAGTCTGAAGAACACAAATCTAAAAGCAAAACAAAATTACAGTCCTTCGCATATTTTGGACAGTTTCTTCTTTCTTACTAATCTCTTTTTGTTTTCAGTCTTTGAATGTTAATAGCATTTATGGTTGATTTGTTGCAACATTTATTTTTAGCTACTTCATAGAAATATTGGCCAAGAAAGCGTCAAGACTATTTTCTGCATTTGTGGATTTTGATTGTCTTATAAGCACCTTGTGTGACACTCAGCTACACAGAGTAATCAGAGAATATATTCAGTCTCTCTCTCTCTCTCTTTCTTTCTCTCTCTCTCACACACACACACACACACGTGATCTTTCCTCACCTCTAGCATTCATTGATTTTGATATTAAGATAACTATAATCAAACATAAACATCAGACGTGTTTTCACAGTGCCATACTGAAGAAGGAGAATTATGGGTTGTCAGCGGATTTGGGCCATGTTAATGCTTATATCAGTGTGTGATTGTGTGAGGAAAATCACATATGTTGGTTATTGAATAGACATCTAGATTTTGTTATTGGTGACAAGTGGGCCACCACATATTCTTGTTTAGTTGACATCTCCACTGTTATTCAATAGGCTGTTATTTGTGTATGTTCTTTGGAGCCTTATAACCTTATAAACCTTATAATAACCATACATTTGTTTACAGTAGCAGTGATCATGCATATATATATATGAAGAGTTTGGTTCCAAAACACAATAAACGGCATAAAAAAAAAATAAAAAAATTAAAAAAAAACTCAGTTCCCGCCAAAGTCATTATTGTATCTGGTCGGTATTGAAAAGTAAATTTTTCGATTTACGCAAATTGCAATATACGCAGAGTTATTAGTTTGTTTTCTCGCTTTTTTTCCAAACCGTGACAATGCAATATATCCTCTCAACTAATCACAGCGCACCATTCCACGCACTCTAAACAGTAATAGCGGCACTCTGAATACACCCGGCATCCTAGTTCCTCTTCGAGGGAACCTCGAACTGCATCGACCGACACTTTGGGGAAATGCCCCTCAGCGTAGCGCCTCTGAAGTATGAATGAAACTAAGCCAATCCTGATTGGTGTTGCGTCATGACGTAATGTGTGACGGCATAAGCGGAAGCTACAAAAGGACGCCAGCACACACCAGAGATAGCTTTTGTTCTTCAGCAAAGCGCTCTCTTGTCTCTTGTTTGTCTTATTTGGTGTTGTATTGTCTCAGTCACAAGCATTATAAGCATGGCGAGCTCAAGCAGTTACACGAGGTGTGTGCATCCCTGCCCTCGTTATATTACGGGTGGAGACACACATCGTAAGTGTGTACACTGTATGGGAGAGCAGCACGCGCAGGCAGCTCTCGAGGGGGCTGCTTGCGAGGATTGTGAGAGATTACCAATCCGTGTGCTGTGCTCCCGCCTGGCTTTTTTCAACGAAGACGGCCAGGCTCGCGAGCCCCATGGTGCGGGACCCACGTCCGCTGAGGCGTCGCGGCAACGCTCTTCATGGGGCTCGCAGATAGATTTGGCGGAGGATCCCGAGACTGCCGAGGCACGCTCTCACGATTCATCTGCCAGTTCTGATGCTCTCGCGCAGAAGCCCGCCCCGCGGCTTCTTCCACACAAGTGGAGAGCCCGATGCTCCGAGGAAGTAGACGTGCTCAGCATCGAGGGCGGGGATTTTGGGGATGACTCGCCACCCCATGCCCCCGCATATGAGGAGCTTCTAGAGGTTGTCTCTCGTGCGGTGGCCCGTCTTAATATCAGTTGGCCACATGAGAGGCAGGAAATGCTTATTAAAAGCAAGTTGGACGAGCGTTTCCTGCAGCACAGAGAGCAACCTCATCGTCGGGGTTTACCATTCTTTCACGATTTACACAACGAGTTGTGTAAATCGTGGAACAAACCGCACTCATCTCGCGTGTCCAACCCCCCTGTGCTAAACTATAGTGATATTTTGGGGGGGCGAGAGAATGGTTATGGGATGATACCTCGGGTGGAACAGCCGCTTGTCACCTATTTAGCCCCCGAGTCTGCATCATCCCTAAAAACCCTGGTGCTGCCCACTAAACCGTGCCGTGTTACATCTACATTAGTGGGCAGGGCTTATATGGCTGTGGGTCGGGCTGGTGCTAGTCTGCATACAATGGCGATACTGCAAGCATACCAGGCCGACCTTCTTAAGGATATTGATGAGGGCGAGGGCCCGACTCCGGAAGATATTGTGGAGCTGAGGAAGGCTGCAGATCTGTCTCTCCGAGTCACCAAGGAAATGGCCCGTGCTGTCGGCCATTCCATGTCGGCGATGGTGGTTTCGGAGAGACACTTATGGTTAAATCTGTCGGGCATCAGTGAGAAAGACAGGGCTTTCCTCCTCGATGCCCCGATTTCGCCTTCTGGCCTGTTTGGCGACTCAGTTAATATCGTCGTCGACAGGTTTCAGGAGGCAAAGAAACAGTCTGCAGCCTTCAGACAATACCTCCCTCGCCGCTCGAAGCCTAAGAAGCCTGCCCCAAGCGGGCAGCCACAGCCATCCGCCAGCTCCTCCGCCTACAGACAGGCGCAAGGCACAGAGTGTCGCTTCTAGAGCCCCCCCTCAAGCAGCCTGGGGGCATAGACGACGCTCTCAGCCAAGGCCTCAGCCTAAGCAGGGCGACCTGAGGGCCGTCCTGCAGGCGAAGAAGGCTTCAACAGGGAGGTCCTAGCCAGCCTAGGTCCTCTGCGGGCGGCCTCACCCGTGGGGGGGGGCGATCGAGGTCGCCTCCTCCGCGGAGCCCGCAGGAAATCGATGTCGACTTCCCCCTGTCGAGTGCGCTTCGGGACGCATCGGTTTCCAGCGAACGCGCCCTGCACTGTCCGCCCCACAGGCTTGCGGCCAGGCAGCATTCGCGTCCGCACATCGAGAATCGTTTTCGGTCGAACCCTGCCGGAGATCCGCTTCAGGGGGCCAAGAACGAATCCCGATTAATACCCGAAGCCAGCCTCGAGAGGCTGGTACCCTTAGTAGAGTATTTCGATGCATGGAAAAATCTCACGAATATTTCTTCTTGGGTTCTGCGCACCATTCAAAAGGGGTACAGACTACAGTTCGGTTCCCGCCCGCTAAAGTTCAACGGGGTGGTCGGGACTGTAGTCGACCCAGAGCAGAGTCGGGTATTGGAACAAGAAGTAAGCTCTCTGCTGGTAAAGGAGGCTATAGAATGTATTCCTCCTCCAGACAGGGAGTCCGGGTTTTATAGCCGCTACTTCGTAGTTCCCAAGAAGGATGAGGGGTTGAGTCCAATAATAGATCTCAGGCACTTGAATCAGTCTCTGAGGAGGTTCAGGTTCAAGATGCTCACTATTCCCATCATCGTGAACCAAATTCAATCTGAGGATTGGTTTGTCACGATAGATCTGAAGGACGCATTCTTCCACATTTTCATCCTTCCATCTCACAAGAAGTTCCTGAGGTTCGCTTTCCGTACCAATATCGGGTTCTTCCGTTCAGCTTAGCTCTCTCCCCTCGCACATTTACGAAATGTATGGATGCGGCTCTAGCACCGCTGAGGCTTCAGGGTTTCAGGGTCCTCAATTACATCGACGACTGGCTGATTCTAGCCCAGTCACAAGAGCTGGCAGTTCAACATCGAGATGTTGTCCTTGCCCACATCCAGAGCCTGGGGTTGAGACTCAACACGAAAAAGAGCGTGTTGGCACCAGCCCAGAGAACCACGTTCCTGAGAGTGGTGTGGGATTCGGTCACGATGCGGGCACAAGTTGTCTCCTGCACGGATCGAATCCATCCTGGCCACGGTGACCAGGATAAAGCTAGGCCAGGCCATCACTGTAAAACATTTTCAGAGAGTGTTAGGTCTCATGGCAGCAGCATCCAATATCATTCCATTCGGTCTCCTGCACATGAGGCCCTTGCAGTGGTGGTTGAAGACCAAGGGGTTCTCCCCGAGGGGAAACCCGTTTCGCATGATCAGGGTTACGCGCAGATGCCTTCGTTCCCTATCTATGTGGAAGAGAGCTTGGTTTCTGTCCCGAGGTCCCGTGCTGGGAGCGTCATGTCGCCGGAAAGCCGTCTCGACAGACGCCTCCCTTACGGGCTGGGGCGCGGTCATGGACAGCCGCTTTACGAGAGGCCTATGGCAAGACCGTCATTCCTCCTGGCATATAAACTGCCTGGAGATGTTGGCTGTGTTCCGAGCTCTGAGGAGCTTTCTGCCGGACCTCAAGGGTCATCACGTCCTTGTGAGGACAGACAATATGTCGGTGGTGGCCTATATAAACCATTAAGGGGGTCTGAGGTCTCGCCCTCTATGCAGACTGGCGCATCAGATCCTCCTGTGGTCCCAGGGGAGATTGTTGTCTCTCAGAGCAACATACATCCCAGGGAATCAGAATCAGGGAGCAGATATCCTGTCGAGGCAGGGGCTGAAGCCCGGGGAATGGAGACTCCATCCCGAGGTGGTGGAGTCAATATGTCAGAGGTTCGGCCCAGTGGAAGTGGATCTATTCGCGTCTCGGGAGATGACTCACTGTCCACTGTGGTTCTCCCTCACACATCCAGCCCCACTGGGGTTGGATGCCATGGTACAGACGTGGCCGAGGCTGCGTCTGTATGCTTTTCCCCCGATCGCTCTGCTCCCAGGAGTTCTAGAGAGGGTTCGTTGCGACGGCATCAGTCTATTATTGGTAGCCCCATTGTGGCCAGCCTGGACGGCCCTCCATGGGAGCTTCCCGTCAGGAGGGACCTGCTGACACAGGCAGAGGGCTCAATATTTCACCCTTGGTCCGAACTATGGAAACTGTGGGTCTGGCCCCTAAAGGGGGCACAGTACCGAGAGGCCGACCTGTCAGCAGGAGTAGTGGAGACCATACTCAGCTCTAGAGCTCCTTCCACCAGGAAATTGTAAGGCCTAAAATGGAATGTTTTCACCTGTCAGAGCTCTCAAAATATATATCCAGAGGTCCTCCTCATAGCGGAAGTCAGACCAGTTGTTAGTGTGTTTCGGGTCGCCCAAGAAGGGGCTTCCTGCTTCCAAACAGACCATTAGCAACTGGATTGTCCAAGCTATATCTATGGCCTACCAGGTGCGCAAATTGCCTTCACCTCTGGCCGTGAGGGCTCACTCTACCAGAGGCATGGCGTCCTCTAGAGCCCTCCTTTCAGGGGTCCCGATCCAAAAGGTCTGCGATGCAGCAGGATGGGCCACCCCTCACACTTTTATTAGATTTTACAGCCTGGACATTCCATCGACACCTGGCACCCGTGTGCTCTCGTCCTAAGTGTACCTGTGCGCAGCTTCACACTAGGACAGGCAGGGCTCGTTGTGGCATAGTGGGATCTCGTTCCCCAAAGTGTCGGTCGACGCAGTTCGAGGTTCCCTCGAAGGGGAACGTCTCGGGTTACGACTGTAACCCTTGTTCCCCGAGAAAGGGAACGAGAACTGCGTCCCTTCGCCACACCTCCCCCTGCCTGGGAGCGCTTGCTTCATCACAGAAGCTATCTCTGTTGTGTGCCGGCGTCCTTTTGTAGCTTCCGCTTATGCCGTCACACATTACGTCATGACGCAACACCAATCAGGATTGGCTTAGTTTCATTCATACTTCAGAGGCGCTACGCTGAGGGGCATTTCCCCAAAGTGTCGGTCGACGCAGTTCTCGTTCCCTTTCTCGGGGAACAAGGGTTACAGTCGTAACCCGAGACGTTCTCCTCATCTATTATGAATGCGATATTGTGTAGCTTGTCAGTGTAAGTGTTTTTATTAATGCCATTTATGTTTTTGTTAATACAGCACATAGCACTAGTCAACTAAATGAATGTAACATGGCAAAGATGAATGCACTTTTGGAAGTTGAATGTAAGGGAAATGTCATTTAGGAATTTCTATGGTCTAATGAGATGTTGTTCATGTTCTTGTATAAGGTGAAATTTTATTTTAGTGCTGTAATTAATTTATAGCACTAACAAGATGACTTATTGAATTCATTTTGGAAGTGATGACTGATGAATTTATTTTTAGTCCAGTGCCTGTATATAAGATTAGTATTGACCAAATTCAGAGGCTGTCATATGTGGATCAACTTACTATGTTGTGTATTTTCATCAGTTTCAATATGAAGAATAACTTTCATATTGATTCAATGGATTTATTGCATTTTGGGGAATATAATAAAATTTTATAATAAATCTTTGAAAATCAAAACCTGGATTTGAATTTTTAATGTGATTATAACCTAAAGATGCTATGTGAAAGTTTGAAACAGAAAATAGTGGTTTTCACCTTGCCACTTTCTTGGTAAAGAAAACACATTTTTACTCAAATTAATCAAAATGGATTTATTTCGTTTTGGAACCAAACTCTTCATATATTGCTACAGTACATTGGTTAGAGGTGTAGTCAGACTGGAAAATAATTACAGCTGTCCATCATTCAAATAAAAGGTCCATTCTAATTTTTTTTTTTGTTTGCTTGGTTTGACAACACTCATACTGAAATATAACAGTTAATCATATCTATATAAAAGATATGTAGAGTGGAGAAGTTGTGGCCTAGTGGTTAGAGAGTTTGACTCCTAACCCTTAGGTTGTGGGTTCAAGTCTTGGGCCGGCAATACCACGACTGAGGTGCCCTTGAGCAAGGCACCGAACCCCCAACTGCTCCCCGGGCGCCGCAGCATAAATGGCTGCCCACTGCTCCGGGTGTGAGTTCACGGTGTGTGTGTTCACTGCTGTGTGTGTGCACTTTGGATGGGTTAAATGCAGAGCACGTATTGTGTGTCTGTGTCTTTTTTTTTTTTTTTGAATCACATACATCAAAGTAAAAAAAAAAAAAAAAGATTACTTAAAAAAGTTTGCAACGTCTGTTTTACAGTATGTCAACTTTAAAGAAAAAAAAATAGTTCAAATACAACTTGTGCTACCAGCTGCAACATAAAATAAATTTAACAAAACCCTTACATTAAGAGTCTATGGGGCAATACAAAGTCCGAAGACCATAAATGTTGCATAAAGCAATGAGATAATTTAGAATTGATGTAATTCAGTTCTAAACAATTTCAGAATTAGTAAGCAGTCCATTTATAGTATGCTTCTGGGAATGTTACTAGGTTTATCAGCTTTAAATAGTTAGAGTTGAAATGTTAGTAATACCTCCACAGATACAGATTAATACATATGTAAACACATATAACATTGAAGAGCCCCCCCCCACCCCTCTTCTAATGTCCTCTACATCCCACGGCTGTCACCGGTAGCAGTGTTACCATGGCAACTGACTCCGCTGGTATGCCTCCTTCCTGGTGCTTGTACTGGAGTGGCGATAACAGGCTTGGCAAACTCTGTCCCACCACACAACCTAGTTTATCTGCAAGCACAGAGGGCCGAGGAAAAAGCTACTCCTTATGTAATCCAGATGACTGATGGAATCTATAAAGGGATATCTGTTACATAAAACAGTGGATTTAGTTCTCTGAGCAGGCCCACACATTCACAAGTGGTTATTTAGCTAAATCTAAATGGGGACATGCCCCTTCTATTGTTTTTATATGAGGCTAATTATACTGAATACAGCTTAACATTAAACCCCATTTAACAAAACATTTAGCATTTTTAGAATAAATCATATTTAGAAAGAGAGAGAGAGAGATAGAGAGAGAGAGAGATTTTACACAGTTTTGAACAGTTTGTTTCAATAAACTAGTTAAAAATGTTCCAATGTATTTCTGTGATTATGTATAAGGTAAGATAGTTGTCTAGGTTATCGGATAGGCTAGCTCTATACTAAGCTAGCATGCTAAACAGTTAGCATGCTAAATGTCACCTGACAAAAAAAAAAAAAAAAAAAAATAGAAATGTTTTCATATACAGGTTCATTTTATGTAACAATTTAGAAGTGATTAATGGTCTTAACCTTATATTATTCAGACTACATGAAGCGCTTTTATAAGAAAATAAAAGGTTGTTTTTAGCTGATAGAATTGCCTTGGGGTCCTAATTGGATCAACATTTTAATGACAGAGATTCATTGAAAAGGACATTTTGTCCCCAAAATATAGCTAAGAAAACTAACATATACAAACTCTAGCTGTGACGTGTTGTCTTAGTTGTTTTAGACCTAGTTGTGACTTCCTGCCCTTTACAAAACCGTTTGCTCAACAGAAAGACCAAGAGAGGTTATTTAAAGGTAACACCAGGGTTACTGGTGGTACCTTGTGGTACCATCTCTCATCATGACCCAGCACAGTAACCTCTGACAACCATGTGATCCAAACATTCAGTTCCATAAAACCCTCAGAGCAAGCTAGGTCAAGACCACAACCTGAAGAACAAGAGCAGGAGACAGAAACAGAAAAAAGGAAGTGGAGACCTTAATGCTGGAATGCTAGACAGTGGGCGAAAGTTAAAAGCATGTGCATGAAAGGTGTCGATATGGAATTTACTATAACACAGTAGCCGCAGGCCCCATTAAAATCAGGCTTGAGTCACACACAACAGGACAGAGTGTGTTTTATAAAAGAAATTCCACTGTGAGCTTTAGATGTGTGGCACAATGAATGAACCAGACTCACTTTTAGTCTTGCTAGATGTGATGAAGTTGAGAACCCAAGTGTTGTTTATTGAACAAAATAAAAATAAATCAATAAATAAATAAAGTTCTGAAACATACTTAACACAAATATGCAGATGATTTTCCCTACATCGTTGCATTGGCTGGTTAGCACGGCACTGTAAGCCCCTGCTGGTAGATGTCATAACTATATAATTTGAATGTTTTTTTTTTTTTTTTTTTTTTTTTTTTTTACAATTATTATTATATTAATTTTTAATTTTTTTATATTATATATTTTAGTTGTTTTTTTTTGGTTGGGTTTTTTTTTTTTTATTTTATCAATACTTTATGTATTAAATTTCTTTAATTTTTATATAAAAAAATAAGTGTTTAAAATAAATGTTGTCCGTTTTCATGTTTATTAATCAAAAACAGCATCACAGTTTCCACTAAAAATATTAGGCAGCAACTTTTTTTCAGTATTGATAATTATATGAAATGTTGCTTGAGAACCAAATCGGCACATTAGAATGATTTCTGAAGGATCATGTGACACTGAAAACTGAAGTAATGGCTGCTGAAAATACAGCTTTGCCATCACAAGAATACATTTTATTTTTTTAAATATATTAAACAGAAATATGCTACTTTAAACTGTAATATTTTCTCTCTTGTTGAGCATTACAGACTTATTTCAAAAACATTAATACATTTTTACAGAACCATAACCGTTTAGATGTTTTGCAAGTGCCAATAATTTTTAGCATTTTTAAAGTGTCAATTTTTTCGCAGTCTGCAAACATTCATATCACAGTGCAGGATAGTTTTCAAAATACAAAATGTGTAAACTCACAAATCCCCAAAGTCCCTAACCCTAAATTAAATTAAATGATTAAATCGTTAAATTAGAAATTATAAATGAAATTAAATAAAATTATTTTTAATAGAAAACACGCAGAATCAAACCCGCTACAAGTCTTTAAAATGAAGTGACATCCTGACTAACAGAGTTCAAGCTAAACTTAAACTTTACAATACAGAAAAGAAAAACAAAAAAACAAATGAGGGTACATCAGCCGAAAAAGTATGAGAGAAAACTAGACAGCGGAAGAGTTCAACTCAGGAAAAATAATAAGAAAAAAAGGTCAGAATAAGATAAATAAATAATCAGCATAAGAGCATGTGAGTGAAAGGGAAGAGCGAAGAAAAAGAGAGAGGGATTTCTCATTCTCTCCATTTTTAATTGTGCACATTTGCGGCTGTCGTGTCCAAGTCTATAATTTGGAGCAATTCATCAAATGACCATAATCAGTTTTAATCTGAACCCCTGTAAAGCCAAATTACCTTTTCAACTGCTCTGAAGAGCCATAGCAGAAGCACACAATCCATATCTCCCTCTAAAACACACTCTCACACACACATACTATATCCTCCTTGTGTCTTATACTTACTGCCAACAAAATGATAACTCTAGAAGGGTCTGTCTATATTTCAGTCACCTTGTGTAACACAGTTAACAGACACCATTTAACAGACACAACCAAATTAGTCCCTTTTCTGGTGTCCAATCTGCAAAAAAGTGGTTCTAGAGCGGCCCCAAAATAACAATCTCCAGTGCAGCGATGCGAAAGGGAATAAACTGACAGACGGCACATTGTCATGGATGTCCTGATTCACTATACTTAAACTCCCCCATTCTTTGTAAATAAAATACAATTATTTAAAAATATCAAGCGAGTGCACTGCAAAAATGACTTCTTAAGGACTTTATAATTAGTCTTTATAATAAAAATCCTTTAAAGAAGATCAATTACTTGAGAATTAACACTGTGTAAGATATTAAGACTTGTTTTGTAGGTTGCATCTTAAATATAAGTGTACATTGTCGGTGGAGAAAGATAAATAACACTTCTATTAAAAATACATTCTCTGAAAACAACTCTTATTATCTTTAAAAGAGCTGTATCTTGTGTTTCAAATATCTTTAGATATTTTAATTAGACAAACATACTTGTTAAGACCTGTACAAATTTGCCATTTTAAATGATTGCTGTAATTCATTTACTTACAGTATAACTTATAATCACTTCATTAAGATGTAATTGTTTTGATTTGTGTATATTTGCCATTTTAAATGATTGCTGTAATTCTTGGATAGTAAAACTCGAAAACAAAGTCACTTTATGCTTGTTTGTTGGCAGGTTATGTAATAACATACTGTCTGTTTTCAGTGTTTTTGTTAACTAAAACTAAAACTATTACAGTATTACAAACTATTATTTTCAGAATTGAATTAAAGCTGAATTCAGACAAATTCTGAATATTACATCAAATTAGATTAAAAAACAAAACAAAACTTCACCTTATTCAAGGTAGTTGTGAACATTTAAACATTTTTTAGCTGAAGTTCTAAAATTAAAACTGAAATAAAAATAATACTATAATACTAACAAAGATTAATAAAATTCACAAAAGCAAAAAATGACTAATGCTACATTAATAGGCAAACTATATATATATATATATATATATATATATATATATATATATATATATATATATATATATATATATATATAAAAACTGCTAATTGGAAACATTAATAAATACTTTAAAAGCATATACATAATACTAAAATTGTTGTTTATCTTTCTGACTGACTGAAGACCACTGACTTGGATTTGGTTTGGATAAACATAATTTCTGTATGTATTTCTGTGGGCATTAACCTTGATTTTAAGATATATGAGGAGAAAAATCATTCAACTGTTCAGCACAAACAAGGTCATCCAGTTAAACTAAATAAATAAATAAATAAATAAATAATTTTTTTTTGTGAGGTAGCCACATAAATATTATTATATAAAAATAAACTGGCTTATTAGAAGTTATAAGTTCTAATTTAATATCAGTGAATGAATACAGTATGAATACATTAAGTTATATCAGTGAAAGTCATTCTTGAGGATCAGATCAAGTAGAGAATAAGCTCCTCAATTAGATTTTTTACAGTGCATGAAAATTAAACAGCCACTTTTCACCATCCAATACATTTCTGAAGATAAATCCATTAACTGAATTCCCAGTCAATTCCCACTCTACATTTTTTTTCTAATTAATTATTCTGTTTCTGTCAGAAAATGTCACTTTATTAATAACAGAATTAAATGATTTTTCAGTATAATCTCATTACAGTTCTTATGATACATAACTTTTTATTTCCTATAACTACTGGTGATTTCTTGTTAAATAACATTTACTTGTATTAGTGTTACCATATTAATTATGTGCTGGTCAAGACAAAAAATAAATGCCATCAAGAAGTGGGTTCACTTCAATGATTATTTATTTGTTCGGCTGATGAAATTACTTCTGAAGTTCCTATAATAATGTCGGGTGCCTCCGCTTTAGTCATATCAACATCGTAATTGCATATTTTTTTATGACAAGCTGCGCTTATCAGCAGGCTTGTGCAGCAGTGGTTGATTATTAAATGTAAGAGCCATACAAATATAACATGAAATGACGACCACAAATACTTGTGTACATCTGGGATATGGTTTCTCGACCTCGTTAAAGCAGGATCACGAGATGGGGTGCGTGGTACACAACCGGTGACGGCATTAGTGTGTGTGTGTGTGTGTGTTCTATTCATTATTAACAAGCTGAAATGGAGTTCTTTAATCAAAGCGAGCTGAGCCACCATTACTGAATGAGAGAGAGAGAGGGTTCAGACAGCTCTGGAAACAATGAGCGCTACAGATAAAGCAGGTGGCTGTGGTAATTGCTTCCACAAAATAATGAATGAGCTACGGTCTGTCTGACGGAATAGGAAATCTCCTTCATTCGCGTCTTACCCCTTTCTCTGTCTGTCTCTTTATCCCTTATTTTCCTTTATCTCTTCCCTGATCTCTTCCTCCTGAACTGTCACATCGGTTTCTTCTCCAGCTTTAATTTTTCTCATCTTTTCCTACCCCAACATCAAATCGCAGCTCCCTCAAGAGTTCCCCGGTCATTTTCTAACCGTTAATATTAGGTTATTGTTATTGGGTTGCTGTAAAGGTGAAATGTGTGATTTCTATAACATGGAATGAATAATGTTTCTAAACTCATGTGTGCAATGCAACCCCCGTCTGCCATTGGTTAGACACAGATAGCCCCGCCCAAACTTACACTGTAGAGCGTATCAGTGTCTGGTCCCATTTTCAGTGACATTGGTTCTGTAAGTACTTTAACTTTAATTTCTCCCCGAGATATATAAAAAAAGTCATAAACTGTTATAAGCCATGAACCAAGCCAACCAGCTACGAGGCGAATCACAATAATACAAACTTTGATTTGAAGCAAAAGATTTGAAAATCTAACAAGTGTACTTCATAGATTTAATAAGGGAAAGAACTATAATCCCTTGAAACACTGCAAATGACATTACTCCAATTAAACATGACAGAGAACTTTGGGTGCTTCAGGGAAATGGGTGGAGCTAAACAGCGGTTTCGCTTGATTTGACTCTCCAATTGGTGGAATTTTCTGTACAGCATCATGGGTAATGTAGTTTTTCACCTCTAATGTTTCAGGCCAGACAAGATACTTAAACATACAAACAGTGATGAAAGATATGTTTTATCTGAGAAACAAAACTGGCCTTTTCCCCTACATTTTAAATCTAACTTTATTTTGTATTGTGGCAGTGGATTTAATTAAATTTATTTATTTATTTTTCTCTATTTTTTGAATTTGTGTATAGCTATTCAGTATATTTGTATTTATTTTAAGTAATAATAAAAAGTAAAATAGTAAGATAAGCAAACCTTCATCAAGGCAGGGGCTGGTTGCCATACGGGGAAGTCATCACACAAGCTATATCAAGTTGTTACATTTTCAGAGATTGAATACAGGTCTTTTATTCCACTGGCAGATTTTTCTTTACTTGTTTTAAGCTTAGAACTCACTACATAATTCAATTCCATTGCTGTGCTGAACTGTACTTCATCAGTAGAAATAAAAAAACAGCAGGTGTCCTTTGTGTGTATGTTTAGTGTGTCAATGCTCTTTTTATATTCCTGCTCAGGCCTTCAAATCACTCAGGCTTCAGGCTTACAGGAGGTTATTAATTACCAGTGACATACCACACACACATAGACACACACAGAGAGCGAACACATTCGTTTTCTGCTCCGCCTCCCTCCTCCCACATAAGAACTTTCCCATCAAACCCACAGCTGACAAGTAGGGTTGGCTCAAGGAGTCCATATTTAGGAAGCCCATTGTAATGAAGTCGCTGAAAACAGATCATTTATTTGGGGTGACAGGCCCCTTTCATTGAGGCGCTGGTGCTTTGTTACCAAACGATGGAAGAAAGATGGTTTGAAGCAGGAGGAAGATAACGTCAGTGGGTCCGTTCCTCACCAGGCTCTTTTAACAGAAGCGATAGCCTCTTCTGTCAGAGCAAGAGAAGAAACGTTGGAGCTTCTTCACCACACCTCCATTTGCCCACACCTCCACAAACAATATCTGACACATATCGAATTACACAAAAGAAAGAAATTTAATCATGTTGCTATTCCCAGCCCTGTCACATCACATGCTAAACTGACAGCTCCATCTTTAGCCAAGCTGAAGAATTATAGCGCATCCTTAGAATGTGGATTCGTTGATTGAGAGTCTCAAATCTCAAGTCGTTCTAAATCACAAACTGCTCACACAGAAGTCCCAAACCAAGCAGCTTTCTGGTGGTCAAAAAGGGATAAAAGTAGCTCAAGAGATGTTCAGAGAATTTGGTGTGTGAGGTTTGAGACAATAATGGGAGACCCTAATGAATATGCCAAGCTCTGAGTCTCCAATCCAGGGAGGAAGGAGTCAACAACAGTAACACCAGGTTCTGAGTTTCCAGCTGCATGTTCCAGATTGCAGGGATTCTGCAATATCCCCCAAGCACGTCATGTTTAAGGCTGCTGGAATAAAATCCTTCTCCTTTCTAACCGCAACGTAACAACGCACAACCAGAGGAAGAAATCACCTCCACTGGATGGATCATTCAAGGCTGAGGAACATGAATATCACATACTGTACCAATCCACTTTGTACAGTGATTCAATGAGATGTTACTAATCTATCAAATGTTTAAACTAATACATAGGGCGCTTTAGTTATTCCATAAGATTATAAGATTACACAAACAATGCTTTCCATTACTGCTCAATCACTTCATTTATATATACAATTCATAGAGGAATTATCCATTTATTTCCATTGAGGAGTTGTGTTAGTTTATTTCTGTGTATCTTTTTGTAAATAAATCGGATTGTATTACTTTTTTGTCGTATAGTTGACAATAAAGTAAGCGGCTCAACAGGTTATCCAGAATCTCACAAATTCTTCAGATTTGTCAGAAGAGAAAATTTTTGGATCATTCTTCTAATATTATTATATAAAAAAAAACTTAGTTGGTGGCATGAGTTGAAATGAGTGTTATGTCATCTGATATTATTACATAAACACTTTAAGTTACGTGATCAACATCACCAATTTTGGTACGTTTTGTGATCATAATTCCAAGTTTTTTTTTAAACTAACTGGCAAACCAAAAAGTATGGTAAGTAAACCATAAATTGCATATCAACACAACTGGTGCCAAAACAAGCCTTCTGTATGTTTGTGAACGAGTCTTAATAGGCCACTATTTTCTTCCATTCCACTGGAAAAGGAAAGGAAAAAAAAAAAAGCACACAGTACGTTTTGGAATGACACAAGGGTGAGTAAATAATGACAGAATCATCTTCAGTTGAACTATTCCTTTAACAGTAGGAGGTGACAGAGCCGAGAAAAGCCGGCTAATGTTCTCAGTACACCAACAACGGAAGCAAAGTCAAAGAGGCCAAGAGTCAGAGATTCAAGTGCTTTGCGTTTCCGGCGGTGCTTGCATAAGCAGCCCACACACACAAACACAGCTGAGAGCGAGGGCAGCCAACACTGGAGCAGGGTGCCAAACTGAATACATCAATAGAAAGAAGCTAAATTTTTTGGTTTTCAAAGCCTGCTATGTGAAACCGCTTATTATTTTTGTATTTGACCCAAAAGACACAAAAGCATGCCAAAAGTCTACTCTACAAGCTGTAGAACAGTTTTATAACCTCGCCGAAACGATTGCGGTCAGCGAATGGAGCCCCGTGTGGCTTACTGTGAGCTTACGAGAGGTTGATCTATCAGTTGATGAAAGAAAGATGTCTGAATGAGTGTGGGTTGGATGAGTGCCCCTCCCCACCTCCTCAGCACGCTGGCTGAAATGAATCGGTCCGCAGCCACGCTCAGCCTGTCTGTCACACTGACATGGATGAGTGCATTTGGACCATGATGGGGGTCAGCAGGTAAATAAAGCACGAGCGAGTGAATGAATGGTACAGATATTAGTTTCTCTGTGACATTGTGGCTTTGAAAGTTGGGATGAGATGGACATGTGGATTTATCACCCGTTTTAATGGAGGGCCCTGTAACCTGGAGATACAAGCATGGAAAACTCAGGGCTGCGGAAGATGTTCTTTCTTTTGCCAAGCAGGGATGGTTTCAAAAGAGTTTTCTGAATATGTTTCAACATAAAAGTCGAATCAAAGGATTTCAACTACATTCAACAAATGAGATTTGCAGCTTGTTTAATCTTCTTAATTAAAATGATGTATTAGTCATTTTTTTGTAATTCTTAAACATTTTGCCACAGTGTAATTCCATTGTGTGTAATCAACTTGAAGTTGTGAAACAGAAATGTACTAAACCCATAATAATATTTTTTCTGAGTGTACTTATGCACCATAAATGTATTTGATAAAGAAATGAACAATATAGACTACACAAGTTATGTATAGATTTTAAATTGTAATGATTACCAATTGTAATCATTAATTCACACAACATTCTGTCATACCTCTCTCCCCAGATCCCAGTTACTTATCTGTCAATTTTAAATATAAATGTATTCTAATTTAACAAGACATTCCATAACTGGTAGCTTTGCTTGTATGTGTTATTTAAGGTTTGACTTCCCTTTTGCATCACTACCATTTAATCGTATCAAAACGCATTGCAGCAGGTTTGATTTAATTTTAATGTCTCATAACTTATCAAGTGTAAATTTGGTTTGATTTAGACTGCAGTGTAAATTTGTATGTTTGAGTTTGTCATTTATGTAAGGATATGGTGTATAGTTGAGTGGATGATTTCTGTTTTTGTAGAGTTGCAGTACATTTTTTTTTTTAAATAATTTTTTTTCTATAATACTTCAAAGGCACAAGGAATCAGTCTTGGAATGCTATTTATAGTGATCCTACATTGTAATAGCAATGTCTTAAACCAAAACGGTTCTTTTCACCCTGGATTCAATGAGGCACAGTCACGTGACTAACATTTTACAGCCAAGTTTCCAATGCAGAGCTAAAATGAAGTATCACAGCCAGTTCCAAAATCAATTAAGCCCCAATAAGAGTGGAGAAGCATAGAAAATGTGACAGTGATCTGTTGATGTTTGCGTGTTTATGTGTGTGGGTTGATAGGCAGACCGCGACAGGCGCTCAATATTCATCACCTCTGGCAGTTCCGCGACGGCCAGCATAACGAGAGAATGGACTTGTGGGTAACATAATCATCCAATTAGAGATGATAATCTCACCAGCCAATCAGGGAATGTGCTTGGCTCCCCCAAGGCCTCCAGTTGGCCGTAATAAATTTAGGGCCACTCAGATTGCGTTAAGCCCCTCTACAGTGCCACAATGTATCTGCCTGTCACTGTCTCAAGGCGGCAAACGAGGTCTCTCTAACAGATACCGGCTATCACTCACACAAAACAAAGTACACTTCTACATAAGCTGCCATATCAACCAACCTGCAACTATATATCTGTGGGGAAACAAATGCATCTGTACAGAACATCTGATTAATGAAATTTCATTACAAATGCACAGAAATTGATTTGGAAGGGCAAAAATGCATGGCTGGTTCTTACAGAAAGACGATAGATAGATAGATAGATAGATAGATAGATATATAGATAGATAGATAGATAGATAGATAGATAGATAGATAGATAGACAGATAGACAGACAGACAGACAGACAGATAGATTAAACAATCAACTATGGGTGGCAAGGCAGTGTCAAAAGATCTCAGGGATAGATAAAGTTGTGGACAGTCAGGAGTCAGGAAAGTCAGGAGATTGATACAAAAGAAAAAAAATAAAATAAAAGGCTTTATCAATGCCTAGAAGCACAGTGAAGTCTATTAAGAAGAAGTTGAAGTTTGGTACAACACAGACCCTCCCTGGATCAAGATGTTACTCCAAACTGGATGAAAGAGCCAGGAGGAAACTGGTCAGAGAGGCTACCAAGAGGCCTTCAGCAACTCTAAAGCAGTTGCAGGAATTTATGACAAAGAGTGGTCATTGTGTGCATGTGATAACAATATCACAAATTCTCCACAAATGTGACTTCTATGAGATGGTTGCAAGCAAAAAAGCCACTCCCCAAGAAATGCAGTCACAACTGAGCTTAGCCAAAACACACCTTGAAGATTCTGAGGCAGATGAGACTAAAATTTAATTATTTGGCCTCAACACCAAACGATATGTCTGTCTGAAATCCAATACAGCTCACTATCCAAATAACAGCATTCTTCAAGTAAAGCATGGAGGTGGTAATCTCCTGTTATGAGGTGTTTCTCTGCAGCAGGGACTGGAGCACTTGTCAGGATATAAGGAAAAATGGATGGGGCAAAATACCATCAAATTCTTGAAGAAAATCTGCTGACCTCTGCCAAAAAGATGTCAATGGGAAGCCATCATGACAATGACCCAAAGCACAGCTAAACTCAGCACACAGTGGTTGAAGAAGAAAAAGGTGAATGTCCTTGCATGGCCTAATCAAAACCCAGACTTAAACCCCATTAGAAATCTGTGGAATGACTTGAAGACTGCAGTCCACAAACCATTGCCATCAAATGTTGGTGTTATATATTTCACTTGGATGTTATAAGTTGCACTGAGTAAACACAGTTAGAGTAAACAAAAACTGCATCCGTCTTCATTTCAGACTGCAAAGCAACAAAATGTCATTATTTTAAAGAAGGGGTGATTCTTTTCTATACCCACTAGATAAATGTAAATGAGGTGTATGTGACTGACATTTCATCTAAATCATATATGTAACAGCTGTCAGACCTGCATATACTGTAGAAAGGAAATGAACAGGATGATACTCTCCTATAATCTCTACTGCCTCCATCTCCCCTCCCCCAGTAATCCACCTTGTTGCCCGTCTCATCCCTCTATCCTGAGGGGAGGAGAGGAGCGATTGTCTGAGAGATTTTAAGATTTGATCCGATCTGCTGCTCAGTCAGGTGAATTCATCTTTAAGAATCTAGGGCTAGAAAAATCAATGCTCACAATGAATGCACACACACACACACACACACACACACACACACACACACACACACACACACACACACACACACACACACAAAGAGCCAGATAAAGTTGTCAGGCTTTTTTTTCCTTCCTCCATTTAATAAAAAAGAAATAAAAATTCAAGGTTTAGAGTATATTTAATATTTGTGTCAAGTGAACTATACTTCTCACTTGAAGAATTTTCTTGTTTCAGACAGTCGACTCTTTCACATCTGCGATTGATACTTTGTTAGACCCAACCGGTTACTAATCAGTCTTGTGGTCAACGCTCTGACATGCAGCAAATTTGATGTTCAGCGACCTAAGTTTGAATTTCGAATTCAGTAATTGTCCTCTTTGATCCCATCCCGTTTGCTCTCTGTTCAGTTACCAAATGTCCAACTATATAACAGCAGCATCATGTTTTGTAATGTAAGTATATAATGGATCTGAAATCAAAAATATTGTCAAATTATTAATGCCAATTCACTTACCTTTTGTGTTGGTACCTTCTCCCCCATTAAGTAAATGTGCAAGCTGTATATTAAACTCAGCCCTTATTCCCAAATGAACATGTAAAACATCAATAAGGTTACTTGCAATCGCTCTAAGCTATCAATATGTAAGAATCAATATGTGAATTAATTACTTGTAAGTTAACAGCATTAATTAGTAGTTTATTTACACATTGATTCAGGTCACAGTAGATGCAATAGCAACTAAAGACTTCAGACCATGCACATAATTTTTACGCACAGTACTTTCAAAAATGAATATTCCATCATGATTTAGTCGCTTTTAGGTTGTTCCAAACCTGTATTACTTCATTTTGAACAGTAAAGGTCATTTTTCGACTTCAGACCATGCACATAAACTATACATGACAACCACCAATTAATTCTGTCAGGTTTCATAGCATATGGTGTGTGTGTGTGTGTGCGCACATGCACTCTATAGTTGCAGGAATGTATCCAGTGCTGTAATTAAGAATATGGGAGTGTTTTTAGTGCACACAATCAGAGTGTACATGTATGTTAAGCAGTAATTGTAAAAGTCTAAGTGGAAAGGTCTAATTAATAGCTAATCTTAAACAGCAGCACAAGCTTAAACTACACACACCAACACCATTATTATAACACAACGAGTCTTCAAAAAATCACCCAGTAATCACAATCATAGCAAACGACTGGTGAAATTCACTTTTATATTTGGTATGACATATATTTCAAATTAATAATGCTTCAGGAACATTATCTGTTTTTTATTCTTAAATTGAAACTTACATTATAGTTAGGAATGCTAAACCTGTTTTCGGTCTATAGAATGAAAGTCAATGGGATCCAAATTTTGGATCAAACAGCTGAAACATTGTTCAAAATATCTCAAAATATAGCACAGTACTTTCAAAAATGAATATTCCATCATGATTTAGTCGCTTTTAGGTTGTTCCAAACCTGTATTACTTCATTTTGAACAGTAAAGGTCATTTTTCCCCATGCAATTACACTGAATGAGGACTGATGCTTTAAAGCTCCAAAAAGGATGCAAAATTACCATGAAAGTATCATAAAAGTGGCCCAAATGACTTGTCTGTTATATTCCAAGACTTCTGAAGCTGTACAATAGCTGCAGGAGAAAAATACCAATATTTAAGCCATGTGATAGATTTGTGTGAAGAACACACCAAATTTCAAGTCATTATTCATGGATAATCTTCCCTTCCAGTGAGTCCAGAGTCTGTGAGTTCTAAAATTGAATCATAAGTGAAAGAATCATTCAGATTCAGGTTTTGCACATTGGCTAAAATTATTCAAAGTAAATAATGACTTGAACTTTGTCTTCACACAAATCTATCACGTGGCTTCTTCAACTTCAAAACATCTCCATTTGGGTTGAAGGTGAGTAATTAATGTAATTTTTTTGGGAGAACATGAAAAGTCAATTTCATGAGAAAATGTGATTATTTTTGAGGTTGAGATTTTGTATGAATTTGTACAATGTGATTCATATGGAAACTTGTGATTTTAAGGTGGAGGCTGGAGGCATTAGGTTCTCCCCCTAAACTGTTGGTAGGGTGTATCAATATGTGAGAATCAATATGTGAATTAATTACTTGTAAGTTAACAACATTAATTAGTAGTTTATTTACACATTGATTCAGATCACATTAGAGGCAATAGCAACTAAAGACTTCAGAGCACAGTCCTCTCAAAAAAGAATATTCCGTCATGATTTAGTCACTTTTAGGTTGTTCCAAACCTATATTACAAGGTCATTTTTCCCATGCAATTAAACTGAATGAGGAATAATGGGGGGATGGTGGGGGGGCATTAGATTCACTCCCTAAACTGTTGGTGGGGCGTGAATTTCTAACATTCTCCTTCTTATGATGATTATGATTTTGAGATTGAATGAGATCAAATTTGTCAAAACAAAATTGTTACAAATTGTCATGAAAGTGTTTTGGAAATGCAGCAGACAATGGAATACTACAATGTCATACTTTTTTCCATCCCCCATAAGAGCAATTTCTATCCATTTATGTGTGAATATTGCGTGAGCAAGAAACAATGGGGTAAAACTTTCCTCCCTTCTTCCAACGCTATTTCATTCTCTTATTGTCTCTTAGTCTATTTCCTGTCTCCTCTTCACCTTTGAGGGAGCATTCATGTTCTCATGACAGTGGGACTGAAGGCAAGCATCATTCTCTCAGGCTGACGGGATGAGGCGAGATCAAGGCCCCTGCTGGCCCGTGTTTGGATCTCTGAGGAAAATCTCATTTAACTCTCCTCATCTTCTTCCGCTCGGCACACCGGTGTCACCAGGCTGATGCAATGTGACCAGGATACCAACAGGACGACTCATTAGTCAAACCTGGCACCGACAGCCACACACACATATAAATGTGCTCCACGGTTCAGGATTTAATTAAAAAGAGTTTGAGCACTGTGGGCGATTCTCATCATGACATCCTCTCCTCACCTCTGAGGTTAATATCGGTCTAATGCACTCTCCTCAGACACACACATGCACCAGTACATTACACATACAGGGATGTGTCACATAGAGATGCATGTGGCTCTTAAAAACAAACAGCAAAAATTGCAGTAATTTGATAGTCTATAAATGATGGTTTCCTGCACACCTAGAGTCATATTTCAATACTCCTACAGGGTAAAAGCTGAAGAATAGCACTAAAAAATGTGTATTTGTACTGCATGGCATCTCTGAAGTCATTACAAACCTGTATGACTTTCTTTCTTCAGTGGAGCACAAAACAAGACATTTAGTAGAATGTCTGAGCTGCTCATTTCCATACGGTGATTTTTTTTTTCCATAATGTTTTGATGCAACATTATGGAAGAAAATATTCCATTATGTCACAACTACAAACCACATGTACTGTAAAAATGTATGTAGTTCATTAGGCATGCCAATATAATATCTGATAAGAAATGATGTCACAGTTGTAAGATATCAAGTCCATTTGTTAGATATAAAAGCACAACTGGTAGATATTGAGTCACAGTTATGCTAAAGTCAAGTTTCAATGTGATTTATTTCGGTTTATCTTGGAGGTATTTATTGAATTGGCTTATGAAATTATTATAAAGATAAATTTAGTGGCAAAACTCTTCCTGTTTGTAAACACTGTTCAATATACTTATATCATATTCCTGCCATGTCCTTGATGCATTCTGAGTGAAAATAACCGTATTTAGATTTTAGTTGATTGTGAAATGAGATTGGTAAGCGATGCTAATGCTTACACCGTGATGTGAATTGTTGCGTTTACACTTTTAAAACAGTGTGATAGTTGATACCATTGCCGTAGACACATATATTATGCTGAAAATAACATCTTAATGAATGTATTCTTTTTGATTACTATTCATGTTACATTCCTATTTCCTATTCCTTCCTTCTTGCATGTATGTGTGTGTGCAAGATACACACATTGGCTTGAGCTCCAAGAAACTAATAAAGATGCCACTATACATGACAACCACCAATTAATTCTGTCAGGTTTCATAGCATATGGTGTGTGTGTGCGCACATGCACTCTATAGTTGCAGGAATGTATCCAGTGCTGTAATTAAGAATATGGGAGTGTTTTTAGTGCACACAATCAGAGTGTACATGTATGTTAAGCAGTAATTGTAAAAGTCTAAGTGGAAAGGTCTAATTAATAGCTAATCTTAAACAGCAGCACAAGCTTAAACTACACACACCAACACCATTATTATAACACAACGAGTCTTCAAAAAAATCACCCAGTAATCACAATCATAGCAAACGACTGGTGAAATTCACTTTTATATTTGGTATGACATATATTTCAAATTAATAATGCTTCAGGAACATTATCTGTTTTTTATTCTTAAATCGAAACTAACATTATAGTTAGGAATGCTAAACCTGTTTTCGGTCTATAGAATGAAAGTCAATGGGATCCAAACTTTGGATCAAACAGCTGAAACATTGTTCAAAATATCTTTGTAGGTTAAACTACAGTATCTGGTATGAGCAAGCACCTGTAAAATTAATAACTGTTTCATAAGATAAATAAATAAAGGACTGCATTTAAACTGAGTAAAAAGGTGGTCAGATTAGAGTTTAAGCAAAGAAAATTATTCAAGACCCTGGAACAAATTTGGGCAACAGGTTATGGTGTCACACTCCAAGGCTTTTGCTTTGAATAAATAATAAATTATGAATAATAATTAATTAAAAATGTTAAAATACACTATCTGCAATGCAAACCATTTTAATCAAACTTTGTATTCTTTTATACTTGAGTTGAAACCACCAAAATGAGTTTCCTCCATGTCTGATTTATAGCAAATTTTGTATTATTATATAAAACTCTATCGCTTTTATAACTAACGTTATATGAATTCCCAGGTCACCAATTTGAACTTTAGTATCAACAAACTTTAGTATGTAGTGAAAGATGACTGCATTGTATAAGTATGAATAGCAGTGAATGGAACAGAATGTCTGGTGTGAGCATCTGTTTAGAAGCTTTCAGTATTTCAGTAAGGAAAGCTGTTTTCAACTTTTCATTTAACACTTGCATGCCAAGATTCTAGACTCACTGTACTGAAAAGGTTTCGTAGATCACTGGCCAGGTACACTGTTCAACTGCTTGGTAACGCAGATATCTAATCAGCCAATTACATGGCCGCTTATAAAAGCAATTATGCATAAAGATATGGTCAAGACAATCTGCTGAAGTTCAAACTGAACATGTGAACGGGAAAGATATGTGATTTAAAGGACTTTGAATGTGGCATGTTTGCTGGTGCCAGTCGGGCTGGTCTGAGTATTTCAGAAACTGCTGATCTACTGGGATTTTCACACACAACCACCCATGGGTTTACAGAGAATGGTCAAAAAAAAAGAGAAAATATCCAGTGAGTGGTAGCAGCAGGGTCTACAAGGGTCCTGTTTTACAGTTCTCTTGTCATATGAAAACAAAACTGCTTTTGTCATGTTGGTTTTTAAGACAGATC
Organism: Cyprinus carpio; assembly: GCF_018340385.1. Classification (NCBI taxonomy): domain Eukaryota; kingdom Metazoa; phylum Chordata; class Actinopteri; order Cypriniformes; family Cyprinidae; genus Cyprinus; species Cyprinus carpio. The sequence continues at coordinate 15,993,312 of NC_056575.1, forward strand.
TTAATAAAGGAAAATCTTGTATTAAGCTTGTTCTTAATGAAATTTTCCAGCCATGACTTCCCGTTCCACAGGATTATAAATATGAGTAACACAAAGGCCAAATTCCCTTAATCATCCATCACAAGGAGCATAACCAAATAATATAGTTCTGATGTGCTGCAAAAGACAGTTGAGCTTCACAAAATAGAAAGTGGCTGTAAGAAAAGAGCTAAAGCATTGAAAATCCCTGTTTCCACCATCAGGGTAATAATTAAGAAGCTCCAAATCAACTAAAGATGTTACAAATGTGCCTGGAAGAGGAAGTGTGTCTATTTCTTACGGATGCACGGTGAGGAGAAGAGTTTGAATGGCCAAAGACTCTCCAAGGATCACAGCTGGAGAATTGCAGAGATTAGCTGAGTCTTGGGGTCAGAAAGCCTAAACAAACAAACAAAGAAACAAACAAATCAAACATCCCCTACATGTTGTTCGGGAGGGTTTTAAGAAAAATCCCTCTCGCTCATCCAAAAACAAACTCCATCATATTCAGCTGTCAGACACAACTGGAACTTCAAACAGGACTGGCTTTGAAACAACAAAAAAAAAAAAAAAAAAAAAAAAAAAAAAAAACAAGAAGCTTTTTGGCAGCAAACCCACCAGATTGGTGCAAACAAGGATAAAAAGTACACCATGCCCACAGTTAAATATACTGCTGGGCCTATTTTTCTTCTGGAGGTCCTGGACATCTTGTTCAGATACATGGCATTATGGATTCTATCAAATACCAACAGATAAAATAATAATAATAATTAAAAAAAAAAACTGGCTCTGTTAGAAATCATATAATGGGCTGTGGTTGGATCTTCTATCAGGACTATGTTCCAAAACAAACATTAAAATCAACACAAAAATGTGTCACTGAGCCCAAAATGAAGCTTCTGCCATGGCCAATCCAGTTCCCTGAGCAGAACCCTATACAAAATGAGTGGGGTGAATTTAAGTACCAAAATGGAGTTGGGAATCTGAAGGATTTGGAAAGATTCTGTGTTAACGATTGATCTCTGATCTCTTGTCAGGTGTTCTCCAAACTCATCAGGCATTACAGGAGAAAACTTAGAACTGTTATCTTGGGAAAAGGACATTGCATTAATTGAGTGCCAATAATTGTGACCAATGTGAACTAGAGAAAAACATTTATTTCATAATGAGATTCCCCATTTTCCATTGTTTTACTCCAATGATAGGTTAGCATTTCCTGAATTTTTTGAACGAAAGATCAAAAGGATAAACAATGCAGATTTATTTTTAAAGCTGCCTATGCTCATAATTTACCAAGGGTGCCACTATAAGTGGAGGCCACTGTAACTACATTAGTTAACATGAATAAACAATGAAAAACACATCTAAAACATTTATTAATCTTAGTTAATGGCAATTTTAACATTTACTAATACATTATTAGTTGTATCTGTTAATGATATTTAATGGAGGTGAGCTAACATGAACTAACAATGTACTTTTATTAATTGACGCTAACATTATTCAATTATTTTATTTTGTACCAAATGTGTTGCTCATTTAGTTAATGTTGGTTGACTAATGACTAATGTTAATTCATTATAAAGTGTACCGAATAACTAATAATAACTAATAAATCCAAACACAAAAAGTGGGTGCTACATTACTAAATCTGTTTGTTTTCATTTGTTCGTGTATTTATTTATTTATTTATTTATTTAAGCAATGGGTATCTATAAGTTCTTAATTTGTATTACAGTAATAAACCTATCTATGTTTCCTGTGAATATTTCCAAAGAGTGGGTAAACAGTAAAGAACAAACCATTCTCAATCAAATCCAAGGAAACAGTTGCTATCAGACAAACACCTGCAATGAAGCATTTCTGAACATCTGCTAACATGGAGAGAACATTCACGCAGTAAATCATTCCAGCAGAGTTTAACGAAATCATATTTAATTCTGCAACAATAAAAAAACACACACAATTTCAGAATGTACCGCTCAAAATAACAGTGTAATTAAGATTCAACAAAACAAAAGTGTAAACCGAATGATACACAAGCAAGGAAAAGAGAAAATGTGAACTATGGCAGAGGGGAAAGAAGGGTTTGTATGTGTGTGCCTGTCTTCCTGTACCCTACCGTCTCGGCAGGATCCACTCTCTACTCACTTCCCATCCCACCAAGGAGCTAGAGACTGTGCTTTCTTTCAGAGCAAGAGAGAGGGTGCACAGGCGCCCACCAGAAACTGAAAGTAAAGGGAAAAGAAAGGGCCATCGATTGCTGTGGCTTTTCCCGGGGCCCGAGGTACAGCCAGCCTGGTGTGATCTTTGTATTTGAGGGGGTGGGAGAGAAAAAAAACTAGGACTAGAACGAAACGGAGAGATGAGAGCTCTTAGCGCCTTATTCACACACACCAATAATCCTGGATCTATTTTAATCTCACTTTATCTCTGTGATGGAGAGCCACTTTGATTGAGTTGGTGTTTATGATCGTAGAATCCTGTGGAAATCGACATGCCGGTCAGCGTAAGGTCAGCCCTACAAATAACAAAGAGTCCTTGTGTGTGCCAGGCGTGGGCTTTGTGTAAAACCATCACATACTAGCAGTATCACTGAAGAATCTTATTATACAATTGTTCCATTGAAAGTCAAGATTAAATAGTAACCTTCTTTACTTTAGTAATGCATTATTTCTGAACAAAACCAAAGATTGCTAGGCGTTAACTTTTTTATTTTCTTTTTTCCCAACAGAAGTGCAGCTGCCTGGTTGGCGCAATTTGCAAATGCCCATTAATAGAAGCTTTTTGCCCAGAATGGTGTAGTTATGGCATCTACCAGCAGGACTAACTGTTTCATCCTAAATAACCACAACATGACCCCCTGAATTTTCGTTCGATCAATCAATCAATCAATCAATCAATCAATCAATCAATCAATCAATCAATCAATCATCAGCCTAAACATGCCTATATTTGACAATTGATTAATATTAACCAGTAGCTTTAATTGCTATTAAGTGTATAGTTTATAGTGTGGACTGAAACTTTTCTTAAAGGGATAGTTCACCCAAAAAAGAGTGAACATCATTTACCCTCTCTTGTGTTCTGCTGAACACAAAAGATGATGTTTTGAAGAATGTGTATAACCAAACAATCGCCGGTCGCCATTGACTTCCATAGCATTTATAAATGCAACTGAAAATCATTTTGGTGAAATTCTTTCTATACAGAGCTAAATTTATGAAGACAGAAGTTGGTTCAGACTGTCCTCCAAAAAAAAAAAATACCCTATAGGTCGTTTGTGCAAGCACCTTATTACGACCAATATTTACATCTTAAAGTTTAGTGCCCTCTAGCGGGCGTAAAAATAATGACAGTGTCATTTGCGTCTGTCGTCATGAAATGACGTATGACTGTCATTACCAATCAAAATGCATGTTTATTTAAATGCAGTTTGTGGACATTTTACATGGTCCAACCCGATCTCATGGCAATACATATTACATATTTTACTAGATGGCAAATTCATATAAATTTTTACAAATGACCACACCTAACCCCACCCCTAAACCTACCCTCACAGAAATCATGCAAAATCGTGACTTACAGTGCATATACATTTTATGAGCATGTGCGTTCTCTGGAACCAAACCCATGATCACATGATTGCATATTGTTGTATAACGCAATGCTCTACCAACTGAGCTATGTGAAACCCGAATTGTGACGCAGATAAAAGCATTAATATGAAAGTGACCTGTTGCCAATAGGGGCGCAATTGTAGTATACGCTCTGATGTGTCATATTTCAGAGATTTGGACAAATGACCTATACGGGCATATTGGTTGGAGGACATGTTGCGTTGGTAAGTAGGTAGGTAATGTTATTTTATTTTATTATTTTATTTTATTCAGGGTAATTTAAGTTTAAAAATGAAAATTCATAATAAAAAAAAAAAAAAAAAGTTTGTGTAAGTAAAAAAAAAAAAAAAAACCTTTTTGTCCCTTTTGGAATAATCTGTGCTGATTAATCACATAAAGCACAATAAGTCAAATACTTAGAAAGTAAACAAGGCCATTTCAATTTTTTTTTTTTTTTTTGAGTATACTAAATTCACACACATATGAAAAAAAGAAAAAAAAATATTAAGAATTATTCTTAATCACTGATATCTCTTGCCTTTACTTCATACTGCATGTCAGCATGTGAAATTTCAAAATACCTCCTCCGAGGTACACGTTGCCATAGAGATGCAGAAATGCATCGCCCCACCTTTCCCAAAAGCACCAGAGAGCTCAAACTAAATGTAACAAATGAAGAGAGGATCTTGGCATAATGAGAAAGAGAGAGTGCTGGGAGAAGGAGAGAGTGTGTCTTCGGAAAAAGCTTTTACAGCGAGCTAATGCAGCCTGGCTCTTCAGCCACGCAGTCGGCTAAAACACCCGCCGCAAGGATTAACGCTCTCCCGGTCACCATAGCAACTCCTGACTGCCACAACAGCTCTCAGTACTTGTTTTTTTCTTCCTTCTCTTCTTTTTAACAACACGTTTTTCCTGCGGAAATGAACAGGTGAATTTGAGAGGTTCTTAGGATGCCCAGCGTTCATAATGATTGACCTTTCGATAGCAGCGATCAGACGTGATTTACTTTAATGGGAAAGAAAGCGGCAGGGAATGCAAGAGCAAAAGAGTGTGTGTTAGCGTAACGTTTAAGGTGCAGATGAGGATACTGCTTTAGAAAAGGAAGTTGGTTATGTTCCTCGAAGATGTTGGTGGGGAGTACTTATTTCAATTAATAAACTGTCTGCATATAACTAGCTATTTAATAGTGTTTGATAGGGTAGAATGAGACCTCAGATTATGTGGTTTGTTAATAAGAAGTGTGATATTTTTATATGTGGTTGTACTGATTTTGCCCTGATGGATGATATAAAAGGGAAACATTCTATAGACTTTCACTAAAGGATGAACCAGAACCATATCTAGAGACCAGAATATATAAGAAACAACCAGCAACATTGAATTGAACATTGAAACCCAGAATTGAGTCCGGGTATAGGACCATATTTTCATGATCTTGGACAGGAAAATGTATACTCTGTCTTGAATCAGACTTGACCGTCTTTTAGTATCGGCCTTGCCTCTGATTTGAATGAGATGGTCTCATTCATTGGTCTAGGCTCATGAGGCAGCTTGCATTTTTCCTAGTTATTATTGCTCAATTATCCACACATAATCTCAATTAATGTACCCAAATGAGCACAAAAATTACAAATGCAAACCGTTTCATAACTCAGTGGTCTTTCCTAGACAGCAATAAGATAAAATTGAGACCAAATGGTGATTTCTGCTTAAGTCTTCTTCTTCTCAGAGATCTACATCTGTATTATTTCATGACATGGCTCTTATAAAATTGTAAAAGAAGGGTTTTATGTTGTCTAAAAGATGGTGCATGAATATGGCAGATGTAACATGAAGAAACAAGCGTTCAGAATGTGGGATTAATACACAAGCAAACACACCGCTGACATTAACACAGCATGTTCATTAGCCTCCCCCTTTCCAGTTACTCAAGGGACCTGTCTAGAAACAATTCCCCAACATGGTTTTCACTTCTCTGGATTCAATTCTGCTTCTCTCTGCTGATTTGCTGACCTCCATACTAACACACAGAGCCATTAAACACAGGACATTGGAGGACATTTAAGAGGTTTCTCTACCACACAGCCACCATCCAGGCACAACAGGAGGGAGAGAAAGGGAGAAAGAATGAGGAAAATGGACAAGTGCTCTCCTACTGGATTTGAGGACCGCTGAGTGGCCACGTTTGCCATGTGGGCATCAAATCCTGTCAAAGTCTGAAAGTCTGACATACAAGAGAAGAAAAAGAGAGGGGGGGGGGGGGGTACTGACTTTTTATTGTCTTAAAGTTCCCTCTCACACATTATTATTCAGTGTAGATCTTCATTGGGTCTCTGGCACTTGACTTATGAGTAAGCTTGCAGTTTTTTTTTTTTTTAAGGATTAGTTCATTTCCAGAATGAAAATTTGATAATTGATAATTTACTCACCCCCCATGTCATCCAAGATGTTCATGTCTTTATTTCTTCAGCTGAAGAGAAATTAAGGTTTTTTAGGAAAACAATTCAGGATTTTTCTCCATATAGTGGACTTCAGTGGTGCTCAACGGGTTGAAGGTCCAAACTGCAGTTTCAATGAAGCTTCAGAGAGCTCTACCAGCCAAGAAATAAGGGTCTAATCTAGCGAAACAATCGGCTATTTTCTAAAAAAAAAATATTTTTTAAATACTTTTTAAACACAAATGCTCATCTTGCCCTAGCTCTGCAATGCACATGCGCAACTTCATGCATTACATAATCACATAATCGTCCAACATCGTTGTTTTACCTTTTTTTGTTAAGGGGCATTAATACTGGATCAGTACTTCCACCTACATCACATGTGATCTTTCCAATGAGATTACATAATGCCTTAGGACGGGCTAGTGCAAGACGAGCATTTATGGTTAAAAATTATATACATTTTTATTTATTTTTAGTTTTAGAAAATGGCAGATCGTTTCGCTAGATAAGACTCATATATCTCAGATGGGATCACCTGTTGAGCACCACTGAAGTCCATTACATGGAGAAAAGTCCTGAATTGCTTTCCTCAAAAACCTTAATTTCTCTTCGACTGAAGAAATAAAGACATGAACATCTTGGATGACATGAGGGTGAGTAAATTGTGAATTTTTTATTCTGGAAGTGAACTAATCCTTTAAGGCTCATTTAGTCAAAAATAAATAAATAAATAATATAATTAATTTGTTAAAAATTATGTTTATTTTTGTGTTAATAATTATAAATAAATAAATTAAATTTTTTAAGTAATTAATATTAATATTATCAATAATTGTGCTATATTTTATGCAGATATTTTTTGTGTGAGAAAAAAACAAAATTGTAATATACACACTAAAACAGTTTTAGAGCGACATTGATTAAGTGCTATATTATTAATTTGAATTTATTTGAAAATGGTTAATATTACTCAAAAAGTTGGTCGAATATATATGCATATATGTGTAACAATTTCTATATTTTTAATAATAATAATAATAATAATAATAATAACATTAATAATAACAATGTCACAACACAGAAGAGGAGACTCAGAAAATACAGTTTAAGGAGTTTATTGCCAGTGATTCAGAATCTACAGCAGGTAAGGCACTTAGCTTAGACAGTCCGGGTAATAGTATCTTGCAGGTGGAGGGGGCCACAGTAGAAGACGGGTAGCGCAACATTCCAATAAGGTAAGTAGTCGGGTGGCAATGCAGGGTAACACTGATGAGACCAGACAGTGAGTGCTTGTAAAGTGTTGGTTTAAATGGAAGTATGTGGTCGTAAAAATGTGATATCGATATATTACAATTTAAAATTACAGTTTTCTATTTTACATGTAATTTATGTAATTTGCTGACATCAAAGCTAAATCTTGAATGTTGAAAATGGCTTAATATTTTTGTATAAACTATGTTTATTTTTTTCCTTAGATGAATAGAGGGTTCCCAAGAGCAGCATTTATTTGAAATAGAAATCTTTTGTAACAGCCACTTTTGATCAATTTAATGCTGCCTTGCTAAATAAAAGTATATATATCCACATATGCATTCCTCCCATTTTATGCACTTTTCCTCACAGTTCTTGTCTTTTCATACTCTGGTATCAATCTGGTTACCGCATTTCATTGTTTCCTTTACTGAACTTCAAGAGCGTGTTTGAAAACTCTGAATGCTGATATCAGACAGCAGAAGTCAAATAGTGTAGGCAGACATGACAAAACATCAAAGTGATTGTTTTTAGGAACTGATTTGAATATCCTAGACTGTATGTAAACTAGAGTTTGAGTTTGCAAAAATCTTTCGTAAGCACAAAAGGGAATAGCTTGCGTTCTGTTTTTGGCTTTCACGCACACACATAAACCGAGCTCTTGGATGCATGATCCGTTGAGTCGGTTTGTGGATGCGTATGGCTTATAGATCTAACCCCGGCCATCACCACCTCACCACGCTTCACTGAAGCATTTATCTCCCAAACTGCACCAGCTTTTACTTCTAAAGCACTTCCTCCCGCTCTCTCACTCTCCCCTTGGTCTTCGTGAGTGTCTCTCTGTCTATTTCCTCTCCCTTTCCTCTCTGGGAGTCTCTCTCTGTTATCGGCTGTTGGAGTAGCTTCGCTCGGTCACAGATAGTGGAAGCTGTGGTGGGCAATCTGCCAGACAGCTGGAGCTATCAGATACGCATGGAATCCTAATATATCACGATACACGGCATGTGTGTGTGTGCACAGGAATATGCTGGGAGAAAATGACAGCTAAAATTAAACACACTGAGACCCAAAGTGTTTGTGACTGAGCTAATATTAGAGGTGGCACTAAAAGAGGAAAATCACAAGCAGGAAAACTTTTCTATTTCTCTTGCTATCTGTCTATATTTGTGCGTATGTGTATGTGCAATCCTTTCATTTTCAAACTTCAGATTTAGTAAGAACGATGATAAGAGACGAAGAGTCTAAAATCATTTGCGTCTGAAATGGAAGAACCTGACAGGGAGAAGATACAGTACGTCTCTCTCTCAAAAGAGATCATGTCTTCCAAACAAATAATCCTGATAAATTACAGTCCAGCTTAATTTTGTGACATTTTGCCACAGATTTCACCATTCAGAGATTTCACTTCAGTGATAATAATTGCTATAAAGTGTTTTTTTTTTCTCGCAATGCTAGCTTATGCGTGTGTGAAGGATGGAAAGATGGAATTTCAGTTAGTGTCTCCATAACATCAAAGAAAGAAAGAAAGAAAAAAAGAAATAAAGAAAGAAAGAAAGAAAACAACTCTTGCAGATAAGAAACATTCTGGAAAAACTATGAATAAATCAACAAGATTTATTTATTTATTCATTTAATTGATAATTTGTTAATGTGTTATTGTTTATTTATTGTGCTTATAACATGGCTGATAAGTAAACAAACAAGCAAACAAAAAATATATAAATTAATAAATTATTATTATTATTAGTGGCAATTTATATTTTTTTTGTTTGCTTGTTTGTTTACTTAGCAGCCATGTTATAAGCACAATAAATAAACAATAACAGGGAGGGAGAAGATACATTATTTTTGAAGCTATATATATCATTCTGAGATTCTTCTTAATATGCCAGTTAAAAAGTCCTGCTATCTGTGAGCCTTTATCGAACAAACATTACTAAAAAATGGGAGTTTTTCTCCATATAGAGAATGGTGCTCAATGGGTTGAAGGTCCAGATTGCAGTTTCAATGCAGCTTCAAAGAGCTAAATTACATCAATGAAAAATGTTTACTTTCATGAGGCGGCACATATTTGTGAGCTTGCAACAGGACATTTAAAGCAAGAAGTTTAAAGCTTTCCATACATTGTCCGCCTGCATTGTTTTCTGGGATTTCTAATTCTCTTAAATCTGCTTTCAATGCAAACTTAATATCAAGAACACACAATATCAAGTTTCATGCATTATCTCTACTTGCGCCTTTGAGTATTGGAAATTAACAATTTGATGGTTGATGATGACGTAGTATGAGAATACAAAAATGCGTCGGAACACTAGCACTAGAATCACACATGAGCTGTATATTCCACATGCTAATGAGACAGTCTATTAGTGGCACAATCCAATATTATCCCCATTACTGACATGTTAAGCATCCCTCAAGAGAAGCTAATCATGGAGACACAATCACTACAGTAATCAGGATACAGTATATTTCCAATCTTACACACATTGTTATACATGATCTGCATTTCAAAACAACTATCTTTCATGCAGGGCCATCGCTAGTGAGATGAAAGGTGGTGACAGTTATAAGGGGCCCATGGCCACTGGGGTGAACCAACTGGCTTAGGCCAGCCTAAAAAAACGCTCAGGACAGTTGACGGGCCACTGTTGCGTATCGTCACTAAAGCTTATCATTTGCATGTGTTTTTAAGCCTGGCTAACTTAAAAATTTAAAAGAGTTTAAAGAATTTAAACACAAGATGTGGAAAAACTCAACTGAGTACTTGTGCGGCGTGTTTGGGGCGTACGCAGAAAGCTGCGTCTCACGGACAGCAACACCGAACTGAGCTCTCCTCCTGCACCTTTACGAACAAACACAAATCGGAGTTTAAACATGCAACTGAATGTGACGAGTGGGGCGGGGCCGAGAGCCGTGGGAATGGAGCGAGGCCGGTGGAGTGATTGGGAAATCAGCGACACCTGCTCCACTCACCGGTCTCGAGTCTCACGGAGGAGATTGAGAGGATACAAAAGAGGAGCGACGACAGTGAAGGACGAGAGAGAACCAGGCCTGGGCTTTATTTTGTGGTTTGGGTTTTGTTAGTGCGCGGAAGTCGCCTGTGAGTGGCTGTTGCGCTATTTTATGTTTATTTGGTTATTAAAGTTTTATTTGAGTGTTCGCCAGTTCCCGCCTTCTTATTCCCGTGATTATGCAGTTTTTATTGTTACACTGAAAAAGTTGTGAAAGAGCCCAATTCAGCACCTGCGCACGGTTTAAACACAAATTTTTATATCCAAAAATTCTTCATACAGTGGACTACCAGTAAAATTGATAAAATTGGGACCAAAAATTAGACACTTTGACCCGACCATGTTATGCTTAAGTGTTTTCAACCTTTTTACACCACAGACTGAACAAAATTAAGCATTGCTTAGTAACTGATCAACAAAGTATTGATAGTTGTGTAAATATTGTCATACTAACAGTTGTCTGAATTTTGGGTTTATTGTAATTCATTACATACCTTTCTATCAACGTTATCTGACATTATCAAGATGAATTTGTTCTGATGCAGTTTAACTCTAAGTTCTTGTCATATTTTATTACCATTTCCTAAACTATAGCAAATAAACTGTGATAATGTGAGAAATGTTGAAGGTGTCTGAATAAATTTTGGTTTGACTGTATATTTAATTTTTACAGTGAAGACTATGCAGTGCTATTTTACATTTGATCATTCAGTTTCTGTACCTGGACACCTACAAACTTGAAAAACTGTAAACATTGTATAAATAGCACAAATAAATAAATAGAACGAACAAACAAATTATACAATTTCAAACAGGGCCAACTAATACAACCTGAACTGGGGCCCCGCAAACCCCAGCTACGGCCCTGATTTAATGTGACCTCTATGAGCAAAGGTAAAAATTATATTATTTACTTGTACTAAATGTTTTCTTTGGTTCTCAACAAAGAGCGCTCTAATGGCCCAAGGTTAGAATTGCATTTAATTCAAAAGAATCAATAAAATGAATTTATAAAACCTCAGAAATGTAAGGCTCTTAGTCTACTATTAATTACCTTTGCGTTTATTCACACGCTAAAGTATTTTCTCAGAGCGGTTTTAATTATGTTTCATACCGATGCAGATTTCTAGATTTCCAGATAAACGGTCAGTTTTCATGCTTGATGAAAATAATTTTCAGAAGCAATGAGAACTGTTAAGACGGGGACAGAGGGGGTCTGAATCTTGCTGGTAACTCTACACCCGTTTTCAAATGTCACGATCTCCACATCCCGGTCGACGGGCTCTCATAACTGTAAATTGCTTTTGCAAACCATTTCATTTGCCCGCACTCTCCTGATTCTCATCCCTGTAAATAAAATTTAATTTGTGACATTATGATGTTTGGTGGACCAAAAGCACTTCAACTGTCATTTGACTTGTTCAATCACCACCATCACAGGAGGAACGTGGTTTTTGTGGCGTGTGCGTGAGTGAATGCTATCACAACATATTTGATGAAGCTTAATGGGTCTGGCTAATATTGTGCCAGAATTTCGGATTACTGATAACTTATGTATTGTTGTTGTAGGTGGTGATTATACAGTGTAAGAGACACATATGTCATATCGACAATATTCCCCCAGATATTGTCTCAACTCACCTAATAGACTTGTCTAAACAAACTATTTCATATTCAACCATGTTATTGATTTCTTAAGTGCTTGCAGGCTTCTACTGCACTTGCTGTGAGTATTGTTGTACTGTTTGGTGACTTTATCTATGCTGTTTTTGTTATTACTGTAATGCTAAGATCTGATCTTTTTACTCAGTGAGGCTAATTGGTGGTGTATTATTGAGGTCTATGTGCATTCATATATATCTACTGCACTCATAATTTTCTTCAAAAGCCAAGATGTCAGAGTTTGCATCATGTAAAACCATATTAAACCTGTATGTAAACCATAACCATTTTAAACATCTTATGTTGTTTTTAATTGCCTATACCAGATACAAACTGCTAATGCTGAGGTCCTAATAAGAATCAACAAGAGTTTGTCATCTAAATATGACAATTTAAAACAGTAATTTGTTGAACAAGACATGCTTATTTACTTTGAGAATAATAAATTGGCTGAACAAGATGTATTACATTAACAAGCAAGTTAAAACTTGCCAAACTATGTAGTGTTATTAAGGATTTCATCTTTGAAACACAAATAAAACACAAATGCGTTTATCTCTGAAACACAAAAATGAAGAGAGAATATTAAAAAAATATCTTTGTTTTTTTAAAATGTGGACTGAATCTTCACATCCTGATGAATGAAAGTCTTATGGGTATGGAATACGTAAATGATGACAGAATATACATTTTTGGGAGAACTAAGTCTTTATTATAGCAGTTATTAAGAGAGCTTAAAAATCTCAAAGCATAATTTATGTATGTTTAAAAATCCTTTGATTTTTAAACTTTTAGGGTGTGATAGTGCAAGAGAAAATGCAAACACACTCATTAGCAAACATGCAAGCAAACACTGCTGGAACTGGCTGAGGATGAGATGAGGGGGCGTGCTTGTGTGGTGCGATATAGTTTGAGTCCTGATATGTCAGCGAGTGTGTGCAGTCGCAGTGATTAGTGAAGTGCTGATTAACTGATGAGATTCGTTTGTGTGTGTGTGTGTGTGTGTGTGAGTGTGTGTACAAGTAACGGGTGATTGAATGAGCTCAGGATACCTAATTATGTTGAAGCCCACCAAAGGTACAAGAGTGCCAGGTAGAAAAATAAAGTTTTGGAGAGTTTTTGAACTGTAAAATCTTGGCAAACCAACATAATTACGCCCTGCCGTAGGTCTCTCATATCAACCTCCTGTCAAGGCTTCTTAAAAGTTTTTAAGTGCTGACTCCTGCTACCATGCCTGAGGTACATGAAATCCCAATGAGCCGGTTATATTCCAACAATGCTGCCAGAACCCCTGAAGAAAAACTCTCTCTCTCTCTTATTTCCTTTTCCCTTGTTTTAATCATTGTTACACATTTGTAAATTGGGGGGACCTTTTAATTTGGCCTCAAATTATTTGATTAGTAAGTCATGGCAACATATGTTTTTCATTACCAATTTCATTTATATATATATATATACTATATATATATATATATATATATATAGATTGGAATGTGTATTTATTTATAATGTGTGTAATTGTATTAGTTTATTGTGTATATGTTTAGATTAGGTGCATGTATATATATATATATATAAATGAAATTGGTGATTGGAATGAGTAATTAAAACAAAGGTGGGTAACAAAGAAAACGTTTAGCCATTAATATTTTAAATGGATCAAGATTTCTACCGGTTAATTAAGAATAACCTGTGATATTGGGTTGATGGTTATTTAATTACTCATTCCAATCATTGATGAAAATGAAAGTTGTCTAAAACAGTTTTAAATCACACATCTGAGAGCTTTGGATACATACCACACCTTTTTACCTACCACCTTTGTTTTAATTACTCATTCCAATTTTGAAAGTGGGAGCTTTTTTTTTTTTTTTTTTTTTTTGTACATTAATCAATTCTAAATATTGGCAAATAATATTTTTATATTATCTAATCACATTCAACATAATCACATTTACATAACTGGGTATTACTTTTGGCAATTTAATTTATGTTGTAAAACAGCTGTCAGATATTAAATGTTTAATTACCAATAATAATAATAATAATAATAATAATAATAATAATAATAATAATAATAATATCAAGCTAAAGCATCACCAGTGATCTACTGTCTTCCATTGACAGTAATCCACTTGAATCCTGACACTGGCTTCAAAAACTCCTCAAATCCACTCTACTTCTATCAGGGTTCAGGTGCCCTTTTAGCTTGTGGCTTATTCTGGCTCAAGCCTGACTGTGGACTTCAAGCTGTGCTTGTCTACATTTTTGATATCCCTTGACATATACCAACCACCTCCAATCATATCAGTGCTGCCCGGTTCCTTCAGCCTGGGTGGCCAGAGAAGGTGTGCTACCAATCAAGGTGCATTAATGATAATTATAAATGCTGTTTCTGTAATGCGTTTCCTTGACTATTCTCTTAAAGTTGCCATAAATGTCTCATATGTGTACACTGAGCTACCAACACTCATATTTCAGCACATTACAGCACCTGACTTCTCACCATCATACAAAACAACCATCCGGCTATTAACATTATCATAACAAAAGGTCTGAATCTGTATCATTATATTGATCAGTCATATGGAAGTCATGTGTATGCTCTGAGCAAAGCATTCTGATGCCTTGTATCTAATCTGTGTGGAGTCTGATAGAACTGAACAAATCTTTTCATCTTGTGTAAGTTTTGTGTCTTTCTTTTTCTGCTTTTCTTCAGCTTCCCTGTTGCCTCTCAATGTTCTGTCACCCTCAGGCCACCTCTCTTCAAATGACATGGAGCGAGTAATTTTGTCAGTTCTTTTGGTGTCTAGATGTGTGGTCCAAGGGTTCTACTTCGAGCGTACGGTCAAGGTCCCTTAGAAATCTTCACAATTCCTTTGAATTACTTGTTTTCAGACTCTTAGACCTACACACCTCTTGGAGCAAGTCAGCTAGGATGAAAAACATGCCACATTACAGTAGGTACATGTTGTGGCACGCTTTTGGTGACAACATTTCTCTAAAAAATACCCCGATGACAAAATCTCCTTCTTTTGAAAGGAATAATTGTAATATTATAATTAAGAATTATATAATTCATTTCAATGTATCCAATTAATTAACTGTCATATGATGTAATTAAATATTAGTTTAATCAACTTAAAGTGCTTATTGCAATGTAATACCATAGTTATTACTATAACCTTAATCTATACTACTCAACAACTGAAAGTTATCTAACATAATGTATCGTTTATAATTTACTCACTGCAACAAAGCTGCAAAATAAAGAACATACTGCAAGAACAGCTCATAAATGTAGAATAAACCACATAGAAACTGCTAGAGAAGAACGTCATCGTTAATTTCTCAAATTCAAGCAACGCATCTCTTTCAATGAAGACACATTGAGACAGAAGGAAAGAATATCAGCTCTATGTGTGCGGGTGTGCTATTTATAACTTTATATTCTCCTGTGTAGAGAGACAGTGACCAATCGCCACCCCCTATTCAATACAGATCTATACGTCCTCATTCAGTAACTGCTATCAACCAATCAGCTGCTCCCTCAGTGGCCACATGACCTACACTGTTAAGGCCTCCAAGCTACTATGAGACAAATTACATCCCATTTATGAAAAAGTAATGATTTCTGCTGCAAGTGATGCACTTTATGAGCTCGGCAGTGAAAAACGTAAACATCTGTTTGTTTGTTTTTGTTTTTTTTCTTCCAGCAATCTCGATAATATCTAGGGCTCGGAAAAAGTCAATCCAATCCCACCCAAAGACAGGTCTCGTCAAGAGAGAAGAGAGAGATAAAAATATCAGTTTGATCAATAGTTGAGCTATGTGAAAGTGGAGCACTAACACAGCTTTCCAGCCAAGACAGATGTGGGATATCCCTACTTGATATCTCTGATTTCTGAACATAAAGGCGTTCTGTTTTCCGATGAAGACTCAATCAATCAGTCAATCAATGGTTTTACATATCTCCATCATTTTTAACATAGGCTCATTTGCAATGCTTTATGGGATTGTAGATGCTTCTTCATTAAAGCCATTAAGCACACAGTCTTGTACCTTAAATTTGTAATGTTGTGATTCCCTCTAGTTTACAACTCTTAACTGAAGTCTTTCCCTATGGGAAAAATGAATAAGAAAAATACAGCTGGAACCAAAGCCACTAAAAAAAAATGGATGGGCGCTGTTGAACGTTTACCCAGTTATTAGCATCGTAAATCTAGCAAAGATCATTCTCTCAATCTCTCAATATTTTTCCCTCTTCTGTGCAGTTATAACAATGTTATTGTGGATATTTTTTTTGCAAAAAGTGAATGAATTAATTAATAATATTTGTAGTTTCTGTTCACTACTATGGCATTGTATGAAGACTTCTGCTTATGAGAACCTCATAAATGTGGAAAAAGATCCAGCTGAGTTGAATACCAGGTGGAATTCTGAGAAATTAGGTTCTCTGTGCGCATTCTATGCCAACAAATGCATTCAAACAACATCCGCAAACACTTATGGAGGATCAGGCTCATCTGAAAGGCTTTAACATGAGGTAAAAACCACCATCCGTCCTTGGAGCCAGTCTCCAACGCGCACAGGACCACTGCATCCTCCAATAACAGTGTCTGAATCCATAAAACTTATGCTGAGGGACACAATAAACTCTCTCATCAATAATGCATGACTCTCTTTCTCCACAGATATCAATCATTATCCAGTCTACTTACCCTCACTCTTACAAACACTGGGCCGCACACACTCAACAAATATGCATTGCTGCAGAACAAGGAGAAATGAAATGTGAGAGCGTATTTGTGTTTCAATAAGGTATGGCTGTTTGCCACTGGGCCCACAGCTCAATGCAGACAGACTTAAAGGGAGCCACCGACCTCATACAAACACACGCACACACACTATTTGTTTCCTACAAGTGTAATGTGGCAGGGGTCAGCAGTACATGACATCATCAACATGCAACATATTCATGAGTATTTACAGACATTCACTGGATGGATTATGAGTTCAAAACCATTTAATGTGTGCTGTAATAACAGTTTCTGTGCTACAAACACACTATTTGGCAAATATATCAGGGATGATTTGGTAAGATGGACATTTAATGATGCATTTTAATATTTATACTATAGATTTAGCATACACAGGGTTAAGCATTGTCCAATGTAGTATTAAATAAATGGGGGAGAAAAGTCACTTAAATGGGCCATCTTGCCCCACTATCTAGGGCAAGTAGCTCCCTGGGGTAATCGTATTCTAGGTGATCTGATTTTTACAGAATTTATCAAATAATCCTTACTTAATATTTTTATTGCCAATTATGTAAAATAGTAAATCAGATATTTAATTTAAAATCATTACAAATTTAGATGTTATATTGCAAAATTGTGGTTTCCACAAGTTTAGTTAATTTAACCTGCATTACCTGTAATGAAAAAAAATCACAGTCAAAGAAATATATCTGAAAGATTATTCCTGAATGTGTATATATAATGTATTGAAATTGTCACTTTTGCTAGTGTATTATATAAAGTATTATTTATTAATTTACAAAATATTATTATAAAATAATTATATGTTTGTACATATTCATACATAATCATTTTTGTTACGTACATAAACATTTTTGTGAATAGCATTATATTTCTGAATATATCTAAAAATATAAATATAATTGCATATAAATGATAATTTTGTAAACACAAATTCTTATTTTATTGTGATTATTATATTTACAATAAAGGAATAATTAAAGTGCTCAAAAGCGACAGTAAAGACATTTATATATGTATAGTATAAAACTTTTTCAAATAAATGTGCTTTTTTAACTTTTCTATGCATCAAACAGTCCTTAAAAAATATTAAGCAGCAAAAAATATTTTCAGCACTACTAATAATAAGAACCATAATTAATAATTGAGTACCAATAATTATTGAGCACCAAATCAGCATATTATAATTATTTCGGAAGGATCATGTGACAAACTGATTATTTTTTTTTTTTTTTATTTAATTACACATAATAAAATAATAAATAAAGTCAAAAGAATATGCTTTCCAATTAATCTAATAAATTAATGCATTTCCCTCCCTTGTTTTTTTAACCTTGTAATTTTCATATTTTTCTCATTCCTAATAAAAGCTGGATTAGTGTACTGTATATCCTGTGGACTGGATCTCAGCTGTTTATTATTTTTATTATTATTATTATTATTATTCCAACTGCACAGCCAGAGACTCTCTGCTTATTAAACACACCTTGCTTTCTCTCTCTCTTTCTCTTGCTTTCTAGGTCCCTTCTGCACACATGAATATTTAATTACACTCACAAAATTACACACCTCCAAATGAAAGTGAAAAGAGGCAGCGAGAAGGGCGAGCAAGAGCTGTGGGCCCGGGAATGGGACACTAATATCTCTGGGTAAATAGTCATTAGCTGAACCAATCGTCTTTGAATCAATATTGAGAAAGGCACTTGGGACTCGTGAGCATGCATGCACACACACACACACACACACACACACACACACACACACACACACACACACACACACACACACACACACACACACACATACACACACACAAGCACAAATTCAAAGGTCAGAAGTCGCAGGTTGCACACTGGTTTGGAGTCAGAAACTAAAGTTATCTGTAGAGACCAGTTCAGAGATTAATATACTGTGATGTGTGTATGCAGCTGACATACAAAACTCAGAGACCACTACTACTTTTTTCTTTTAATTACTTTTTATTTTAATTATTTTAATTTTGAACTTAACTTTCCAATTTTATTCCAATTTTATTGTTGCAATTGTTATGCTGATAATTTAATTTAATAATAATACAAATTATTGATGAACATTATGCCTTTTTTCCACCCACTGTGATCACTATGTGGCATATAAATGCACAATGTTTTAAAGAAAACAAGCAGCAAATTAATAGAGTGCAAGTCTAAAAGGGACAAGTATTCATATATGCAAACAACCATTTTTTAAATATCTAAACACCCGACTCTTGTGTAAAATTTAAACAAAATATACAAAATAACTTGTATTAAATTAGAAAATTAAATTAGACCTTAAAACACAGCTCTCACAGGAAGTAATTCACTTAAACACACCAGTCAAACAATCACAGAAAAAAATCTACATTAACAAACAGAGCCTGCTTCCCTTCTAACAAGGAGTTTAACTAATCTAATAAATATTAAAATGTATAAAAAGAGTATTACAGCATTTACAACAGAAATGTTCGCCAATTAGAGAAGTGCTGGGAAGATTTGAGTTAATATTTGTGACAGGCGACGATGTCGATAGAGGGTCTGCAGCATGCGCGATGGAATTGAGCAAACGAAATTAGCATATATAATTACC
The DNA here is from genome assembly GCF_018340385.1 of Cyprinus carpio. Classification (NCBI taxonomy): domain Eukaryota; kingdom Metazoa; phylum Chordata; class Actinopteri; order Cypriniformes; family Cyprinidae; genus Cyprinus; species Cyprinus carpio. The sequence continues at coordinate 16,012,709 of NC_056575.1, forward strand.
CTAAATCCTTGACAGTTTAATGTCTGAGATTAAAGCAAAAGTTAAAATGGAAAACAGCTCATTTGGAGCCTGGTTGGAGAAGTATTTGTGGGAATGTTGCATGTAAAAGATGTTGGATTTTAATTAGGGTGATTATGGCAGCATGTGCGAGTAAGAATTCCATTGATTGGTAAGGACAGGCCTATCTAAACACAAACACACACACTTGTCAGAGTGTTGTTTGTTCAGATGACTGTAATCACCAACAGAGCACAGTGGTACTTTAATCTCATAGAGTTTGTCAATAAAAGCTTAATTACAGCATAATGAGGGGTCTTAACACGGGTCAATGACAAGTCAATACCATGCACAATATAAACTGACATCTTACACTGTGGAACGCAGCGGTTTATGGCAGAAAATAGGCCTAAATCAGGAAATACAACTGATGTATTCTTTTCAAGATTACAGTTATGAGGTTTTAAGTCAGCATGCCAAGTAGTGGTGGTTAATTGGCTATTATTTGCTAATTAACCAAAAGGAGATTCAAACAATGTCAATAAATAACAGCTTCAAACCGTAAATCCTAAAAATAAAAAGTGTTGATATATTACTTTTGATTAGAGGTCAGTCAAACTATTGCTATGCACCATTGTTGAATATATATTGGTCATGGGCTAGTAGATATTACTAATATTAAATACTAATTATCATTTCTATTTTTAGTATTTCTATTAGTATTAATTCAGTATTCTACAGGGTTCAATACAGCTAGGTAAACCAGTTTTATATTGAATGTGAGATTTCAAATGTGGTTGGAATATATTGCCTATTTAGGAATGATACTACAAAAAAAAGTTGAAATACAGATTCAGTATGAAAGAAGTCACAGGACAGACAGTTCTGTCCATTAACCACTTTTTTTTTACACGGTTGTGTGATGTCGGCTTTTAAATAAGAGAGAAAAGGCAATTGAAAACAGGAAATTACAATTACATGTCTGTGGTCAGTCCGCGCTTTCTATCTCTCTCAAACACACACACACAGACAAAAAACACACATGCACAGCAACATGTCCTCCCCACGCAGGTGTAATTACATTGCTGTTTTTAAATAAATTAAAGCTGCTTCTCAAATGGATGAAAATAGAAAATCAATTTTTCAATCAATTCAGCCTACAGTTCGTTACCCAGCCCACCCCTGCTTCAGAGCGCTCAGACGAGGAAAAAAAAAACGTGTAGAGATAGAGAACCGACTAAAGGTTTACACCATCAGGATAATAGATGTTAATCACATGAAAATGCAATCATGGGTGGGTTAAGCGTAGTGAAATTCAATAGTATGAAAGGTGATGCTCTTGCATTACATGTGAGATGCACACACACACACACACACATCATGGCCCTTCAGTCTAGTTAACTCTGGTCCACTTGCCTACTGTTACCGTAACAACCGCTGACAGCTGTAGAGAGGTGAGACTTTAATGCCCGGACCTTTCCAGAAATTCCTTCTCGCTCATCTTGCAAACTCTTCCTCTGACCCTTCATTAAATCCTTCAGAAAAACAGCGAAGGAAAAAAAAGAGTTATGTGTGCATAACTGAACAAATGTAATATTCTTAAAGCTTTTAATCTTTAATGTTTTACAGATTTTTATTTATTTGTTTATTTAGATAATGCCCTTTATTTATGAAATACAAGTGAAACTATTTATTTATTTTAATCCCTCTGCAAAATTATTATCCATCAGAAATGCATAAACCATAGCATAAACAAGTTTTATTTATTTATTTATTTATTTGTTTATTGATTGATTGATGATTGGATCACATTTTTTTTCTCTACACAAATTTAAATAGTTTGAAAATGCAATGGAATGTGTGCATGTTTTTATTTTATTTTTTTATTGGTTTGACCATTATTATAGTAACAGTATTGACACATACCTTATTTTATTTGATTCCTTTAAGATGGCGACAATTATTGTAAAGAAGTTACACTGACTATCACTGAGGTACTATTATAGTTTTAAAAATAGTTTGAATGACTTTATAATGTTATATTTTTCCATTTCATTTAAAATTTTTATGCTTTTTGTCATTTTTTAATTATTTTGTCACTTCTTAATTTCAGTTTTAAATGTAGTTATTGTATTACACTAAGTTAAACTAAGTGAAAATGAGAAATGTTTTCTTTTTTAAAATATATTATTATTATTATATTTTAATTCAGTTGATGTTTATTTTAAAGTAACACTGTTGTATTTATTTATTTACAAAATGGCTGAATTAATTATTCAACCACTCAATCATATAGGTCACCTGCATTTTTTAATGAATTGGTTGAATGCAAAATACAATGATTCACTCGACCTGGTTATTTCCTCAATGAATCAGAGTTTTTGAATGAATCAGCTGAATAAATGGATCAATGACAGTTGCTTGTCACCACCTACTGGCATATCAATGAACATGCAAAAAGACTCGATGACAAATCTACACCACCAATCATTCTGGAACACGCAAACACAGAAAAATGTGATACAACGCTGCTCAACTAATCAGATTCGAGCACTGCAACTACAGTAACTGTTGTATTTAACAATGTTTATCTGACTACAACTTACAAATACCTGTGAATACTTATGAGACATTGCAGGCAACACTGTTAATTGTACTGTACACTGTACATATATGTAAATATAAAAACAGAAAGCTGATTAAACAAAGAGAGTCTGGTACTACAATTCAACTGCTATTACATTTTCATACTTGAGCGTGTGAAAGAAAAGTCCACTTCATATCTACTTTGTGTATCTGATAAACATCTCAGGATTTAATCTAGTGTTAATATAGGGCTGATATATTACCAAATGTCTTCATTCAAAATGAGATATCAGCTTTTAAACAAGCTATAATCCTTATCTGTACAAACCCCGCCATAACCTACCCCTAATCTCTATCTCACAATGTGGAGGAAGATGCTAGACATTAATCAAATGCCTCTGACACACCTCCTCATTAATCATTCTGTGTGATAGGGGACGTGAGACAAAAAGAGAGAAAGTGAGAGACAGAATGAGAGCTGAATTTCATTCATGCAATAATGGGTAAGACATTCAAAATAGCACAAAACAGCTCTCAACAGTGAGCTACTGTCTACAAAGGCAGCTACCTTATAAAAGTGTTCAGTGGAGTTGTTTGCTAGTAGGCGAGCTTGTATTCAAGTGTATCATGTGATGGATCACATGAGCTTCTCTGTCCTACCCACAGCTGTTATAGCTGAACTCACCTCAGCTTTATCACATCACCAACTGTCTCTGTCCCTCACATTGCATCAAATCACCAGCTTTCATTGAAAAAGAATGAATCAGGTTTCCTTGTCGCTGCAAATCACTGTCAGTCCGAACATCCCTTAAGGCGGCATATTAACCAAAAAGGAACCTCAAAAGTGACTGATTTAAAACGCTCTTCAAAAGGAGACCCAATTCACAAATGATACCATTGCAGTTTGATGTTAGCATGTTGGTAAGCTAACACTGTTCTTAAGCCTTCAAATTTGAAATCCATTAAAAAACACACAAATACTGCATGAAATGGTAAACTTGTTGCAGTGCATTCTGGAATTGCAAATTGGCTAGAAACATTTTATACAGTAGGCTATGCAGATGCACTGCATGCAGACGGTCACGCTGAACATGCTTAACCTAAAGAGGGTGTAATAACCATTTTGGATGTGTTATTATTCATGTAGCTAGTTATTAACAAATAAACTAGCTGTAAGCTAGACAATTAGGTCATTAAATGTCTTGCTCTCAGTAGTCCTTGCTTTGCTCCATTTGAGGTTTACGACAGGAATATTGCTGACCAGTGAGAATATGAGAACAGCTCATGCCCTGCCTTAAGGCAAACTATATTTGATCCGGCCTTTGAGAATAAACACTCAGCCTCAGAGTAACTGCAATATTATATAAGGTTATGCATGTGTATGTGTCTAAATGTATTGGATAAAACACTAAATCAGCACTAAATTACTTAAACATATATGTGTGTGTGTGTGTGTGTGTGTGTGTGTGTGTGTGTGTGTGTGTGTGTGTGTTTAAAAATAACCTTTACCTTATTATTCTCAGGTTAGGGTAAATTACATAAAATATGTCCTATATCTTAAGCAACTAAGTTTTCATACTTACAATAATACGTCACAGAGGACTACTCCGTGATCTGTTCTGCTCAAGTTTAAAAATCAGATACTTTTGGCAGGTGAGCTTCTTTGTTTTGATTAAATAGAATTTTATTGACTATAGGTTGATTACTGTAAATACAAAATACTAATATAAAAACAAGAATTAAACCAAAAGCAAATTGTTTACAAGTTGTGTTTGTTAGAGGCATCAACAGCAAGGCATCTTGCACCGGAGAAGCCATTCCAAAGAATCAGCATCTGACGTAATCATTGCATTCATCTGACATAATCATTGATGCATAAGGCAAGGCAAGGTTTATTTGCTTACAATACAAAAGTATTACATAAACAGAAAATGCACATTTGCAGTAGGACAACTGCAAGTAAGAGGTAGATGGAGGTTTGTATTAGGACTGCTGCTTGTTTTTTATATGTTTATATGTTAAAGCTGTGCTTGTATGTGAGTATGTATGTGTAGTGTGTAGTTGGAGGAGAGATAGGATGGAGAGATGGGGTGGGGGAGGTGTAACAGACTTTGGAAAGGAAGAGAAAGACAGCATGTGACAAGATTTCAGCAGGCCTGAGGCATGCACACACTGGCAGAACATACACTCACATACTGATAATACCACTGCTCTCGTCTGGAACTATAATGAAAACCAAAGTATACTGTGTATAAGTCCCAAAAACAATTCTTTAAGGAGAAGTGCATATTTTATTTTTTTTTCTAGTCAAAAAGAAAAAAAAAAGTGCTGCAGTGATGATGTTTCTGTTTTAGGCTATCTCAGAAAACACAGTAGGATTTTCCATTGTTTTTTATTTTTATTTTTGATGGATTATTGCAGACAATAAGCTCTCTGAACAATGAAAGAAGTTTAAATATAATCACCTGAGGTAAATGGCTTAAAGTAGGGTATAAATGAACTACACCATGGTCACATGACTTTGACGTCACAACCATTTAGCTTCCAACAACTCTTTCAGTCTTTATTTTAATAAGTCACCTGTATTTCAAACCCATCTACCACCATTCATATTAATGCAGACAATAAAAGATGCAGCATAAAAAAAAAAAAAAAAAAAAAAAAAAAAAAAAAAAATGAATAGAGAAAAACTAAATGTGTTCACTTAGAATTAGAAACCACATTTTACAAGTCAAAGGAGTAGTTGGTTTGTAATAGCCTGCTACTATAATGATCATTTAGAGAGGAAATAAATAAAAAGTGGAAACTTGTAAAAGGGGAATCCAGTCAAGTCAGATGTTTCAATATCTGTCTCTCTCGTTTTGGAAGTTCTTCCTCCTGTGTTTTACAGCTGACACAGGCAGCTCGCCTCTGTTCTGGGAAGTCGTAGGAAGAATGAATGCTTTGTGCCTCTTCAAAAGAGAATCGTGTTATTAGCACTGGAACACACGTACACGCACACAAATACACATGGCGCGAGATCTATCAGACTTTAACCTTTCATCATTCCCACTCTAAACAAAGTTGCCGACTCCCACTCCATATTCAATCCTCACCGTTTCCACCCGCACCACCTCCTCTCCCTGTTCTCTCTCTTTCTCTACCTCATGTTCTGTAGAAAAACAAGATTAGCAAAGCTGAAGTCTGGACCACATCACAGCTTATTTAGGCCAGGAAGGCCCATCTAGACATCAAGAGACTGTCTTCACTGAATTCATTATTTTACACTTGTCTCCAAAAAATAAATAAATAAATAAAAATATATTACGAAGCACCTAAGGGAAAATGATGATGGAAAATGAAGGGGGAAAAAATGATGGAAAGTAAAATTATATTTTATTGTTACTGTGTTCACTCACAACATATTTGTGTTATCTAATTATATTCCCGCAAGAAATTTTGTGTTGCTTGCAAAAGGAGTGAAATATAGTTTTTCCTCCCACCTCATATTATTTAAATCAAGCACATAAGAATTGTAAAGGTGTTGCAAAGCAAACACATAATCATTGAAATATAATTTTTCCTCCCATGTTAATTTTATTCAAAATTATGACTTGTGAAAATTGTCATTTCTCCACATTCAGAAAAGTGCTGTCCAGTTGCTATTATAGAGAAACTCCTCATTAACTTCTCCACATCTGGCAGTCTGACCACTCTTGTGAGAAACAGATCTTTGACAACAGAAATAACAACAGCCTTAGTGTTCCAGCACAGCAAAAAAAAATCAATCAATAAATAAAAATAATAATAAATAAATCAATAAAAAAACTTACATTCAGAGAAGGGGGGGGGTTACAACGAGGTTGGTAGAGGGGGGGGAGTTTAGGTAGAGTATTGCTTGTGTTAATTTTAGACTGCACAAATAAATCTGACAGAGGGATTTTTAATTTTCAGAGGTTGCTCTTTCATTGCTCAGAAGAATTAATGGAGGCCTCAGTTGGACATTTCTAAAATTCTTTATATTATAGATGTAGACAGGCAGGAGTGTCATACACCTTATGTATGTTTGTATTCATTAATTCATTGTAATTTAGTCAGTTACTTAAAGGCATTCTTGGTTTACTTGGTGCCTTAAGTAAAACAAATAAACAAACAAATAATTTTTTACACAAAAATATTTAATGGGTTAATGTGATAATAATAGGATTAATGTATGCATGTATGTATAAATAAATAAATAAACATGCATAAATACATACATACAAGCAGATAACAATAGTGTGAGCTACAATATTCTGTTCAAGCAAATGATCTGAGGAGTCAGTGACTCAATTGGACTGACTAAATACAGGCCAATGAATGGGTCATTTCTGCTCACAACATTTTAGACATTAATTTTCCCCCACAAAGTCTAAATAATAGGGAGAAAAATCTGAGAAGCAGGAAACTTTAACAGAAGTCTCTATTTAATCTTACTGCTATATAGATTTCAATTGTGTTGTTTCTTTTCCACAGGCTGCCAATTTTCACCCATCTAACAGTAGTTTATTGCACTGATTATGCCACCAGGTTATATTTAACACATCCTGTCCTATTAAGAATGAGTAAATGTCACGGGGAAGAAATATTTTACACATGAAACGACCTATTAAATCAGTCACTCACCTTTATAAATGTATGCACGTGCACACACATGAGGTCACGCCTTTGAAACCGATACAGCCGCTACACTTTGACAAACTGAATCAGATTTATCAGCCAGAAACACAAATCTACTTCATCTATTTATCTGGGTTCACGAGGCATATCCCCTGCATACATGCTATGCGGAGACACTTTCAGATCTGGGTTATTTTCCTCCAGCGTCAGGTACACTGCTCTTGGCCAGCAAATTAATTTAATCTTCACTCTCACCTTGTCGACCCCTGGTCACACATTGTTCTTGTGTTAAAAAATACAGTATGTGTGAGCACGAATGAGCATCTGTGTCTTTTTGGGCATCCCATCGATACAATGTGACATTTTCTGCTCCATGTTCCCTGCTGAAAAGGTAACTCACCATGAGTGTGATCATCTCAGCTATTCAGCATCGCTTTGAGACACAAAAAACAAAAACAAAACAAAAAAAACATGTTCAGCCATTAAACTCCCCAACGACTGCACTTATATGTACCGATTTCATCTATAAAAACCTTGCACCTTGCACTTACTTGAGTCTTGTTGGCTCGAATTTGACACTTGTGATACAGAAAAAAAGCCCTTTATGCTGTTTTTACACACGTATAAATGGTATGAAGTAGGAACGTCAATTATACTGCAGAGTCTCACATAACTGCAGCTCTGTGGACTCGACGGGGGAGAGACATTTCACTGGCACACACCAGGTGGGCAAAGATTTGTGCGTGGGGGTTTGGAAGAAATAATTAGTGTGTACTGGGCAGGGGGTGAGGAGCCACAGGTGTTGTGAGAGTTGGGGACACATCCTGTCAACCTCTCCAACACTTTAATTAACACACACACACACACACACTTACACAGACAAACAAACTGCAACATACTAGCTACATGTCATGAGTACAAACAGTCAATCCATATGGTTTTGTTATAAAATGTTATGTGAGTGTGAATATGCGTGATGTAAAAGCCAGGGTTATATGGGCTTGTTGATGCACATTATTTATTATCTTTTTAAGCAAATCTTGACTGCGTGATTGGTTATAACTGCCAAATATAAACTGTATTTTCACATAGCTGTCTCTAAAACATTGGATATATAATTGTATCCAACTTTATCCACAAATAAACCATATATTCAAGTAAAGTGCTACTGTATATGCTATATAGCAAATCTAAACTTGATTGTTTATATTTTTGCAAAATGCTAACTATACATACTTAACTATAAGCACAGCTGTATATATAAAGTTAGATATATAGTCATCAAATATGACCAACTTTATCCACATATATCCCTGTTGAAAAAAAAAATTTTAAGGACAAAATCCGTTTAGGTTTGTTTTTTTGATGGGATGCTGGTTTATGCTGGTCCCTTGCTGGTTTATGCTGGTCCCTTGCTGGTTCATGCTGGTCCCTTGCTGGTTCATGCTGGTCCTTTGCTGGTTTATGCTGGTCCCTTGCTGGTTTATGCTGGTCCTTTGCTGGTTTATGCTGGTTCTTTGCTGGTTTATGCTGGTTCTTTGCTGGTTTATGCTGGTTCTTTGCTGGTTTATGCTGGTCCTTTGCTGGTTTATGCTGGTCCTTTGCTGGTTTATGCTGGTCATGTGCTGGCAAAGGACCAGCATAAACCAGCAAAAGGGTTTATCATCCCAGCGTCAAAACATACCTAACCAGCATATGTCGTTTTTTTATTTTATTTTATTATTATTATTTTTTTTTTTTCAGAAGGGATTTGTTTAAATTTGAGATTGTTGCTGAATATTGTTGGATTGAATTTTAATTTGATGAAAGGGGGCATCTTAGAACAGGAATTTGTATTTAGAAAGTAAATAGCGTCAATTTTGATTTTTCTTTTGTTTTTGTTTACATCAATGATTGTTTGACCCTCCAAATTCAGTGGTTTCCATCATAGATCATCTTTCTGAGGGGTGAGAGTGTATGTCAGCTGTGAAGATTCTGATCACATTACTGCTACACAATAAAACTGGCTCTTCCCCTGGAGTCTCTCTCTGTTCCCCCCGCACTCTGTCACTCTCTGTTCACTTTCTAGCTCTATACTGGGTTCGTACTGTTCCTCTTCCTTATTCCCCCTTACACCCCCCCCACCCCCAACCTTCATTGTCGTCTTCCTTCTCTGTGTCTTAACCAATCCTGTGTCACTATTTTGGCTCCATTAAAATAACTTTCCTTTTGAACTGGCAATAGTAAACCATGCTGAAAAAAATTATTTTCATATTTTTTTTTTCTTTTTTTGTCTAGTTCCGATAAATTTACTTGAGAAGCAAAACTGTGAGACCTGTGTTTTTAGAATATACATATTCTAAATAAAGTTTTTTTTTTTTTCCTTTCCTTGTTCTAAGCACTTATGATGAGGTTTATTCTAATTGAACCAAAATTTACAAATTAATACAAACATATAATAATAAATAAACATAAAACACAACCAATGTAGCTCAAATCACAAGCATCCACTCCTAAACCTAGTTGCCAGTGGGGCATTAACAGATCGTATGAATGTGATCTCATACAAATTAGCCACCAATTCACCATAACATAAAACAAATACAAACTGTCATGAGATTGTTCTGTAATGATCCTACCTGAAACAAAAGTTATTGGTTTGAAGCAGTCTAAATAACTAACTAACTAAATAAATGTTATATAATTAAATAAATAGCATACAGTTGAAACCAATTATTCTGCAAGTACTTAAAAGGATCATCAGAGAAAACATAATGCAACCAAAACTATAAAGTGAAATTTGAATCTGAACCAAAATCATTCTATTCCTTACAATTCCCACCCTCATGTCCTTTTCTCTTTCCTTCCCTCTGTCAGGTGTTAGCAGTATAATCAGGCTTTAATGATCTCTGTCTGTCTAGATTATTGGAGGTGATTCTCTATAATGATCATATGTTCGAGATCTGTTCTCTAAGGTTCATCGTGTGACACTTCATTACTGATTTAGGCCAATGATGAATCACACAATCAGAGTACATGTCACATTTGCACATTAATGAAGGTGTATACGTTGGCTATGTACACAAAATTCTAGCGTGCTATTTACTGAAAACTGATTAGTATATACTAGTTTATATTAATAAGTGAAACAATGAGCACTGTGAAGTAGTGTGCTATATTGTGACATCACATGACCTCAATACACTGCATGTGTAATAAAGAACTGCGTCAAAAGGTCATCTTGGAGATAAATATGCTAATTTTGCATTTTAAATGCAATGTGTGTAATTTAACATTTGTATTATTTATCTATTAATTTCAAATTAATTTCTCTCTCTCTCTCTTTTTTTTGGCAGTCAAGAAGGATATGCTACAAATTCTGGCTGACATTATTGCTTCCAGTTCATCCGCAAATGGAGTTTAGCACATTGCATCATGGGAAACAGCACTGCGTAGTGTGCTCTGGTTGTAAATATTATATCTATATGTCTATATCAGGGGTGTTTCCACCCTCAAAAAAGTGAATGAGAAAATAATCCATATCACCAGTGGCGGTTCTGCTGGGTTGGCACGGGCCACTTGTGATTTTAGGGGGCAGACTTTATCATTTATCTTAAAGTACTTTCAGGATTATTTCAAGACATTTTTCACTGTCATGACTCATGTATCACTCTGCAATCTCTAGTATTGGGGGAGGGTGAACCAACTGCAGGGTGAGGCTAAAAGTAGCGTAATGTAACATGATTACTTGCCACATAAGTAAATAATTAGACACAAAACACTGATTTGAGTTTAAACACTTGAATTCAGAGTTTCCGTTAAGACAGCAGTTGCAAGGAAGCGGCAAGTTAAAAAATTTAATGGATACATTGCAGTCATACCACTTATTACACAACATTTCACCACATAAATAATTATGGAGATAAAATATATTGATTTAAGATAAAACTGTTTAAAATTTTTACCAGTATGTTAGTCATCTTATAGAAATAAACTGGTTACCAAACATTGTCCAAACCAGGCATTTGCAATAAAGCTACAATAACTATGTTTACATTGACATCAGTAATCTAATTAATTACCTTATTCTGAATAAGACAATATTACAATTAAGGTGTTTACATGAGTTGTTTTTAGAATATTCCTTTCATGTTCCTGTTTTGCATGTTATAGTACATAGATTGATTAATGGCACACATCATTACGTCACCATGTATGCGGCGAAAAGTCCTACACGGCGGTAATAATGTGATTAAGGTGGTACATGGCTACGCTGCACTTTGATAATGCGACTAAAATAGGAATACCCCACATGTCTTAATTCGATTAGTGTTTACTTTGATTATGACTTTAGCCGGATTAAGGTAATCAAAAATCTCTGCTTACATGGTAGAATCTTAATCAGAGTATTGTTTTAATCATATTAAAATTGGAGTATTGTTGTCCATGTAAACATACTAATCACTATGTTAATCACTATTAATATTAATTACTAATCGCTAGTTCTTGACCAAAGTAGTGTATGTGATACTTAGCCGACTGCCTGCTGTCTATTTGTAGTGTTTTTTAGTCTATATTACAAAAAGAATATAAAACCAAACCATTTCTTAGGTAACTTCCATTTTGCAAGCTAGCCATAATAAGCATACCAGCTTAGCATACTGGTTAGCTACTAGCTTAGCCTATACACTATGCAAATTTCCAATTATTTATATATATATATATATATATATATATATATATATATATATAATGTATATATATTATGTATCAACTCAGGGGTAGCCACATCCAGTGTAAAATGTCATTGGTTTAAAATATCTCTCCACATAGCTTTATTAAAATCAAATATTTCCTGCTTGTGATTGTGTCATGTTGCGCAGTAGTTTTGTGTTCAGTTTGGACAGACAAATTGCTTGTCATATCAAGCCTAAGTAAGGAGATGTTGTAAGAAGAGTATGTTAGGATGCCACTGCGAACACAGCCACTGTGTTCATATTCAGAGAAATATGCTTTCTCAAACGCACACAGACAAGTCCCAGAGCGAATGAAGACCGATCAGCTTTGCGCTGATATGATCATATTTTCTAATTGTGAATAAATGCTTATATAAATCACCAGACTCAGTGCTCTATTTCAGAGTGTAAAAGGCTGGCATAGGAACAGATTGTGTTTTATGCACGTCTGATAGGCTGTCATAATTCATCCACCAGCCTCTAACACCTCCATAACTCGAACAGCATCAGACGCGGGTGTCTCACAGACAAAGCTATCGTCTTAAGAGCTCACATCACTCACTTTAACAACTGGCTGATGTTTTGCACTCCCTGTGGTTATGATATGGTCGCTGGGAGGAGGTGAGGAATTCTTCTCATATAAACACTGTGATGGCGCGGTGCTTTGGGAACGACCTGGCGTTGCAGAGGAATTAACCGCCTATGTGTTGGTTTGTCATCTCCCAAATGCCATCACACTTAAGAGCACAGAAGGGGGTTGGGGGCCTGCCTGATATCTAAGAAAAAGAAGCCAGATAATCCTAATGAAAGGGAGATAGAGAAGAGAACATTTGTCTCTAGATTTTGGCAGATGATGAGTGTCATTTTAATGGCATGGGGAATTAGACACGTTAGGATTGATAAAGCCATAAGAGCCTCTTAATATGGTACATCTGTTTTGTGTTCGTATCTTCCCGCTGGACAACTACAATGTCCGTGTAATGTAATCACTAGACAATGGTTACTAAATTGCTCTATATGCTTTAAACATTAATCAGTGAAAGCCACTGAGACACTCATATTGGGCCTCATTCATGAAACACAATTGGAATGATTTTCGGTGTAATCGTTCATAAAGGCATTCTTGGGTAAACTGTCACTTTTAATTCGATACAGTTTGTGGGGCCCTTCAGTGTTACACTCTATACTTTAAAACTATTTTTAATTATGCAAGAATTTGATAATTATAAACTGTAATTCTCGTTTAAGATTAGAAATTGCATACAAATATAAATTGAACCTTTAAAACAAATTTTCTTTGCACATTTTAACCTGAACATTTTCAGTGTGTGTCAATACCTACATGGATACCAGTACTTCATTTATTGTTGCTGTATGTAATGTATGGCACTTTGGTTATTTAGCTAAAGTGTTTATTAGTATTACAGTTATGGCTTATTCTGCATTAAATCATTAATCAATGTCTGATCTCCTTGTTTTTTTTTTTTTTTTTTTTTTTATGAATGTAATAAAAATGCAAATTAATTCGAATTACTGCATAATCCCAAACAATGGGAAATAATCAGGACAATTAACCTCTGAGATTAATTAGTTTCGTGAAGCATTCAGATTACATTCAAAGTTTCTGAAAAATAAATGGCAATTAAACACAAGAAGCTGAGCCTGCTGCTACAGGTGTAGTCAAACGTTCCTCAAGTCCATGTAAAAGATGACTATTTTCTTGGGATTGTAAGAATTAAGAAGATTCCAAAGAACATCTACAATCAAAGAATGATGGAAACGGATAATATTGCAGAGACAAAGTTTTGTTGACTATCATCATGAAGTCTGGATCACATTAGAGCTTAGAACTGCCCACACAGAGATTGCTATTTGTCATGTGACCTCATGGACCTTATAATTTCATCAGTTCAAACTCCAATAAAATAAATTTCCAATAAAAATCATGAAACCCATTTAAATGCATTCTGATTTGGATCCCCATATAAGGCAACATCACGAGGGAAGAACTGGTCCAGAGAAGGTTGGAACAGCTATGCAGCTAAATCATTGAAAATAAACACTCAGCAAGACTCACTGTCCATTAAGAATCCCATATACTTCAAGTGAAACTGAAAAGCAAACATCTGTGGTGTCATTTTGAAACATATTCTGGCCAAAAATAAAATGTTTGGAGTTATTTTGCTGGTTTGAAACAGCTCTGAAGTGCAAACTTTCTGAAAAACTTAGCACCAGCTAAACACATTAAAAAACTTCTCTGAGGCTTCTCCTTCTTTGACACTGAGTTATGTTCTGGTTCATTTCTATGCCCAGTCCGTGGAAGTCAGACACAAGTAAAAAAACACAGGAAATCTACTTAGTTGAAGGTGTAATCATATTAGAAATTCTACAATTCCAGATGCTTTCTTAACAGCTCTTTTCTTTCTGTAGTCATTTTTGGTGTGTATTTGTTGTGTGCATCACATATTAAATACTCATCTGCAGCAGCGTGGGTGAAATTAAATTGTTCACAAACAGTATACTGTTTCTCAGCTTTTCCGAGTTTACCCCTGAACAAAAAGTGAAGAAGAATTTCTCCAGGAGTATATCAAGGCCTTTAAAAGCAATTCTTTAGATTTCATTAAAATCCAACTGCATTTAAAAAACGTGTTAAAAGATGCATTGTCTTTTTCCTGTGGTTGTTTTATCTCTCAAACACCTAGTAAAAGTTTAAAACATACAAAATATTTTAACAAGAACCAGAGGCTTTCCAGAGGCTCATGGGGTAAGCACTACAGGGGGTCCAAGCAGCTGGAGGGATGCACGCTGTAAAAAAATATCCAAATAAAAAATGGAAAATTGCTTTTTGTAGGTAAAACTTGGTGGGAAAAGTGGTACAAGACCATGCCCCAGCCCAAAGTCTCTGTAACACTTTCATAAATTCTACCCCATTAAAGTGGAAAAAGATATCATACTGTACAGGAATCATCACATCTGCCATCTGTCAACGTGTGTACCAATATTTACACAAATTATGTTTCATTTGACTTTTCCTCACTCAAATAAAGTCTTGACTGAATATGTGCTCCTGATACACATCTATTTTGCCAAGCATTACGAATGTTATTACTGCTTTAAAATATTTAACCATACCATTTACAATGGCAAAAAATCTCCTAGATCCTACTTTAAACACTCCAGACTTGCTATTTATAGTCAGTATGGTACACTCTCAGAAAAAAATAAAGGTACAAAAGTTGTCACTGGGGCGGTAGCTTTTTAAAAGGAACACCTTTGTACCTAAAGAGTCCATATTGATACCTTAAAGGTTCATATTATTATCTAAAAGGTACAAATGTGTACCTTTTGAAAAAAGAAAACTGCCAAAGTGACAGCTTAAGGTTATCTACCACACTCATAGATAACCTTAAAATGCCACATGACTACCTGGAATGATCCTGACATCTCAAGTCAAAAACTTAACGTAACAACAAAATCAACAACAAAAATGTTAAAGGTATAAAAGTTAAGACTCGTCCACTCCCTTGTAAAAAGCCTCGTATAAACCGAGCGGCAACCTCGCGCTCTTTCTCGTGAAGCCAATAAGGAAGTGACTAAAACTGCAATTCATCGACTGGCCGCTTGAGGCTGGCTGCAAAAGGGAGTTAGTCCCATAGACTCCCCATGTTAAAATGCCCAACTTTACAGCAGAAAAAAAACATGTTTACAGCCTGGTGCAAAAAATTATTTTGGTCTATATAGCTAATTTTGCCCTTCATGACAACTGTGAGGGGGGTGGATTTTTTTTTATAACTCATTCATTAAATTATATTAAGCCTTAAAGTTCTGGATAATTAAGGGCGTGGCCACGTGAGTGACAGGTGGATTGCCGCTGTTGACAATGCCGTCGCGCTAGGTGGGCGTGGCTTCAGCAACCAGCTCCCGCCTTTTTGCCCATTTTCGATTATCCGGGAGTGACGCGCTGCCAAGATGGCGACGGCCCGCTCTGCACACTTTGAGCTTCAAAACCGCTCTTGAGGAGTCTATGGGTGACGTCACGGACCCTACGTCCATGTTTTTATACAGTCTATGGTATAAACACGGCCACACATTTCTATGCCACTGTGTGGGAAGATTTGCATAACACCACCCAAATGTTCATGCAAAAAAGAAGGTGAAACTTTGATTCTCACTGTAGTATTGTTTCTACCACCGCCATGTCATGGAGATGCTGTGAAACTACTTTGTTTGGCCTTCCAAAAGAGGACACAACTAGAAACCAGTGGTTGTATTTACAACACTGTTCCAGAAGAGTTCAACCCAAATAACCAGACGTGTGCAGCGCATTTTACGGAGGACTGTTTCCTGAACCTGGCAGAGTAGCCTACAATGCCGGCTGTGCACAAAAGTTGTTTCTATAAAGTGAGGCAATTCCAACTTTGCAAGGACAGTCTGGCGCTTCTGACTCACTGACTGTAAGTACGTTTTCATATATAAAGAATGTGCCAGTTACAATTCAAACGTGAGTTTTGAGCAGTGAAGAGTAGCGCATGTTGTTTGTCGCTTCTCCAATCCCAAATGCAGATATGGTTTTGTGTTTACGTGGTGTGATACGCAAAGCGTAAAAAGACAGTATAAGTAATTATAATCCGTAATTATGTCCCCGCTGGATGAAACAAATGCCTCGTTTGTACTGGGTTTTGATTGGTTTTGTCTCGTCGTGCCGGGACATGGCATCACAGTATGGTAAGGGGCGTAACATTTCCGCCACACGCTTGAGGTATTTGGCCAAATTGCACTTGATAGCTGGTAAATCAGAGGACACCTCACTTTTCAGAACAATGAGCTTGGTAAAAATCGGTGCGTTTCATATAGAGGAGCAACAGATATGTACAGTATGTGGGGGAAAAAAAGTTTTTTGAACCTTAAACCGCATAAACACATTACATTACACCAAATACACAAAATAGTGTTCTTTTTAGCAATGTCGTATGACCCCTTTAATTAAACTAGCATTATACACACTCCTCCCAGAGCATGTTGGGAATGAAAAACTTTGTATAACGTAAAATAACCCTGCATTGAAGTGCATTATTTGGGAAATGCATCACTTACTTGACATAAGAAACATTTTTACAGTGTGTTTAAGTCCATGAAGGCTAATTAAAAGCTGTGTGAAAACCAGTTTAACATAATAGGTTGTACTAGTTGTTTTTGTGAGAAATCTCCCAGCTTTACAGCACAAATCTAATTTCCTCTCCATCTGTAACACACGGCCTAATTACGTCAGTACGAGTTAAATAGACCTATCAAAATTACAGAATGCTAAATTGGGAGCGTCCCTCCCAAACATGCTCTATACCATTTTGTTTTTCAAAAGCAGTAGAGAGAGAGAGAGAGAGAGAGAGAGAGAGAGAGAGAGAGAGTGTGACTTCAAATTAAATAGCCCGTTGGATCCAATTTAGGCCTGACAATAATGGGCTGGCTTGCTTAACTAGAAATCAAACATCATTGGCAAGTTCATCAAGACCGGTATTGACTGAAACAACGTCATCGGAAGAAAAAAAGGAAGAATAACAGGATTAACGACTGAACATCGGAACCCAGAGCGACTGCTTACTAAACACCCTCCTTAATCCCAGCAGCCACACTTTCCCCGTAACCCATTTGTGAATCTATCGGTCTCTTTCTATGCCTCTCATTTAGCGGCTCTCTCTGATAGACTTCCCACAACATCGCCATCTCTCTTTCTTTCTGTTTCCACCGGTTTCCATGCATCCCTAAGCCTCTGCAGATGTTGCTTGCTCCGTGAATAGACCTTTTGCTCATGGCTGAGTTGGAATATGGCAGGGTTTGCTTAATCTACTTTGCCTTAATCCCTGTGGCCCGGACCTGTTTCACCCAGTGTCTTACCGCTTTCTCCAAAATGAGACACGCACACACATTTTGACATCAATAATAATAAATGACTTTCCTTCCCTGGCAGCTTTTGGGAACATTGCAGCTGGTGAGTGGTGCATTGGCATGTGTGGACAGGTTTTAGTATGGTAAATAGGTGGTGAATGCAGAGCAAGCATGAGAAGAGAGTCTGTTTCTGCCTCGGGGGCTTTGAGATATGATGCGATTCGTTTCTGCGGTCCTTCCATGCGAATGGAAGGTAAGCCGACTGGATCTGCAGAGAAAATGCCAGTACCACCCGCACAGGGATTTGGGTGCCAACAAAGGATGCTGGGAGAAACAGACAGCAGGTATGAAGGGTAGAAAAATGAAATGGTCATGAACAGGAGAAATCAAGGCAGATGCTTGCAATCTTTGCAAAAAAGATGCTTAGACTGAGATGTAGTTTCTATTGATCTATCTATCTGTCTATCTATCTATAATATATTTATTAGGAATCATCAGTAAAACAGTGAAACACTATTCAAATTTAAAACTAAATATTTTAAAATGTAATTTATTCCTGTGAATTTCCAGTAACCATTACTTTAGTGTCAGATGATCCTTCAGAAATAATTCAAATATGTATATTGATTTGGTGCTTAAGAAGAAGAAGAAGAAGAAGAAGAAAAACCATGATACATTTTTTTTCTTACTTTCTAACTTTAATTTACTTTCTCCAAACAAATGTTTCCAACCAATCAGAGAAACCATAATTTCTATTATGATTATAGACAGACAGATTCAGTTCACATAAATTTATAATTTCTACTAACAACAACATTTGCTACTTAAGTTTAAAATTGATACACTTAAATCGCAAAACAAGGAGGGATTGTGGAAATAGATGATGCTGCATAATGTTACATTGCCATAAATTGTTAAAATTAATACCTCCAAACATATGGCATATAAATCATTTGCACACATTACACAATATGCAGGTTGCACAAAACAATTATAACAAACAATATTAAATATTATATTATTTTCAACAGAATGAGATGAGCTTGTATGAGATAGTAAAAATCAGTCAGAAGAGTATGAATTGTAACTACTGATTATTATGTGCTTAATATAATTGACAATGCTACTCATTGCTGTGTTATGTTTCATTTAAATGAAAACGCCACCATCTGCTGCCAGTGTGTCCCCAACTGGGTCAGCCAATAATATATCTTATTAATCATTTCATAATCATTGCCTCAACAATCATCACAGAGCAAAAAAAAAAAAAAAAAAAACTTTTTGGGTTACAATTACCCATTTTCTATTTTAATTCAGGTTGTTGCTAGCTCTCCAGTTAACATAGTTGGAAAATGATTTGAACAGCAAGGGAAACAATGGAGAAGTCTTCTGTTGACCTTCTTACTCCCAGAACGCACAGCCGCCCACTCAGAGCCACCGAATAAACTGAAAGTTATTCAAACACGGTCTAAACACGCGCAAACATGTTATTTGAAAAGGGGCAAAAATGAGATGTACCAAAGGCCATGCCTGTTGAATTGTCATATATATTTATAACTGTACTGAGAGGAGAAAATCACCCCTCTGTGATAACTGTCAACAAACACAGGAGGAGAATAATAATAATAAAAAAAATAACTAAAAAAAAAAAAAAAAAAAACGGTAATTATGTCAAAGTTACCGTTTCTGTTTTGAAACTGAAGGAATATATATATATATATATATATAATATATAAATATATATATATATATATATAAAACACAAACAGACACTCACAGTTGGATATTCATCCACCAAAAAAAATAATAAATAAATAAATAAATAAATAAATAAATAAATAAATAAAACATTACTGTACTATATACTGCTAAGTTCTTTCTTTTTGTACCATAAGCCGTGCAAGTAACATGTTTAAACTGAAAAATGCAGCGATGTAAAGTGCACTACGAGTACCAGGATGATGTACCATACATAGTGGAAGGGGAGATGCTAAACATGCTAAGGCTTTTAACAAGACATGTCAGCATTGACTTTCTTTTTATGGAAAACTGAAGAAAGAAGAACATAAATCATCTTTTTGCGTTTCATGAATTAAACTAGTACAGATTTGGAATAACAAAGAGCTTTTGGCAAATGATTCAAGTGTACATAAAAAAAATAAAAAAATAAAAATAAAAAAATGTTTTTTTGTTTGTTTGTTTGTTTGTTTTTTTTGGTTAGATTAAACCAAAACAGATCCAAAGTCCATATGAACCACAAGTTGTGACCAACTTCAGTACACTCTCAGGGGGAAAAAAAGACACAGTACATATTATTACCTTAAAATTATATTTCAGTACTTAAATGGTACATTTTATTACTGAAATGGTGCAATTTAGTACCTTTGAAAGGGTACCACTTGTCTTTGCCTCAGACGTCACAACCACTAACCCTTGGCTGAACATCTGATGCATATGGCACACCAAATTGGAATTACAAAGACAAACGTGCTGTTATATTTTGCAGGTCTCTCAAGAATAACTCAAGTGTGTTGATTGTTGCGCATGTTGCCATCAACTTCCTTTGGATGACTTAAAACTGAACTCTGAGCGTCTGGTCTTGAATATTTCAGTGTTATTATATAGTGACAATCAAAATGCAAATCTAAATGCACCAACCTGGGGTCACGGTAATAATATACCTAACAAGATGACCTGAAAATGTCCTATTCATCACCTGCCCACACACATCCTAAAAGGATGAACTTGGGGTGTCGTTTTTATTATACCTAACAAGATGACCTGAAAATGTCTTTCTCGTTCTCGTTCTCAGTGTCAATTTCTCTCTCACACACACTCCCATAGAATTATCAAAAGTAATTAATCTGCCATAATTGATCTTCAATCTAATTACAGTCCAATTACAAAGGTGAGTGTAGAGACAGGCTGAACACTTACCAAAGTGAACTTTTGTACAGTGCCTTAAAATAGTATATAACATACTATTAACATAATATAACATGCTAACATATAACTTCGTGCTCTGAGGTCGCTTGGCAACCGTATCGCAACAGGGGAGGCATCATGCTGTTCGTACAAGTGTGATGGAGGAAGCCCAGAATGTGTATTATAAGTTTAAACCTATTCCATTCACAGATTACTTATTTCATTTTGCCAAAACAAATAGTAAAGCTATTTTTTACCCATGTAGTAGTAGTTTTCAGTGTCTTTTTGTTTTTAGTTGTTTGGAAGGATATATGTTTTGAGTTTGTTTTAGTGTTTAGTTATTTTTAAGTATATTTTTTAGTAGTATTTATTTTAAATTGTCTAAAAATAGAAGCTGATAAAAAATAAAAACAGTTAAAAAATTTTACATAAGCAGATATTTATATATTTTTTTTCTGTTTGTTTATGATCCTACCAGAGAAATCTGAAGGAAAGCACTAAAATCATAAGGAAATGAAAAAGAAAGCTATAAAAGGAAGTCACCTAATGCCAAGACGACCCACGGTGCATCACGACTGCCCGAGTGACTGAATTATGAAGCTCTGATGTAAAGCTGTATTACAGCGTGAAGATATGCCATGCTTTATTATATATAGATCAAAGCCTAAGTGTATATATTTTTAGTTGAGGATTGATTTCAGGAATTTTAATGATGTCTGATTCATCTTCAGCAGTTTGACAACATAATTCACTTTTGCGTTATAAAATTGCTGGTTAATAAAGTTTTCATTGTTAGGTTATATAAAATGCTTTAAACCCTTTGATTATCATTACAATTTGACTGTTAAGAGTATTATTGTTAATTATTATTAATTTATTCCCAATATTATACTTTCCCCATCTTACATTTGTAATCAAAACAAAGTTATCCATTACTCTCATAGATTAATCTTAAAAATGCTTTAAGAATCAGTTCAGCTGAATCATTAAAATGCTTTAAACCACTTTGAGCTTCAGTTCAGCTGAATCATAAAAAATAAATAAATAAATAAATAAAACTTGCATTAAATGTATTAAAATCATTTTAATGATACTATCTCTCATGGCTACTTTTTTTGGTCTAGCTTAAATACTACTACTACTTTTACTACTAAGTTGAATAAATAAATAAAAAATTACATTAAAAATAGTTTTTGTCTATTTATTAGTCTATTTACTAACCCTAGAAAATTACTGTATACAGTACATATGGCTATATACAAACTGAATGTAATTATTGTCACAGTGACTTGATTTTATCTATTAAACTCTATTAAAAAAAAAAAAAAAAAAAACACTAGGGCAGTATATGTTCAAAAGGTAGTACACAGACTTTAGTTACTAATATAATATTTTAAAAGTACTAATATGTACCTTAAGGTACTAATGTGTACTGTTTAGAGGTAAATATAGTACAAATATGTAACTTTTAGCATTTGTACCTTGGTTTTTTAGCATTTGTTTCAAATGTTTATTTTGTCATCATTTGCTATATCCAGCAAAGTAAACCAAAAGATTAAAGGGTGTTTCTCAAACATCTGTATTTTCTGCAAGCTTTTTTCCAGATAAATTTAGATGTCTTTCCAAAAAAGGACACTTAGAATCTCCAAAACGACACCAAAGGAGCCAATATAAGCACATATGAAAGGAAAAATAAAATATAAATCAGAATTTTATAGTATGTGTACAGTGCAACTGCAAAGAGCTTTTTTACATTTTAGAGAAGTCAAGTTGCGATACCGACCAAGACTACATGGAGATGCGAGAAAAAAAAAAAACCTAAACCAACTGCCTGCTGACTGCATATATCTACTTCTGAAGACAGATCCATTCATTATCGTGAATGTGTGTGGAAACAACGTGAATGTACGGAAATGTCTGTGCTGTGCATAAATACAATGTGCGATCAGTGCGTCAAGAGCACTCACACACGCATAATTATAACAGTCTCACGCGTCCTTATGCTGCGTTCAAGTCCTCCTGGGAAGTTCGTACTTACGATTTGACAAGTCGTAATTACGATGTCGGGTGCATTCAAGCCAGTTTAGTTGCCACAAGATGGCAGTGTACCTTCTTTTAATAAATTACAAGAAAATACAACAGGGTTTGTTAACTCTGCTTATAGAAAATGAAGAGCATTTCATGAAGAATTTGCATCAGGTGCATTTTGCGTTTTTATTTTTTTTTAATAATTTATAAAGCCACTTTAATCTGTATCGCATAAAAACTTATTAATTGTTATATTGCAATCCTGTCTATCAATTTCAACTAAAAAATTACGCAAAATGCGAGCTCCGAGTAAACTTTGCAGTTTTTCGTTTGTTTTACTTGTTTTTTTGTTGTTCTACGTGTTGGATGTTGTTTGTATAACTGTCTACGACAGATACACGCTTCTAAACATTGGTTCTTACGTCGCGGAACGCAAACAGGACTTTGAGTTCTTGAACGCCGGCGCTTTGTTTACAGACACCGCATCAGAGCCCTTTGTCTGGGCTGCGTGGGCGCGACCAAGGAAATGCCGCCGGAAAAGAGGGAAGAGAGCCGGCGCCCTTGTCAGACTCAGACGTCGTCCCCTCCGACCTCTCCCATCCATTTTGCTGGCTAACGTTCAGTCACTGGACAACAAACTTTGCGAACCGCGGGCACGTATCTCATACCAACGAGAAACAAGGGACTGCTGCATTATTTGCCTCACAGAAACCTGGATGTCTGCAGTGGTTCCAGATTCAGCCATCGAGCTTACGGTGTTCTCCGTGCACCGCTCGGACAGAACGAAAGAGCTCACAGGGAAAAGCAGAGGTGGGGGCGTTTGTTTCTTTATCAACAACTCGTGGTGTGATGAAAGGAACCTACACTCTATTAAATCCTTCTGCTCCCCTGATCTGGAATTTCATATGCTTCTGTGTCGACCATTCTGGCTACCGAGGGAATTCACAGCGGTTATAATCACCGCTGTTTACATTCCCCCTCAAGCCAACACAGACCAGGCACTCAAGGAACTGTATGGGAATATAAGTGAGCAGGAAACCGCGTACCCAGATGCAGCGTTTATTGTTATGGGGGACTTTAACAAAGCCAACTTCAGAACAATAGCTCCGAAATATTTTCAAACACATCACCATCAACACGCGTGGTGATCGTGTACTGGACCACTGCTACTCTCCTTTCCGGGACGCCTACAAATCTCTCCCACGCCCACCTTTCGGCAAATCGGATCACTCTTCCATTCTTCTGCTGCCTGCTTATAGGCAGAAACTGAAACGGGAAGCACCCCGCCCCTCAGGACAATTCAATGCTGGTCGGACCAATCAGACTCTATACTACAAGACTGTTTTGATCACGTGGACTGGGACATGTTCCGGGCAGCGTCTGATGACGACATAGAGGCGTACTCAGAAACTGTAACGTGTTTCATCAGAGAGTGTGTAGAAGATGTAGTGCCGACAAAAACAATCCACATCTACCCCAACCAAAAACCGTGGATTAATAGCGATGTTCGAGCAGCCTTGTCAGCGCGGACATCCGCTTTTAAATCCGGAAATGCTGATGATCGCAAACAAGCCAGTTACGATCTCAGGGAATCCATCAAAGCTGCAAAAAGACAATATAAAAACAAAGTTGAAGAACAATTCAACAGCAAGAAGCATGTGGCAGGGCATCAATAACATCACAGATTTTAAAGGGGAACAAACCAGCTACTGTGAACATTGCCGCCTCTCTACCGGACGAGCTGAATAACTTTTATGCTCGTTTCGAGGCTCACAACACCGCCCACACAGAGAGCGCTCCCGCAGCTGCTGCAGAAGAGGTCAGTACATTCTCCGTCTCTGTCGCGGATGTAACCCGATCCTTCCGACGGGTGAATATCCGCAAGGCAGCGGGTCCTGATGGCATCCCAGGCCGTGTGCTCCGAGCATGCGCATTCCAGCTAGCCGGTGTTTTTACAGACATTTTCAACCTCTCCGTCTCTCTGTCTGTGGTTCCCTCGTGCTTCAAAAAATCCACCATTGTGCCCATACCAAAGAAAAATAAAATCACATGCTTGAATGACTGGAGGCCTGTTGCTCTCACACCCATCTTCAGTAAGTGTTTTGAGAGAATCGTCAGAGACTACATCTGCTCTGTGCTGCCTGCCTCACTGGATCCGCTACAATTTGCATATCGCAGTAACCGTTCTACAGACGATGCTATTGCTTTCACCCTACACACTGCTCTCTCCCACCTGGAAAATAAGAACAGCTCAGCATTTAACACCATAGTGCCTGCCACACTTGTTGCGAAGCTCCAGACTCTGGGACTAAACAGATCTCTGTACAGCTGGATCCTGGACTTCCTAACAGGCAGAAGCCAGGTGGTCAGAATGGGCAACAACACTTCATCCCCGCTGACCCTCAACACTGGTGCTCCTCAGGGCTGTGTCCTCAGCCCGCTCCTGTACTCCCTGTACACACATGACTGTACAGCCACACACAGCTCCAACGTCATCATCAAATTCGCTGATGACACAACGCTGATAGGCCTGATCACCGACAACGATGAGAAGGCCCTACAGAGAGGAGGTGAGCACCCTGACTAAATGGTGTCAGGAGAACAACCTCTCACTCAACATCGACAAGACCAAGGAGCTGGTGGTGGATTTTAGGAGACAGAGCAGAGAACACACACCCATCACCATCGACAAGACACCTGTGGAGTGGGTAAGCAGCTTCAAGTTCCTCGGTGTTAACATCAGTGAAGATCTCACCTGGTCTACACACACTGATGCAGTGCTGAAGAAGGCACATCAACGCCTCTTCTTCCTGAGACGGCTGAGGAAGTTTGGAATGAGCCCCAGCATCCTTAGATCATTCTACACCTGCACTATAGAGAGCATCCTGACGGGCTGCATCACTGCCTGGTTTGGAAACAGCACCGCTGGCAACTGCTAAGCTCTGAAAAGGGTCGTGCGAACTGCCAGCCACATTGTTGGAGGTGAGCTTCCCTCCCTCCAGGACATCTACACCAGGCGGTGTATAAGGAAATCCCGGAGGATCATCAGTGACTCCAGCCACCCGTCCCACAGACTGCTCTCTCTGCTGCCCTCAGGAAGACGTCTCCGCAGCATCCGATCTCGCACTAGCCGACTGAGGGATAGCTTTTTTCCCTCAGGCTATCCGACTTATGAACAGTCTGAACTAATACAGCCTACAGCATACTACACAATATGGTATGCCACACACTGCACTTTAACTTTAACAGTTCAACACCGAACTATTTAATACAATAATCTACCTGCTACCACTGGATTCCATCCAATGCACATCCATAACATTTCTGTATCCAGCCCACGTACACTCTGTTGCACCTTAGCATATTTTCATGCGTATACAGGTCCTTCTCAAAAAATTAGCATATTGTGAAAAAGTTCATTATTTTCCATGATGTAATGATAAAAATTTAACTTTCATATATTTTAGATTCATTGCACACCAACTGAAATATTTCAGGTCTTTTAATGTTTTAATATGGATGATTTTGGCATACAGCTCATGAAAACCCAAAATTCCTATCTCAAAAAATAAGCATATCATGAAAAGGTTCTCTAAACGAGCTATTAACCTAATCATCTGAATCAACTAATTAACTCTAAACACCTGCAAAAGATTCCTGAGGCTTTTAAAAACTCCCAGCCTGGTTCATTACTCAAAACCGCAATCATGGGTAAGACCTGACTGCTGTCCAGAAGGCCATCATTGACACCTTCAAGCGAGAGGGTAAGACAAGAAATTTCTGAAGGAATAGGCTGTTCCCAGAGTGCTGTATCAAGGCACCTCAGTGGGAAGTCTGTGGGAAGGAAAAAGTGTGGCAAAAAACGCTGCACAACGAGAAGAGGTGACCAGACCCTGAGAAAGATTGTGGAGAAGGACCAATTCCAGACCTTGGGGGACCTGCGGAAGCAGTGGTCTGAGTCTGGAGTAGAAACATCCAGAGCCACCGTGCACAGGCGTGTGCTTTTGAACCAGAAACAGCGGCAGAAGCGCCTGACCTGGGCTACAGAGAAGCAGCACTGGACTGTTGCTCAGTGGTCCAAAGTACTTTTTTCGGATGAAAGCAAATTTTGCATGTCATTCGGAAATCAAGGTGCCAGAGTCTGGAGGAAGACTGGGGAGAAGGAAATGCCAAAATGCCTGAAGTCCAGTGTCAAGTACCCACAGTCAGTGATGGTCTGGGGTGCCATGTCAGCTGCTGGTGTTGGTCCACTGTGTTTTATCAAGGGCAGGGTCAATGCAGCTAGCTATCAGGAGATTTTGGAGCACTTCATGCTTCCATCTGCTGAAAAGCTTTATGGAGATGAAGATTTTGTTTTTCAGCACGACCTGGCACCTGCTCACAGTGCCAAAACCACTGGTAAATGGTTTACTGACCATGGTATTACTGTGCTCAATTGGCCTGCCAACTCTCCTGACCTGAACCCCATAGAGAATCTGTGGGATATTGTGAAGAGAAAGTTGAGAGACGCAAGACCCAACACTCTGGATGAGCTTAAGGCCGCTATCGAAGCATCCTGGGCCTCCATAACACCTCAGCAGTGCCACAGGCTGATTGCCTCCATGCCACGCCACATTGAAGCAGTCATTTCTGCAAAAGGATTCCCGACCAAGTATTGAGTGCATAACTGAACATAATTATTTGAAGGTTGACTTTTTTTGTATTAAAAACACTTTTATTGGTTGGATGAAATATGCTAATTTTTTGAGATAGGAATTTTGGGTTTTCATGAGCTGTATGCCAAAATCATCAGTATTAAAACAATAAAAGACCTGAAATATTTCAGTTGGTGTGCAATGAATCTAAAATATATGAAAGTTTAATTTTTATCATTACATTATGGAAATAAATGAACTTTTTCACAATATGCTAATTTTTTGAGAAGGACCTGTATATGTCTACATAATGTAGAATGTGTACATTATGTGTATAGTGTATAATGTGTAGTGCTAACTGTATGTATGTACATATTGCGTAAAATGTGTAGTGCTAACTGTAAGTATGTCCAATAGTACACTGTGTGTACTGACTATATGTATGTGCATATTGCATATTTTCACCTGCTGAAGTCTGTATGGTTATATGTTAACTGTTTCTGCAATTTCTGGTGCACGCTCCCAAGAATTTCACTCACCAAGGCACATGTGTTGTGGTGATGTGACAATAAAAGTGACTTGACTTGACTATCCATCGATCCATTGATTCTGTCATGTTTCTCATTGACACACCCCCTACTCTGAAACTTGGAGCTTAAAGAATATTCCAAGTTTCCCACTCGTAATTATGACTTTGTGGTGGCGTTCATGTGCATTTAACTCGTAAATACGATGTATCCAACATGACTTGAACGCACCATTACTGTACAACTCCTGTACGCCACCGCAATCGCCTTTACCTTGATTGCAGTCTTCATCCATCAAAACTTTACTAGCTAGACTGGTTATCCAGTCGAGAAAATGTAGTTTGCGTCTCATCTGGCAATTTGACAATGTTGACAATCCGTTCAGTCTGTACTTCACACAGCGCGTGTGACTTGTGAGGGCTCGCGCTCTTCGGAGACAATCACAGTATATGACAGAGCTCTGTAATCTCTGATGTAATCAGCCTGGTTTCCTTTATATTAGCGCTGGTTTGGGCGGATTTTTAGAACGCATTCGCTTCCTGGATCATTGGACTGAAAACTTTTAAGTTTACCAGCTTAAAATGATCTGATCTCAAGCAGAGAAGCAAAATTGAGTTAAAGGGTTAGAATTGAAATTGTACTTTAGTAATTTTGCATTAAATTATTTTAACGCGTTAAGGATAGTAAAATTAATCGCACGCATTAACGATGACAGCCCTAGTAGGAATTGATTATATAGTAAAAAGTGATGTCTTTTTCCCCTGGTTGGAGGGAACGGCTTCAAAATAGATGAAGTCTTGACTTTTTTTTGGACTTGGACAAGTTATCACATTTTAATAATAATAAAAAATTAATAATAATAATAATAATAATAATAATAATAATAATAAATACAAATTAATTTGCACTGATTTATTTGATCTTAAATATTGAATTTTAATTCAGAAATGTACGTTAAGGTAGTAACATTACATAGGTAGTATGCTGCAAATAAATAAACTGGCACTCTTGAGGCAGCACAAATAGTGCCTCCAAAGAGTGCATCCAACACACTTAAGGACACTTCCAACAAAAGAGAACGGAAAGGTGGACATTTACTGACAAAGTGGAATTACATTGTCAAGAGGGACATGCCAGAGAGAGACAGTGTGTGTGAGTGTGAGTGTGTGTGTGAAAGAGAGAAAGGGCATGAGACAGACAGAGAGAAAGACTGCAAAGAACTCTGGATCTGACAGGTTGTGACGGACGACCCTTCTGGGGGTGTTTTGTGTGTGTGTGTGTGTGTGTGTGTGTGTGTAAGGCAGATGGAGTGAAGGGACAGGATGCATCTTCAGAGTAGAGTTGCCAGCACCACAGGGAGCACGACTCAAGACATGTACATGTGGTTGTGCAAGAAAGAGAAAGATTGGAAGTGGTAGAGGTTAACATTCATTAAAACAGAATATGTACGGAAAAATACATTTTTAATTCAGAAGAAAGCATGCATTGGGAAAAATAACTATAAAGACTCTAGAAAATAACTTTTATAGGTAAAAAACTAATAAAAAAGAAGGACAGACTCTTAAATTAAATGCTGAAATTATAACCTCATTTTTAAGAGCCTCAGAAGATAACTTTTACAAACAATTTCCTATTCTTTTCAGAGAACAATCTTATTGCGGGTGAAATTTCTCAGTAGCATCACCAACCAGATTTCTCAAAAACTTCCTGTCATTGGTCAGTCAAACACATAGACCCACCCCAAACGCACACCATTGGTTACACCAGTGTTGCTTTCTCGGATTGGTTGGCATCTTCAAACAAACAGAGCAATGTTTTTCCAAAGTGTTTGTCAGGGAACTCATTCTTTGTTCCTCAATTTTGTTTAGTCAGCACAACACCAGGAAAATGATTACATTAGAAGTTTCAGAAGATTATTTCTTTAGAAGTTCGAATCTCTTTGATTTAGTTTCTCTACTCATTTTTTTTTTTCAAAAGAATAATTTTTAATCCGCATAATTAACATCACATTACACATACTTACTAATAACAACAAATTACATGCAACTTACCCTAAAACCCTCATCCAAACCTAACCATATAGTAAGTGAATGTAGTTAAAGTGCCCCTATTATGCCCTTTTGAATGTAGTGAGCAATGTAGCAGTGTGTGAATGTAAATGATCTGCAAAGTTGTAAAGCAAAAGTGCATGATAAATAAAGTTATTGTCTCCCAAAAGAAAGAATCGACTTTGAACTGCCTAAATGAGTCGTTAGTAATTCCAATCCCACTTCTGGGATGGCTTCTAACGTAGAACATAGGTGGGCATTATACAAATGTGCTACCCCACTTCATACATCATGGGGTAGCACATTTGTATAATGCCCACCTATGTTCTACGTTGGCCAGCTACTGACCCGCCTCAAACACTGTAGCTTGTTCGTGTGGTTAACATCATGTTGAGAAGATGCTCTGTGTCCTACTGTGAAAGTAAATTTGTTTTATTTTCGCTTCCAAAAGATAAGGCTGCAGTGCAAAGAATCAGTGGCTAAAATTCATTTTTTCCACTGTACCACAGCATTACAACCCCAGACTTTTTTTGTTTGTTTGTTTTTTCTTCCCGTCATTTTACTGACAACTGCTTCTCTAACCTCTGGGAGTTCAAAGCAGGATTCATAAAACACTTGACCTTGAAAGATGGCTCAGTACCCAGATTATTTGGACCAGCTAGCTCCACTAAATCACAACCTGTAAGTATGATAAATAATAGATATTTATATTTTCTAATGAGTGTTCAAAATACAGAACTATGGCGATGGGCGAATGATTTCCAACACGCGCTGTACGCGCGTAGACCAATCACAACAGACTGGGCCATCTGACCAATCAGAACAGAGCAGGCTCACGGAAAGGAGGGGTTTAGAGAGACTGAATCTTAGAATTGCTTCGAACGTATCGTTTGAGAATCCTTGAAAAATTAGGTGATATTAAATGCATATTTTGAGATAACAAAAGTGTTTTTTTGACCTTGCATGCATGTTAACCTATTGTAGGAGGCTCCCAAAACAATATTAGGAACCTTAAAAATGGCATAATAGAGGCACTTTAATATTATTCAGTACTAAAATGATTAACTGCACTGTAACAAAGACACTGTAATAAAGTGTAACATATATTTCAAATATGTAATATAATCTAACTATAATTGTTTCTAGACCACAATAAGATAAATTGAGAGCAACAGACTTTTGCTGAAGTCTCTTGCTTCTCCGATGTTTCTCTTGAGAAAGGACACTACTAATCTCAACAGTGTCTCAAACCATGCTCAGAATTGGCAGGACACCAGATTTTGCAATCAGTATGAACTCAGACATTTCTCATCAAATTAAATAATAATAATAATAAATTATCTTGAACTCTTCTATTAATTGTTATAATATTAATTTTAAAACTTTGTATTTTAATTAAAAATCCACAATTGACTCATTTGTGTCCATTTCGGGTAATTTTAGGACATTTGAGACAAAGTTGAAACTAAAAAAATAAATAAATAAATAAACAAATAAAAATAAATAAATAAATAAATAAAAATAAGTCTACCAATCTATGAAAGCGCAACCTATGAACCATCCAGTTTTCCACTGGGAAGACACTTCTTGAAATCTACTGTACAAAGATCAAAATGTCATTAACTGACAAAACGGCTGCAGTGTGTGGTGTGCTCTCCGTATCTCCACATTAAATATAGATCAGTGGAGCATGACTTCAGAACAATAACACTAATAATAGACAGTTATTACAGCCATTTATTTGAGCACACTGAAAGAATGAATCTGCAGCTCGGTCTGTCCTAACACACACTACAGTATGCTCTTTTTACTTTTTTTTTTTCCTCTCAAAAGAACAAAACAGCAGGGATTCATTAGAAAATGGAGGGAGTGTAAAGAAGGGTTAATACATAAAGTTAAAAGCAAAAAAAGAAACAAATGAACAGAGATAAAGAGACGAAACAAGAGACACTAACTTCAACCAAGAGCCACTAGGAAATCCACTTGACAGTTGCCATGGCAACATAGGTGAAGATGGGCCAGACGCCAGGCCCGTGGAGCGTCTCTTAATTGGAAGGCTTTTAGCCTTGGCTCTCTAACGCACAAACACAAACATCGTCTGTACCCTGCACATTCCCTTATATCCTCACACACATGCATATGCTGCTTTAAAATATATATGAGCACTAATATCAAAATGAGGTTAAATGAAGTGGACAAAGAGAAACGTATGAACATTTGGGCATTAGACGTTCTAAATGTGCTTCATTTCGTGCTTGATTTGAGGAGAGACAGAGAGAGGAAAAAAGTAATTGATGTTAAACTAACAGTTCGCAGAAAACAGTGACAATCTGGTCATCATTTACTCACCTTTACTTTTTCCAGACCTGTATGACTTTAACTCCAGCCCAATTTTCACACTCTTTTATATTGATTTTCACCCCGTATTTGTTATGTACACACATAAAGTGTTGCTGTACAAGACTAAATCCCTTTCATTAGCTATTAAAGATTCAGTGATTTATATTTGCATGGTTATTAATAGTTTTGAAAGTGCTTGTTAGTTTAGCTTGTTTGTAACGGTGTAAACAGGGCACATATTTCCATGTCTGTTTTTCACGGCAGCAATAGCCACTCTTTGATCTGTGTGTACCAAACAACAAGTGAACAGCCTGGCTCACTGCCACATTCATTTAGAACTAGATCATTTGTGTGAGAAAATACTTTGCTTGTACTCTACATCTCCAAAGTTCATTTTAGTAATGTTTTTGCTAGTTATATTTTTTATTTCACTGGTATTATTTTGCTCTTTTTAGTTTCTGTTTTAGTTACATTACCTATAGAATTATTAATGTCTAAATTATGCTTTTGTATTTAAAACTATTCAGTTACTGCTATGCAAAACACGATACTCTATAAAAAGTTGTGATTGCATTGACTGTATTATTGCAAACCCAAATGAAAACAAGACAAACCGATTGCCATGATAATGACAAAGAACCAAATATAGTTGCATTTGATTCATACCAATAACTCAAATCTTCTGAATCAGTTCACCAAAAAGATTCATTCAGATTCATTTACTAATTCAATGTAGGTGACATCATTACACCTGTAGGTTAAGGTCTTTTCATCACCATATTACTGTCCTTTATTAAAATTTGTATGTCTATAATACAAGGATAAAGTTATCTATAAGCATTCTTTTCAACCATAGCTACTCTCTGGAAGTATGTGATTTTAAATCCACCATATTTGCTCTTAGGCAATCAGTTCTGCACACAATTGTTTTTGAGCCAATCACCTGAGCCGTAAACGGCATGTGACTAACCACTCATCATCAGAGAGAAACAGTGCTGATCAGCTAACACACAAAAAAAATTATTTCTTCACTCGAAAGATTTGTTCAAAAACTGAGCTGTTCATGACAGAAACGCCACAAATGCACACAAATGCATAAACCCAGCAGTGTGTCTACACATCTCTGTGGGCACAAAAGGTAAACTGTAGACCTCTGAAACAGGCTCAGCAAAGAGAAACAGCACCGTGGGAGGTGCTGATGGCAACGTTGCGTGAACGTTATCCGCTCTGTGTGAGTCTGTTACTGATATATTGATAGAACATTGCCATCCTAGCGGGGAATTTATAGGACAATGTTGGGAAATGTTATCTGTGAAGTGAAGAGTTTAGCATGCCATTGAGGTAGAAACATGCGCATCTCAAAACACTCAGAGTGAGAGGGAGAATCAGAGAACGAGGGAAGGAAACCAGATAAGAACTGGGTAAGTGTACACACACAAGCTCCAATGACCTTGGTCTTAAAATTTTACTAGTGGACTACTGAGATTATGAGGGCAATGCAAGATTGGCTAGAGCAAGTGAGACAAGCCCTAGAACCATTATGTATATACATTCTTGGATACCTCCTTCTTCATAAATTATATGCAATTCCGAATCATTTACACACATCTTTTGTATATTATTGTGAAGCTATCTAGACAAATGGTCATTACAGGCAATGAATCATAGAATTTCATGGAAAGATGGTAGATTTCATGCAAACCCATGCTGACAATTTGGTCTGCAGAGTTCTTGTTAAAGAGTCTTGGAAGGTTCCGCCTCACCAATCACAGAAAAGATCTTAGCTTTCCTCTCTGACATGTTGGCTCCCTTGACATGTCTACTCATTAACTAAATCTGAACCTTCCACCTAGGTAAGACCTCCCCCACTCAACTGCTCTCTATTTTGGTGGACGGCTATGCAATCTTCTGGATGAGCTGCTTGTGAACAGGAAATGACACACAACTTCATATTCATCGAGTATATATTCAGTGACAGTGACAACCTCTCATGGGCACTGAACTTCTCCTTATTAACTTCTTCCTAAGGTGAGAGCTGGTCTCCAAACCCCCATCCTCTCCAGCTTCTACAGGTGTGTCACAGAGCTTTCTGAATTGTTCCATTTCTGTCTGTACAGGAACAGTGTTACCCTCAGATAGAAAGGGCCTGGAGCAGTTCAACAATGGGGACTGTCTTCCAACTGTCATTAGTGTCTGCTCTGAGAAGAAGGCCTGAGTATACTAAGTAACAGCTTGGTCCCATTGTGTAATTTGGGAATAAAATTTCAGAATTACCAAAGGATAATAGAGATGCAATGAGCACAAATCATAAAAGAGAGTCAGCCTCGTATTAGTCAATAGATTAAGTATAGTATGTACAGTATGTGGCTTCATTTTGCTTAGTGTGTCAAACAACAACATTTTATATGTACATATTTCTTTACTTATTTTTGAATTTTGCTTTCTATGCAGTCTTGGGTCATGACCCACCAGCCAAACCACTCATTAGGTATTGGACTGAAGGTATTGAGAGGAACCAAGGTTTTAATTCTTCAGCGTAAGAAGAATCAGCACAGTCTACAGAATAAACTGAGTTTAAAAAAAAAAGGAAAGGGGAGGTCAGTTTGTACTAAAAATAAAATAGAAGGGAGCAAAAGAGGTTGATGCAGAAGGGCAGAAATTTACTGTGATTTCTCAAGGGAGATAACATTTTGTAGAAAACTAGAACGCAGCAGCAAGATGGCATTTGAGCAGAGCTCTGAGAATTATGGTCAGGTGGTCAGAGAGTAAATGGATGGACAGAGATGTTTCATGGTGAGATGTCAAGCTAAAGGCTTTTGAAAAGAGAATGTTTTTAATTGTTCTTTTTATGGCTCATACAACCAGATTGATTGTGAAAATAGACTTTCAAAGACCTAATGATACTCACTTCTGGTTTCAGTGAGTTCTTTGAGAGTGTATTTAAGCAAGCTAGTACCAACAATAGAACATTAATTAATTATGCCATGGCATACAGTGCATACAGAAAGATCACAAAATAAGAAGTGGGACAGTGGTGAGAGAGTGAAGTAAAACATATCCGAAGGGTATCCAAAATCACGTACGGTCTGAGTGAGTACTGCATTTGATAAACAGCAAACTTCATGACCGTTAAAAACATGTTTTATAGAGTATGAGTGTGTATAGTGTGAATTAAATCTGGATGTACTTCATCTTCACAACTGTCATTGTCACGTGACTTATGGCAACTCCACTCCCGTGGCCTCATGTGACGGTAAAGTCTCCATCAAATGCACACTTCAGAATCTCTGCTGATGTGCTAAGACATCCAGGTACTTTTCTCCTACTGATTTATGAAAATTATGAATTCTGATATTTTACTCATTGAACATCCTGTTTTTTAACTACTATATAATAAAGAAGTAGGTGGGAGAGGGCGGAACACAGCAATGGCGAGTGGGGGAGACAATGATGAAAGAGTGAGATACTGGCGAGACAAAAAAGCACAGGGCCAATGAATGGGCGACAACACTGTTAAGAAGGTGGAGCAAAGCATAAGTGCACTGGAGCACTGGTGAGTGGGTGGTGAAGAGGCGGGGCAGTTAAAAGTGGGTGGAGCATCAATTAGTAGATGAGACTATCAATTGCAGTTGGTGGCAACTGTCTAATCATTCTCCTCACAAATCATCAATGCAATCAATTGCAATTTTGGAGTTTTAATCAATCAATCCTTTTATTAATTACGGAAATGCAGTGTTAACTTTTTTTAATCACCTGATTAAAGGGGTCATATGACGTTGCTAATTATTTTGTGTATTTGGTATAATTCAATGTGTTTATGCTGTTTAATGTACATAACTGTTGCTCCTCTATGCCCTGCCTTTCTGAAATGGGTAGATTTTTACAAAACTCATCGTTCTGAAAAGTGAGGTGTGCTCTGATTGGCCAGCTATCCAGTGCATTGTGATTGGCCAAATGCCTCAAACATGTGACGGAAATGTTACGCCCCTTACCATACTGTGATGCCGTGTGTTCTGGCACGACAAGACAAAACCAATAAAACTCATTACAAATGAGGGATTTGTTGCATCCAGTGGGGACATGATTACTGATTATAATGACTTATACTGTCTTTTTACACATTGCGTTGCATTTCGCGCTGCGTAAACATTAAATCATGTCTGCATTTGTGATCGGAGAAATGACAAACAACAAGCGCTACTCTACACTGCTCGAAACTTGCGTTTGAATAGTCAGTGGCAAATTCTTTAAATATACAAAATTTACTTACAGGCTGTGAGTCAGTAGCTCCAGACTGTCCTTGCAAAGTTGGAACTGCCCCACTTTATAGAAATAGCCTTTGTGCCATAGACCAGGCCACTGGTTCAGGAAACAGTCCTCATCCTCCATAAAATGCACAGCACACATCTGTATATTTGGGTTGAACTGTTCTGCAACAGTGTTGTAAATACAACTTAACCACTGATTTCTAGTGTCCTCTTTTGGATGGCCAAACAAAGTAGTTTTGCTTTCACAACGAAACACACAGCATCTCCACAACATGGCAGCGGCGGCATCAGCAAGAATAAAAGTTATGCCTTCTTTCTTTGCATGAACATTTGGGCGGCATTAGGCAAATCTTCCCACATTGTGATGTAGACGTGGGGGACGTGTTAGAATGAGCCGTTTTAGGAGGGTGTGGTTTACTCGACCTTTATGAAGAATATCTCTTTGGATTTGAGACTTTAATCTTTGCAACATTACAGATCTTCTTTATGCACCAAGAGCTTGTAACACTCTTGAAATCACATCATATGACACCTTTAATGATCATGCAGTTTAATATTTATGAGTTTGAAGTCCATAATAGTAATCACACAAACCCAGATCCGAGCCAAGACAGTCTAGATGAAGAATAATGGAGAGGAAGAAGCAAGAGCAGTGGATTCAATAATTTTTGGAACAGACTGGCATATTGAACACTGTGCGAGCTGTCAAATTTAATCTGTCAAAAACAAGCAGACACAAGCCAAGTTTTCTAAGACAAGAGTCACATGGAGGCATTGGCTGGGACAGAAGGGATTAAAAGAAAAACTCACAAACTTCATTTGCAATTTTCAGCAGGACAAAAAGCAATATTTCCCTGAAACATGAAGTGATATATAACCATTAAAATACAGTATATGAGCCATGAGCTGACACTGACCCACACACAGATATACAGGAAAATGTATCACACTATCAGTAGCCCTGATGGAGTTTTTTTTTTTTTGTATGTGTGTGTGTGCTGGCAAGTTTGTGTGTGTAATCTGACTGATTTGATAAGAGTCAGACAGGGCTACCTGAGACCTCAGCCGCCAGGTCAATGTTATCAGGCATCTCAGTGGACAGGCAGCACAAAATAAGGCTGAGACACACACACATACAAGTAGGATCAATTCTTATCGACAAACCCAGTAATTACATTTCATTAGCTTTAGCTAATAATCCAAGAGTTCCTGAGAGGACCTGAATGAAACAAGGAGAAAGCATCATAGTGAGAAAAAAAGTGGCACAAAACAAAGAAAACAGAAAGATTGAGGACAGTTAGTACAAAAGGAAACAATCAGACAGAAAGATGAAAAAAGTAGAACATATATTTTGATACTCAGACTATGGATTGAGTGAAGTGCATTGTTAAAGAGATGGTTATGGAGGAAAAAAAAATGACCCTGTGTCCAAATATGCCAACTTACATGATATATAGGAGGCAAAAAACAGTGTGTGAGCCGAGCAGTATGTCCAAATTCAAAGTATTCATATAACAGTAGACAATTAACCACTTCCGGAGCGATTCTGAAGCACGCATCCAATAGACACTTTACCATCCCATGAGGGCGAGGGAAAGGATTTGTGAACAGTAGTGAAGCAATCCAACTGACGCCGTATGTCATGTGTCAGTGACAACATGGCGGATGTAGCACATACTACTACATTTCTTTCATACTACACACATTCACACTATATACTAATGGTCACGAAGCAAGTTCTAAACCAAATGTAGTACCTACTACACAGGTTGGGTCTCATTCACAAATTTGCGCTTGAAATCTACATACAAAGCATTTATGAACAAAACATGATTTATCAAAAGCTTCCGTTTAAAACTGTATTCTAAATTTACAAAAAAATAAAATAAATAAAAATAAAAAAATGATGGAAAAACTTATACCACTTTATATACTTGCATAGGTAGTGTTGAGAAGTTCCTCTGCATAAAAATGCAGATGTGCATATCTAGAGCTGGCTAATGAATGCTAATGACTTGGCATTGCTCAAGTATCTTTCTGCTCTTGCTCTCAAGCGATAGCTCGTCTTTACAGAACGTCATACAGTATGTTTGCTGAGAGTGACGAAAGGTTGTAAAAGAAAAACAAACAAAAAAACAGGATGTATGGAAAGCCCTTATATCAAGATTTGACATTATCATTGACATTATAATGAGGTTAAAAACACACAAGAATTTGCGTATACACATGTTGTGAATAAGACAGTATTTTTTGAGTTCTCTTGTGTGTTCATATACAAAAAAAATCCATGCAATTATTAATGAATGAGACCCATGACAATATTAAGAAAATGCAATTAGCATACTATTTAATTATTACAAAATTCATATATTAAGCATAAATAATTAATCTTTACATTATTTCTAACTTTTTTATTTCTTGCAAAACCCTTTAGTTTAACCCAACAGTTTAACCCTACATTAAATCCATCAAGAACAGCTTGTGATGACTCTGGCCCCTTTCTTTTTACCTTAAATCAAATCAAGCCCTGTTTGCGCTGACAGCAGAAAGTATCCATGTCACTAAACTGCTGATGTACTGCTGTTAAAAACAACATTAATAACATTTTAACAATAAAAGCAGCTTTATTAATGTTAAAACAATGTCATCACTGCAAACGTTGATTTTTCTCAATTGTGTTGTGTAGCTGGACACACTTGCATCACGTTGCTAATGGTTGCATTTCGCTAAAGCCAAGTCTCGTGGAAAATTATTCACTTCGGACACTTTGGCAACTCACTGACAGCGACTTGCAGCGACTATTAAAATGTTGCGGCACGATGCTATACATTGCAGTTGCTTTAGTGTAGACAATCGGCTTGAGTGTGTGCATTTACACACAACACAAAGGCCTGTCAACTGCTGACAGCAAACTACACTCACCTCCATCTGTAAGATCACAGTCTATTTCATACCGAAACATCCATCCTTCACACACATCCTGAGATTTCAAATGCAGTTGCACAGATCTCTCTCTCTCTCTCTCACACACACATACTTTGAAGGCATTTAGACCCACATTAGGACCAACAAATATACTCCGCTGTCTGTTCCACTTTCTTCCTTGCTTTATTTCTCTGCTCTTCCGTTCCGTCTCTGCAAATTTGTCCCCTGAAGGAGGGCGTCAGAGTGTTAATGAATTTTAAATGACTAATAGAGCAGACAGAGAAACCTTTATTCTTTAAAGGCAAACCAAGTTCTCAATGACTCTTTTAAAAGCTAGCATCACCATCTATGACTTCACACTAATTCAATTTCCTTTTCATTTTCCCCATAATCTTTGAAAAATGTATTTAGAGGCAGAAAATATTTTTAATGTTCATTTAATGTTTTAAAACTCCATAGCTTGAGAACCAAAGTAAACCTAGCATGTGTTTGTCTGTGTCAGGCTAGAAACATGCTCTATGATATTAAGCTAGCACACACTATAATGCTCAGGCACTGTCCTGTTGTACGTTTTATTTGGCAGCAACAAACTCCAGTATTCAAGGTATTGATAAAGGTACCTTCAAATGACATTAAACCAATGTTTTATTATTCATGTAGTTACGCATAAATGTCAACAGTTTAGCAAGTTTCTCTGCAAACTGCTGTTCTGCCAAGACAATAATAATTGGCCTGAAAGGAAAAACTGGCAATAAAGGAAACTGAAAATAGAAGGTAATTTTTACTAAATAACAAAGATTACTTGCTAGTTGCATTCTGAAACATTTCAAACTGCACTGTAAACTATGTAAAATCAAGCTAGTATAGCTAAAAGAATTTGCATTGACATCTTTACGCAGAGTATCTTATAGATCTTAGTGTCTACACTGGTCAACACTTAGTGTCTAAAGCTGCAACAGCTTTAGGACATGTCAAAGCGAACATTCCAAATCCATTTGTCCTGTTGTCAGTAGTAGCGCAATCGAGTGGAATACCAATTTTTCCCCCCAGAATTTCATGAGTTCGACTGCCCATTCATTCCTGCCAGATAATGGCAAACGAACCTGGCTCGCTGTCCTCGAAGGAGGCTCGAACCCGAGCCCCAGCTTGAGCTCACAGTTAGAACCCCCCCTATGTTTGTACTTTGTCAAGGGAAAATGAAGGAAATAGAGGTGGAGGCATGGCAGAAGAATTGTCGCTGGGACGGCGCAATGATGGCTGCTAATATACGCTCGTATCAATAAGGACTGAATGATAAGGCTCCTCCCGAACCTATGTTTGGAACTTCATATAGACGGTTTCATTGGATGCACGCACTTGGCCCTAAGTAAACTTCCGGTCTGTGTTTGTTTATCAGTCTGGCTAACACAGGGCTCCAAACAAAAAAATCGAGTAAGGAGCCATTGGCTCCTATAAGAAAAAAACTTAGGAGCCAAATAATTTTTTTAGGTGCCACAGTATAAACGTGTTTTATTTATTTAACGATTGTTATTATTTATTTATTTAAATTTCAACATTTCAATCATACTGTCATGCGTTTATGTCTCATCTTTTCTTGACTTTATCAGCATTTTAATCCATCTTGTAGATGACCTGGGAACTAAGGTTCACTCAGGGTTTCTACAGACATGAACCAGTTAAATTTAAGACTTATTAAGACCTTTGTAATACCACCTTATATGAAATTAGGATTAGGAACAATTAGGAAAAAAGGCATTACATTCAAATGTTTAAGTTATAACATGTAAATATATACCCAGATAGCAATAACACCCGGGATGATTCTGGCTGAAATGCATCTCTGTCAGTTCAGTCTCGGCATCGGTGAGAAGATAATGGGCCAGAGCCGCGCTGACTCTACAAAACACTTCTGGCTGAGAGACGGCTTTTTCCCTATGGGCCGATCTCGGCTGAAAGCTGTTGTACACGCGGCAGGTCCACACTCCGTGTAGTTGTGTGTATTAACCTTCGGGCCGAGTTTGTTTTATCACAGACGGGGCGCTGCTAGAATGAAGCAAATCATCTGCCGGAGAAAACTTTTTCAGCGGTTAAATCCTGAGGAGCTTTCGGTGGGTAGTCGCCAGTGGCGAAATGGTCGGAAATGCGACTGTTTTAGTCGCAGTTTGGAGCCCTGTAACATTAGTGTCTAGTAATATGGCGCAGACTACAGACTAGGGGTGTGCTCAAAATATAGATTCTTAGATACATACCGATATAATAAAAAACGATACAGTATCGCCATTCTAGCGCTTAGTATCGATACTCCGCCCAGCCATTAGGGGGCGCAGCGGCGCCCGCGAGTTTAAAAAAACTCATGGAAAATGTCGAAGATTTTAGAAGCGACGTTATCCCTAAAGGCAGATGTTTGGACACATTTTGGTTTTAAAGCAAAGGAAGGAAACCAAGGGATCGATAAAACAAATGCAAGCATTGCCAGGCTTCTATACGCTAAACCGGTAATACAACTAAACTGCGCGCCCACCTGCAAAAACACCATGCAGACAAGCTAGCTTCGCCGCAGCGCAAAAAAACACGGGACCCCACGCAAACTACTTTGGACAACACAACATCCAAGCTTCCATCTAACTCAGTCCGTGCACAGAAGATTACGGAGTCTGTGGTGCATTATATTTGCAAAGGTTTATGTCCCTACAGTGTTGTCGAGAACACAGGCTTTCGCTTTATGATCAACATGTTAGATCCCCGTTATGTGATCCCTACCCGCAGCTACATGACCGACAAAGCAGTACCGAGGATGTATGACAAAGTCAAAGTGTCTCCTCTGAGCGCGTTTTCTCTACGGCAGGCGATATTGTAACCGCACAGAGAAGTGTACTAAGCTCAAAGCATGTTGACCAACTTCTGTTTTTGAACAAAAATCTTAAGTCATAGGATAAAGCTAGCATTACCAAGAGTATCCTCAGGTTAT
Organism: Cyprinus carpio; assembly: GCF_018340385.1. Classification (NCBI taxonomy): domain Eukaryota; kingdom Metazoa; phylum Chordata; class Actinopteri; order Cypriniformes; family Cyprinidae; genus Cyprinus; species Cyprinus carpio. Next base: position 16,055,191 of record NC_056575.1, read on the forward strand.
TGTTTTGTTGCTGCAGTGATTTTTGTTCAACCTGCCTTTTTGAGGACAAACCTTGTTTAGCCTTAAGATTTTAAAAATCCATCCTGTTATGAGGTAGATTAGATTTGTTGTTGTGCCAAATGTTAAAGCAAGATGTAGCATTTAAGTGATTTCATAGTGAAATATGTTATGGCAGTACATGGTGTCACAAAAAAGAATTAAAAGAAGATTTAATAAGAAGAATAATAAGAAGAAGATTTTGTGCTTGCGTGAGCTCAGACTGTACCCTTGGAAAGTTTAATGTTGACTTTACAATTTGTGTACAATTAATCAGAGCACTTAAAGTTGCAAATATTTAAGCAAAATGCACTTTGTTATAATGCACTTTTGTCTTCAATAAATTGAAGAAAAATGCAGAGTTCTGTTTGTTGAGTAAATGTGTTTAGCATTAACTAATTGGCTCTGGCCCATGTATTTTTATTGAATCATATCGAATCGTGTCACATTGTATCAAATCGTATCGAGACAGCTCTGTATCGAGGTACGCATCGAATCGTGACCTGTGTATCGAGGTATGTATCGTATCGCCAGGTTCTCCAAGGTATACAGCCCTACTACAGACACAGTTAAAGTTAAGGTGATGAGTAAACTGAAGTTGGGATCAGGTCCTTGTGCTGTGGGATGCAAGCCTGTGTTTCCCATACACTGATTTATTTGTGGCACCCCACCACAATATCAAAACTGACCGTCACAAATATATTTTCCAAAAGTCTTTGACTTCGCTGAATAAACATGAGCACTGCACATTTCAAAATCAAAACGTGGCGCGGGTGTTTTTATATCACTATATCTCTGACTGTCTTCAGAAAATTTTCTATGTCCTTTTCATTTCTTCTTGACTGTAATGCCTGATAAAGCACATCTGTCAGTGCAGCACTGCTTTGTGTACAGCTGTTACCGAGGAAACAGCTCTATTAATGCCTCACCGCTGTGTGAAGAGAGGCTTCGCAGTCGGGCAAGAAATAGTTTTAACTTGCTAGTTTATGTAATTCACTTATTTATTTTGCTTGTTATGAGAAATAATCCACTCTAGAGGGACTATGTTATTGATTCTTTATGGAAGTCTACCGGAAGTTAAGTTTGGGCCACAAAAGCGCGCATGCACTTATGTTTTTTATGTTGTTTGCTGTTGAAATGGTATATAAATAAGCAAAATTGTAATCAACTTAACATGCTGCAACTTATGTTCCAAAGCGACTTATATGATGCAATTATATAATCAAACAATCAATTCCCATTTTGATGTAAATAAATTTGCTTAGGCTTGCCGTTTACGAGCGAAAGTACATTTATAACGTTTTTAAACATTTTGTTTTATTTACCAGTATTTTACATAATTTCTAAAAGCACAAAAAAAAAGTGACTTGTACAACATAACTTAACTCATTCATTCATTCTCAACAATGCAATCTGATTCAGTGAAACTTATTTTTTGGAAAATATGGTAAATAACAAATAGATATCAGTTTACTGTAAGCTACTTGACTTGTCACACCGCCAGGTCAACATGAAATCATAATTCAAACTACTTACATTCATAATACTTGTTCTTGGTCTTTTTGCGAACATACTTAATCAGTGCACATAATTCACGCCTTTTTAATTCAAAAATGCTTTACGTTATGGAAGTAAATGGCTTGTGAATACCGTTTGACTTTAACTAGCATACTGCTTTCTTGAGTTTGTTCTGACAATACATATCTGTGTTGCGTCCCTCACTGTCAAAACACATCAGAGAGAGAAAGAAAAGAGACAAGGCGAGACTATAAAAGAGGAGGAGGGAAGGGGGCGATGGCTGTCTCTTATTTGTTGTCCTAACTGAGTAACAAATAGAACAAGGAAAAATGACAGAAGGAGAGAAATGGTAAAAAACACAAAAGAAAAAGAAAAATAAAGTGACAAGGCCTTGACAGGTGTCTTGAGCCTTTCTCACTCTGGGCATTGATGTGTGTGTGTGTGACTGTAATTAGTTATATCTCAGGTGAGAGGTAGCTGACAAGGCATGGAGGACAAGTAACCACGGTGACAGCCGAGTGCACTTGTGGGCGGCGGCTCTTGCACCATTTTAGGAAAATGGCCAATCACGGCTGAGCAGAGAGTGCGTGGGCAATTAATTACAACCTTCTGTCAACTGAATCAGACATCAAACCACACGGCAAGAGCACCTGTGTGTCTATCACATAAGTTACCAGTCATGACTATATGTGTGTGTTTGTGTGTCCAGTCTTGGCCAAGCTGTTTGGGGTATTTAAAAAGCTAAGCCTTGCTAGTGAACACATATATCAACACAATTTGTGCGGAAAGAAAGGCTGCTAGCACCCACATGGCAGTGTGTGGGTGTGTTTGTGGGCTGGAGGTGGTGCTGGGAGACAAGTGTGTATTTATGTTGTTTATTGATTTCTTCCGTTCTCTCTTCCTTTAAGGCCGTCTCAGATAACACCCACCAATACTCAATTCACCCGGTGGTGCATACGCATGTGTGTAGGTGTTTGTGATCTTTAAAGGAACTAGATCATTGCACAGTAGGGGGGCAATGCATTGTATCTTGATTCCCATGTCATCAGAGTAAACATACTGTATGTATGCACCTGTCTGTCTCACTTTCTAAGTTTATAACTATCTATTAAACCTTCATCTCTCTTATCGGTCTTCTCACCTGTCTGACTGTGTGTAAAATGATCTAACCAATTGTATAACTATATCTAATAATATGTTCATCTGTCTCTCTCTGTGCCATAAGATCTACCCCAAACACTCTAGCAATCAGTACCATAGCAACTGCATGGTAACAACTTACCCAGCACAAAGATGGAGTTGTTGTTATGACATTATCTTCCTGAAACTTTTCAAACTGCTCAAGTTTTCAAAGTATATCAGGTCTATATAGAAATAAATAAAGATGATAGATAGATAGATAGATAGATAGATAGATAGATAGATAGATAGATAGATAGATAGATAGATAGATAGATAGATAGATAGATAGAATTTTGGTGGATTGTTAGTGTAGACATGCAGAAAGATAGAAGACGGACAGACAGATGGACAGAAGGACAGACAGAAAGATAGACAGACAACAAGACATGCAAAAAGACATGCAGGCTGGTGGACGGACGGACAGATAGATAGATAGATAGAATTTTGGTGGATTGTTAGTGTAGACATGCAGAAAGATAGAAGACGGACTGACGGATGGACGGACTGATGGACAGACAGTCAGAAAGATAGATAGACAACAAGACATGCAAAAAGATAAAGTACTACACTAACAATCCACCAAAATTCTATCTATCTATCTATCTATCTATCTATCTGTCTGTCCGTCCGTACTTTATCTTTTTGCATGTCTTGTTGTCTATCTATCTTCCTATCTTCCGGACGGACGGACGGACGGACAGACAGACAGACAGACAGACACAGATAGATAGATAGATAGATATATAGATAGATAGATAGATAGATAGATAGATAGATAGATAGATAGATAGATAGATAGATAGATAGATAGATAGATAGATAGATAGATAGATAGATAGATAGATAGATAGATAGACAGAGACAGATAGATAGATAGACAGATAGATAGACAGAGATAGATAGATAGATAGATAGATAGATAGATAGATAGATAGATAGATAGATAGATAGATAGAATTTTGGTGGATTGTAAGTGTAGACATGCAGAAAGATAGAAGACGGATGGACGGATGGACGGAAGGACAAACAGTCAGAAAGATAGATAGACAACAAGACATGCAAAAAGATAAAGTACGGACGGACGGACGGACGGACGGACGGACGGACGGACAGATAGATAGATAGATAGAATTTTGGTGGATTGTTAGTGTAGAAATGCAGAAAGATAGAAGAAGGGCGGACGGACAGATGGAGGGACAGACAAACAGACAGATTGACAGATAGACATGCAAAAAGACAAAGGACGGACAGAGAGATGGATGGACGGACAGACAGACAGACAGATAGAATTTTGGTGGATCGTTAGTGTAGATAGATTTTCTGATTTTTCTCAGCTCCTCTGTCTCCACTGAGAGGGGGCTGCTATAATTGGTTCTCTCTCTGTTGTTTATGAGACAAATGAAAGCGGGTGAGGTTTTCTAAATGACAAATCAATAAAGTGCATTGCTTACAACTGTCTTAAACACCAACAGAAACAGTGGCCTATGGGAGGGAGCTTGTGAAGGCTTTTGTGTAGTTATAAAGAACAGTGCTGTGTTTTAGCTGTAAATCTCGCACAGCACTGCAACAACCCCATTACAAAGCAACGTGTACAAGGCCATGATCGCTTCAAAGGAAATGATTTTCACACAAAAGGGCTAATAAGCTAATAGCCACTCGTTCAGACCTTCTGCTCTCGTCAGTGCTTCTGATAACACTAATGTGTTTTGTTTTCATATGCAAAGTAATGCCGTGTGTAAGAGAATAAACTCAATTACCTCAGTGTGGGACAGCTTTGAAAGTGGCAATCTTTCTAAAATTATTATAACAAGTTGTTTTGCAAAGGCTTTTTCAAAACCCATAACCTTCACTATTTAACTTCAGTGCATGATGCATCCAGCACTGTCTGTGCTACAGATGTGAATTAAACCTCAAACATGATTTACTGAAGAGAGTGTGCTATTACTTTTCTAAGTGATAAGACTGACGCTTTTCATCCGGTGGACAATAAACTGGGTGGAAAAATCCGGTAGACTTACACTCATGGAAGAACCCAAGCCTTATCTTGAGAGCATAATATCAGGGGTTCTCAGCTTTCTTAACCTTTTTGACTACAAGACCACCTAGTGTCCACAACAATATTCAAAAACTCCAAGGTTTTTCCAGTCATTCGTAATTTACTGGGAAAGGATATGGTTTAATAATAATAACAATAATTTTACTACTACTAATAGCATTTATTTTCTCTATTTCAGCATTAAAATATTTCAGCATAACAAGAAAACTTTATAGTCATTATACAAAATGTTAATGTAGTATTAGTTTTCATATCTCACAATTCTGACTCACTGTACACTCAGTTACAGCAGATTATTCGTGAGTTCCATTCACACAATGAAAATAACAAATTAGGAATATTACTTGAAGGACCTACTTCCTCTTAAGAAGAACATCATGTTGCCAAAAACTAAAAGAAAAATGCACATTTGCATTAGTAGTACCAATGATGTTATATATATATATATATATATATATATATATATATATATAGTAGTACCAATGATGTTATATATATATATGGATGTATTTTATATGTATTTTTGTTTTGTTTGTTTTTATTCTGCTATGTGTAATAATTTGTGTATTTTATGAATGAACTGAGTTTATATTTCACAATTCCGATAAAGAAAAAAGTTATAATTATGAGATAAAAAGTCAAAATTACAAAAAAAAAAAAAAAAAAAAAAAAAAACAGACCACCATAGAAATTACACCATAACACACTAAACACATTAGCAATAACAGAAATACCCTGGCAACCACAGAAAACCCAAAAATCCTGTTATACACAGTTATTCATTAGTGCACTAAAATTAATTTCTGTTAATAGCATCAAAAGTGAGTGACACACTGAAACACACCAACTGACTTTAAAGGCTGCCATTTTTATAAGTACTGAAAGTGAAAAAAAAGTGTGGTAACCCATACTCGGAATTGGTGCTCTGCATTTAACCCATTCAAGTGCACACACACAGCAGTGAGAAGTGAACACACTGTGAACACACACACAGAGCAGTGGGCAGCTATACATCCAGCACCCAGGGAGCAACTGGGGGTTCAGTGCCTTACTCAAGGGCACTTCGGCCATGGAGGGTGGAAGAGAGCGCTATTCAGTCACTTCCTCCCCCACCTACAACTCCTGCCAGCACCAAGATTCGAACCTGCGACCTTCAGATTACAAGTCCAACTCTCTAACCATTAGGCCACAGCTGCCCCCTAATTAATTGTATAAATAATTGTTAGTATAAAGGTCAAGGTTAAGTCATAGACGTGATATTGAACTTGAAAATGAGGCTGTACGTGATGATAAGAATGATTCGTTGAATACGCTGTATTGCCTCAAGGCCTTAGCACATATAGAGATTTATTTATTTAGTTAGTTAGTTAGTTAGTTAGTTAGTTAGTTCGTTTTTTCAAAGTTGTGCCATCGAATTGTTCGAAAATCAACCGAACAGGCTGTACATCTATCCTTTATAGCCTCATTTTAATTTATGTAAAGTTAAATTGAGGTTAATTTTTATTTGTTTATTGTTAAATTGAGGTTAATCAGTCCAGGCTAATATGTATTGTTAAGTTGTGGTTTATGTTTTAAGGGTAATTCTCACATTTCGCAGTACATTTTCCATAGTGTATGTATAGAAACTGTGACACTTTAAGTGAAGTCCAGACTTCATCCTGTGCTCTGTCCTTCTATCAAACAGCATCTTCTCATCGACCTCCTCAGTTTGGTGTGTGTGTGTGTGTGTGTGTGTGTGTGTCTACCAAGCAGCAAAATGTATATGTGAGGAGCGATCAGGCGAAAAATTGCCGCCACACACAAGGACTGGATCTGATGAGCTGATGGCACACACACACACACACACACTAGTGTGTGTGTTTGTGTGTCTACACAGACTAATACACACACTAATCCCACACAGACTCAATATATTTAAGAGACAGGATCGTATTTGACACATTGCACCAGCCTATCAAATCAGCTGTGTATGTGTGTGTGTGATGGATGTTTTTAGCATGAAGAATAGGTCAGTGGTGTGTGTGTGTGTGTGTGTGTGTGTGTGTGTGTGTGTGTGTGTGTGTGTGTGTGTGTGTGTGTGTGTGTGTGTGTGTGTCCTGAGTTCTGGTCACCTCTCAGTGGAACATGTACAATATTTTGTCTTCCTGTTTCTATGTATGTGCACGTGTTTATTGAACAGTGGTCTGTCATCTCTCTGTCTGTAGTCAATATAAGCACCCTCTAGCTGGCGGGTGATTGGGGGACGGGGGGGGGGGGTGGGTGGTGATTGGAAGTGCTTAAATGTCCCACTAAAATGCCTGTTATACCTCAAACTAAACAATACAGATCTGTATCAGTACCTGAGTACCTTGAAATGACAGCAATGATTGATCTTGTTACTTGACTTTTAATGAAATTCAAACATTTAAGATCATTTTACATGTGATATGTGCGAAAAAGGCAGAGGCACCTGTAGCTCTACAGAGGGTCATCTGGGTTATAAACAGGATGCAATATGTGTCAACCCAACATTGAAATCAATAACTTCAAAAAAAAAATAATTAAAAATAATAATATTTATAATAATATTATTATTAATATTATATATATATTATTATTATATATATATAAATATATATATATATTATATATTATAGTTATATATTTTTTATCTTTATTATGATTACTGTTCTTTAGATTATGTATTCATTATTATTATTAAATAAACATGTTGTGTTATTCTAAATTATAGTTTTTTGTCTTTGATGATAAAACCTGTTCTATCAAATGTGTATTCAGTACATATACAGTATGCACAAAATTATGAAAATGTCAGATCAACCTTTTAATTTTTTTATGTAAGAATTGTACATTAAAAGATTGATAATATTAGTATTAATTTTTATATGTGCATTTGCTTTTTTTCTGTAATAATAATAATAATAATAATATAATAATAATAATAATAATAATGAACCAAACAGATTTCTGTAATTAATCCTAACCTTATCTTAAGATCTGTAATCATGCAGTAAATATATTTGTACACTCAATCTCCAAATAAATCTCCAACATAGACATTTTATTTCTCTTTCTTTCTTACATTTTAAATATTAGTACATTTGAAGGCTAGTATCACTTATACCAACCAGCACTAATACCAAACTCTATTGTGTAGAGTAAAAGAAGTAATGCAGACTTACATTTATATATAATTAGTATAAGTAAAATATAATATATATATATATATTTATACATATATTTATATATACTTACATATAGCTGCATTGCTTATTTTTAACGTGTTAAATAACACATTTATATGTCATTTAAGCTACTCATACTTATATTGTTTCAAACATATTCAACTTAATTTCTTCTGTGGAACACACATGGAGACTGACAGCCTCAATCACCATTCACTTTTAATGCAAGGTTGTTTTTTTTGTTTGTTTTTTTTTTCTCCATACAATGAAAGTGAATAGTGACCGAGGCTGTCATTCTACCTAACATCTTCTTTTGTGTTCCACAGAAGAAAGTAAGTCTAACAGATTTAGAACGACATGTGGATGAGTAAATACATCTGGGATGGTGACAATACTTTAAAATTAATAAAAAAATATATATATGAAAAAAAAAAATAATAATAATAAACAGACCAAAAAAAAAAAAAAAAACCATCAGAGAAAGAACCCCACAACAGAACCTACTTGAATACAAAAAATACAAATAAAAAATGAACAAAACGTCCACCCTTACACCAAAATGCCCACTCCATATGTAATATTTTTCTAAATGACAGCATGAATGGCAACATAACACTGGAGTATTGATGACACAGAGTGATAGCTAAGCAGATTGTAAATGCAAGCACAGGCATCATACTGGAGAGCTGGTTAGAACATATCCCACAGAACTGCCAGTGACAGACAGGAGAATGATGCAACACTTTCATGCCACAAGGAAACTATTGCACTCGCACACACATACACAAGAGAGATGACAGCGCGAGAACCCCAAATCCCCTTGACTAATCCCACACCATCACAGAAAGAGAGAGAGAAATATAGAATTTAATAAAAAGAATGGAAGGAGGATTAAATTAGAGCAATGTGGAAGAAATCCCAAAGTGCACGCTAACTGTTGTACTGATGAAACGCTCAGTATGAGCATCACCTGTTAAAATGCCCATGTTTGCCGTACAAAAACAAGAAAGACCAATTATAATTCAGCATGCAAATAACTGACTGGGAGACCAATCACATTTCAGTATCAAAAAAATTCAAACATTGTTAATATAAGATCTGGGATATTTTCAAGCTTTAATCTTAAAGGAGAAGTGTGAATTTTTTTTGATGTTACAACAGTTTCTTGCTAAATATGCACATATACAGTATACCAACTGTTTGAAGGCCAATTATTGGTCGATTTCCCTGAAAAGTAGTGTTTTCAAAATATAATTTTTTGTTTGTTTTAGAATTATGATTTTTTGTTTGTTTGAGCATTCCGACCAGCCTGACGTTATTTTGAGGCGAGGCAATCTGTTTGCCCAACCAATGGCAGATGGGGAAGTGTTTCTAGAACAGTTTGAAAACAGACATTATTTCCATTATGTTTGTGTCAGATCTTTTAATTTTAAAGTTCTTAAAAAAAAACAAAGAAAAAAAAACAATAACTATTTGACACTTAGCATACTGTATTTCAATAAGTTTTTGATTTTTATGGCTTTACTTGTTTTTGCAGGAATGGTGCTGAACTTGATACTGACACCAAATGGTGTGGATGCAGTATTACACAAAGCAAAATTGTAGAACTTCAAGTGAAATTTGTTGCCTGTCAGAAGCTGTACTATCAAACTTGTATGCCATAAATGAATAAATAAAATAAAAAAACAAAAAAACATAAGATTTCTAGTAAAATACCAAAAATGTGTTATGTTATTTTTATTAAAATTATTTTTCTACTTTTTTTTATTTCATTCAACTATTTTTATACTTATCTTAAAGGGGTCACATAACGTTGCTAAAAAAGAACATTATTTTGTGTAATGAAATGTGTTTATCTGGTTTTAAGGTTCAAAAAACACATTATTTTCCAAATACTGTACATTATTGTTTCTCCTCTATGACCTGCCTTTCTGAAACACATCAATTTTTACAAAGCTAATCATTCTGAAAAGCGAGGTGTGTGCTGATTGGCCAGTTATCCAATGTGTTGTGATTGGCCGAATACCTCAAGCGTGTGATGGAAATGTTACACCCCTTACCATACTGTGATGCCGTGTCCCGGTGCGAAAACCATTAAAACCCATTACAAACAAGGCATTTGTAGCATCCATTGGGGACATAATTACTGATTATAATGAAGTATACTGTTTTTTTTTTTATGCATTGCGTTGCGTTGCATCGCGCCGTGTAAACCAAGTCTGCATTTGTGATCAGAGAAACTGTTCTACACTTCTCAGTTTTGAATCATCAGTGGATGTTCTTTTAGGATTTTAGTTAGAGTTATTTGTTAGGAATTATTTGTTTGTAGGGTAGTCTTTGTGGGATAATTTCTCGTGTTACGTTAATTGTGTTGCGTAAATTTGGTTATTTGGTTTGAAGTGTTCTGGTTGAACAATGTTGTAAATACAACTTAACCACTGATTTCTAGTTGTGTCCACATTTGGAAGGCCAAACAAAGTAGTTTCACTTTCACAATAAAACACATAGCGTCTTCACGACATGGCGGCAGCAACAATACTACAGCAAGAATAAAAGTAACTCCTTCTTTCTTTGCATAAACATTTGGCCAGTGTTATTTATGTTTTTTTTCCCTATGTATTGGATGTGTGTGTGGGTGTTTATTTGAGGGATTTTTTTTTAGGGGGTGGTGGAGTATTATTTTTTACAAAGAATATGTCTTTGGGTTTGAGCAGGCACGTGCAGAAAGGGGGGCTTTGGGGGCTCAAGCCCCTGCCCTTTTTCAAAATTATTCAAAAGTGTTCTTTCAGTGAGTGCCTATGAGTCGCCGGAAGGAAAAAAATAACTAAACAATATTTTCTACATTTTTTTTTTCATCAATAAACAAAGCTTGTGTGTCGATTTAATTATTTTAGAAAATTACATAATTCATCATTGCCTGTTTGTCATGTATAATACACCAACCAATCATGATCTTGCACAAGAAGTTCAAATTTCATTGGACAATCATGAGAAGTGGAGCAGTCATTTTATTTTCCGTTCTTATTCATAAATTAGTTTAAAAATACATGGACAGATGAGCTTACATTTGTGGAGCGATCTGGATCTGCACTTTGTCTTGTTTTTTAAATCAAATTTCATCGCTGAGAAAATGGATGCTAAATGACTACAAAAGCACTGCACAAAACTGCGCAGTGCCAAAAGTCGCAATAATGGCAATCAGAATTCAATTCACTTATATTTATGTATGGTACACCGTTTAGTATTTCCTGAAACTATCATAGTTAATGAAGCCTAATGGTGCGTTTCCACTGCATGGTATGGCACGGTACGGTTCGGTACAGTTCACTTTTGGGGGGTTTTCCACTGGGTACAGTACCTGGTACCTGGCACTTTATTTAGTACCACCTCGGTAGAGGTTCCAAGTGAACCGCACGTTACCAAAACCTGACGTGTAAACTCTGCTGATCACGGATTGGCCGGAGAGAATCATCATTACATGCTTCATTGATGTTGTTGCTACAAAAAAAAAAGAGAAGCTATATTTTTATATGAGCAGAGAGTGTGGGGTATAACGCAACTGTTTTGAAAAAAATATGTTTTCTAAAAATATAAATTTTTACTATCACAATTTAACAAATCCCTCCTGAATAAAAACTTATTTATTTCAAAAATAAATAAATAAATAAATTCTAACCTCAAGCTTTTGAACGCTAGTTTATATTGTCACAAAAGTTATATTTTAAATAAATGCTGTTCTTTTCTATTACTTTTTATTTATCAAAGAATCCTGAAAAAGTATCACAGGTTTCCAACATTGATAATAAATCAGCATTGCATAAAATGTATTTTAAAGTATATTACAATTTTGATCAAATAAATGCAGGCTTGATGACCATAAGTGTCTTCTTGCAAAATATAAAACAGTAATGAGTCCAAATTTTTTTTTTTTTTTTGTGATGATACTATTTTACATTTGAGCCCTTAGTCCCTGAGGAACTCTCTGTACGTCCCTGGGTTTGAGACTTTAGTCTTTGCAACTTTAGGGATCTCATCTATTCACGAACAGCTTGTAACACTCCAAAGAGAAAGGAAAACTTGAAATCGCATCATATGACTCCTTTAAACCAGCTGTTTAGAATCAGACCTATAATATATAGTAAGACCAGCAGCACTGAATCAAGAAGATTAAAAATTGCATATAATAAATTAATTAGCATTAATATATGCTATTTAATTCATTCATTTAGATTGAAATAGACATTACCTTATTAAGCATCTTAAACCACCTACGGAGCACATACTAATCACCAACCTGAGTGTGTGCTAATCATTACATTTGTTCAATCAAGAAAGCATATACTTTAATTATTTGGAATAACTGTACAGGTTAATTTTCTAATGGGGTGCTTGATATATTAAGTCCATTACAGAACAGAGATGCAATTCTTAATAGTGATGTATTACTAAAGATGCATTTCACAGCTTCCATAGAATTGTATTTATTTTCCTTGTTAAACCTGTTCCATAAACTTAAATAGGCTGGTTTTGCTACTACACTTTTAAGACCTCTTAATGCAAATGACCTCTGTTACGATTGGCTAAACTCTGTGCAATGGCAGGCATACAGTTCACAATATTATTCACCAGAGTGGGTCAAATTACTTAAAGGGGTCATGACCTTGCTAATAAATAACTTTTTTGTGCATTTGGTGTAATGAAATGTGTTTATGTGGTTTATGGTTTAAAAATTTATTCTCTAGGCCCTGCCTTTCTGAGACGCATTCATTTTTACAAAGGTAATCATTCTGAAAAGCGAGGTGTATGCTGATTGGCCAGTTATCTAGTGCATTGTGATTGGCTGAATGCCTCAAGCGTGTGACAGAAATGTTACGCCCCTTACCATATTGTTATGCCATGTCCCAGAGTGACGAGACAAAAACATTAAAACCCATTATAAATGAGGCATTTGTAGCATCCAGTGGGGACATAATTACTGATTATAATGACTTATACTGTGTTTTTATGCGTTGCGTTGCATGGCGCCGTGTAAACATAAAACCATGTCTGCATTTGTGATCGGAGAAATGACAAACAACAAGCGCTACTCTACACTGCTCAAAACTCACGTTTGAATCATCAGTGGCAAATTCTTTAAATATGAAAACATACTTACAGTCTGTGAGTCAGAACAGCCAGCACTGTAGTCTGCTCTCCCACAATCAGGAAACAGTCCTCCATAAAATGCGCTGCACACATCTGAGTATTTGGGTTGAACTGTTCTGGAACAGTGTTGTAAATACAACTTAACCACTGATTTCTAGTTGTGTCCTCTTTTGGAAGGCCGGACAAAGTATTTTTGCTTTCACAACGAAACACACAGCGTCTGCGGCAACAATACTACAGTGAGAATCAAAGTTCTGCCTTCTTTCTTTGTGTAAACATTTGGACAGTGTTATGCAAATCTTCCCACACAGTGAAGTATACATGTGGGGGTGTGTTTAAACGAGGCATTTTAGGAGGGTGTGGATGAGTCTTAACTTTTATAAAGAATACCTCTTTGGGTTTGAGACTTTAGTGTTTGCAACTTTAGGGATCTTATCTATTCACGAACAGCTTGTAACACTCCAAACTGAAAGGAAAACTTGAAATTGCATCATATGACCCCTTTAATACAGAATGAACAGCAACATTTAGTAAATTTATAGTAATAAATAGTGTTTAATAATAATAAAATATAAAAAAAGCTTCATGGGTAGCATCTACTGTCAGACCATACTCATTCATTCATTCATTTGTGAACTAAAAAACAAACAATGTAAACAGCAAGCATGGAAACAAATGAAAACACTTTTAGACAGCAAGTGCCAAAATGTGTTTGTGATTTTGCTTGCCCAGATTTTGCTATATCAAGGCAACCTGTCATTTTACACTAGAATACTTTGAACTTTGCCATGTCCTGTGGTGTGCCTACCACTGCCAAAGTGTGCAGGCACAGCCAGATGCTACCAACTCCTGTGTGAGTGACAGGAAAATGGAAGGACTGAGAGAGGAAGAGTGATAGAGAAATGGGCAATAAAGTGGCAAGACGTGGTGGGTGATGCGGAGAATGAAGGGAACTTGAATCAGAGAAGAGAATTGAAATGAATTAGAGAAGGAGAGATTGCCGGGGAGTTGCACAGCGAACTGTACACGTCAAAGAAAGCATAAACCTAGATGAGGAGGAGTGGAGAAAAATTAAAATGTAAAAAATGGATGGAATGTGTAAATCAGAAGGGTATGTTTGATATTAGTAGTAGTAGCAGCAGTAGTAGTAGTAGTATTAGACTGTCTACCACTGTGATTATATATATTCTTTTTTGTGTATTTAAAGTGAAAGTGACATGACATACAGCCAAGTATGGTGACCCATACTCAGAATCTGTGCTCTGCATTTAATACATCCTAAGTGCACACACACAGCGTGAACACACACATGGAGCAGTGGACTGCCATTTATGCTGCGGGGCCCGGGGAGCAGTTGGGGGTTCGGTGCCTTGCTCAGGGGTACCTCAGTCGTGGTATTGCCGGCCCGGGACTTGAACCCACAACCACTAGGCCACGACTTCCCCATTTGTTGATTGATTGATTGATTGATTTGACTGACTAACTGATTGATCTTTTTATTTGGCCATTAGTATTACTACAGATTGTGAATATTAACATGAATTGCGAATATGAGAGTGTTAAAAGTTATATTTTAAGAAGTTGACAGAGATAAGGTGACATGAATCAGTCAATTTCACTTAATCTTTCGAATTTGTTTGAATCACTCAAAATAATAGACATTGCCTTATTAAGCACCTGAAACCACTTACAGAGCACATATTAATCACCAAAAACCAAAAGGTCCTTAAAGTCCCCCCCCCACCACCCCCTGCAAAAAAAAGTGAACAAAAGTTAATCACCAAAAACGTAAATACAAGATAAATAAACAGATTACAGAAAATCCTTTTTTTTATATGATCTTATGGATTTTATGAGAAAGAAAGAGGAAGTGCAAAGGTATTTAGAAGAAAAAATGGAAAGATAGATGTCCAGGAAAAGGGATTGTAATGAAGAAAAGAGGCTCAGAAAAGAAAAGAGGAAATATTTAGAAGAAGGGCTGGAGTCGCTGCAGCACTGATCTGGACTGTATAATAAGTGGGCTTACGGATCAGTGCTCAGCCAATCCCACAACCCCTATCAAACTGACAGTGTGCTGCACATACGTTACACACCACTGCCTCACACACACACACACACACAGGGGGAGATGGAGGGCAGCGTTAGCAGGTGAAGTTCTTTAATCAGTAACATGGATTTATTTTCAAACATTCACTTATATACATGATGGACTGGGAATACGTGACCTCTGTGATGTGTCTGGAGATCAGACATTAAAATGCACTGTTTATATAATTAGTTATTTTTCATAAGTAAACAAGTAAGGCTTTTGAAGCAACATCTTAAAGAGGATTAAAAAGAGTACATCATTTTAGAAATGAAATGAAATGAAATGAAATTAAATTAAATTAAATGCAAAGCTATTTTAAGCCATTGTTTGATACATACATTTTTTTTGAGGATTTATTGATGAATAGAAAGATTCATTCAAAAGAACAGCATTTGTTTATTTTA
Organism: Cyprinus carpio; assembly: GCF_018340385.1. Lineage (NCBI taxonomy): Eukaryota > Metazoa > Chordata > Actinopteri > Cypriniformes > Cyprinidae > Cyprinus > Cyprinus carpio. The sequence continues at coordinate 16,070,806 of NC_056575.1, forward strand.
TACGCACACATACACACAGTGACACATAAGCACCAATGCAAGTGATTTTCTGCTTGCTGTGTTAATAGTTATAGGTTCGTGAACACGCTTCTGTTAAGGTTTTTTTGCTCTCGGCTATTTAACCTCATGCAGAGTTCACAAACAGCTGCATGTACACACGCACATACACAAACATATGTGTATAACACATGTCAGGTGAAGAGGGAAATAGCATTGTTTTTGCATATACAAAAGAGAAACAAACTACTGCAGCATGTTTTTACTTTCATTGTAGAAGAATTTGGCAGTCGAATCAAATAATCAGTCTAGAAAGATGTTAAAAATCATGGCAGATATTACTTAGCTAAAGGCTACATTGGGCACAAGGCTCTTACTATTTCCTATCTATGTACTGAATACAGTATGCAAATGTTCCAGCCTACAGTACTACATTTGCAAAAATGTGTGGTAGACAGTAAAATAAAAAAAATGTGTGATTGCATGCAGTATGCATCCCGTAATGTGGGTATGCAAAATAAATGATTAAAAATATTATAAACATAAATTTATAAAATAATAAAAAGAATTAAAAAGTCAGTGCTAAGGTGTATTGTGTATTTTACACAAATTTGAACTAAAAGTGCACAGCTACCATTTTTGTCCAAGATAAAGACAACTGAATTAAGTTCATAACACAAGCCTAGTGATGTCACATGACATCATAGCATACTACTGTATTATTTGAAACATTGAGTTGCATAATATGTTTTCTTTTAAATACTATATATTTTCAATATATACTCTCAAAATAAATTTCCACACATTGTACCTATAGGGGTACCACAGCTTGTCACTGGGGCATTACCCTCAAAGCAACACCTTTGTACCTTATTTACTACTAAATGGTTCGTAACAGTACCATAAGAGCACATATTACTACCATAAGGGTGCATATTATTATTCTAAGGTGCTTTTATGCATACTTTAGAGGTAAAGGTGTAATTTTTAGGGTAGGGCACCAATGACAAGCTGTTATACCCTTAAAGGTACAATTTTTGCACTTTTTCTTTCTTCTTCTGACAGTGCAAAAACACATCACATATTTCATAGTATTTACCATATAAATAACAGGCCAAATGTAGACATGCATGAAACACTATAGACACAATGGAACGAGAACTAAACAAAAACACGAAGAAAAAATTTGAAGAAAAGAGATGCACGGGTACTAACAGAAGTGCAGGGAAGAAGAAACAGACAGAGCAGCTGAACGACGCTGACAATGTGAAAGGAGAACAAGGAAGACTGGAAAAGAACGTGTGTGTGTGTGTGTGTGTGTGTGTGGTGTGTGTTGTGTGTGTGTGTGGTGTGTGTGTGTGTGTGTGTGTGAGAGAGAGAGAGAGAGAGAGAGTGGGAGGTGTGAGAGAAGTGGAGGAGGTAAGATTCACACTGAATTTGTGTGAAGAGGAAAGAAAACACAGAGAGAGAGAGAGAGAGAGAGAGAGAGAGAGAGAGAGAGAGAGAGAGAGAGAGAGAGAGAGGGTTCAATACAATCCAGAAGGTCCCTCCCACACATAACAAAACACATTCTCATCAAGGCTACACACACAAACACACACTCTCTTAGGGAAATCTTGCATCACCACCATTTCATGCTTAGTTTACCGACACCTCGTTGTGTGTTTCTCTGACAAAAATCCTAACTAGGCTTTCATTAGCAATGCAACACATGTGCAAGTGACTGAAAGCGAGGCTTTCGTTTGGTTCTGCGCTCTTGTTTACAGGGTTGTGCGCCATTCACAACTGAATTAAGAATGACGTTTAATTACAATTCAATTCAACAATTCAATTCTAACTGAATTCAAGTTGAGATGACAGTTAGGAAACAGAATTCCTATTTGAATTTAAGTAAGTAAAGTTAAAATGGAATGAAGTTCAACTGCTGTTATCAGTTTGTTTATTTATTTGTTTATTTATTTAAATTGTATGTTTAATTTTACAGTACGAATTACACATACATTTCATCACTCAGTAATAATGAATGTTTAAGTTAATGGGAAAATAAATGATAAATAATTTAACTATATACAGACAAGTAATCTTAGTTAAGATTATTTAAAAAAAAGGATTTGCATGTGTCTTTGGTTGATTCTTCAAATTTTTTTTTTTATTATTTTTATTTTTTTTGCATGTACACAATACAGCACACAGAGATATTGGAGACAATCCTACTGTGGCTCTATTTTCCTGACAGAGCTTTGAATAGGTTTGATTGACAGTATGGGTGGCATCAGCAGACAGACCAATTAAATACATTTGCATACAGCTCAAAAAAAAAAAAAAAAAAAAAAACTTTGTGTGTGTGTGTTTGTGTGTGTGTGTGTGTGTGTGTGCGTGTGAAAGAGACAGCCTATATGCATATGAATTATACTGTGGGGAGCCAGTGTTTGTATGTGTGTGCTTATGAAAATGCTGAAATGTGTCTCGTCACAGGCAGTAATTAGTGCAGACAGTGTTTTGATGAGCGGATATACTGCTGAAGCTTACTTAATGAGAGTCTCTGGGTGTGTTTCGGTGTGTGTGTGGTGACGTAACAAGCTTTAGCTTTCACAAACACCTGTGCCTACAACTCCCATGACCTCTCAATGTAAATGGGTCCTGTTAATTCCATCAGAAATAAGCTTCAATTGACTAATCAAAAAAAAAAATAATAATAATTGTTTTCAGAGAAACTAAACATTAACTTTTTTAAGGTTTAGTTCAGTTAAACAAATAAATACTGTTATTATTCACTCACCCTCATGTCGCTCCAAACCATATGACTGACTTTATTCTATGGAAAATAAAAACAAACATAGTGGCATGTACAAGCTGCTCTTTTCCACATATTAAACCCAGCTAACAAGGAACAATTTCATAACTTTATATAATGTTCTGGCAAGGTTCTCTCAAAGTTATGAACAAATGCTCTGCCAGTAACAGTACAAAGTTATCTGGTCTTTAACATTGCTCTCAAAACTTTAGCACAAAAATATCATTTATACATTAAGAAACTTTTTGCCTGAAACATTGTAGTTGGATGGCCATCGAAGGTATTTTTTAAATTTTTTTAAAAAAATTTTTTACAATCAAAGAATGATCAGAAATAACATTTTAAAAAACCTTAATGTGAATGTTAACAAACTGTTCTTAGAACAATGTTTGATAGCTGGGAAAGTGTATGTGGACCGGGAATATCCAGTTCCAAAAAAAAAAAAAAAAAAAAATCATACATGTATTAAGTACAACCACAGTTCTATATTCTAAAAATGTTTTTTTTTTACTTTTTTTTTAATATGAAGTCCCATTAAGAGCACGTGATTGGATGAGATATTTAATAGTCATTAAATATTTTATTCAGTCTCTGAAGTGTCACATTGAACTTTAGTTTCTCTGTCAAGTATTTAAATTTTTTAATAAATCTAAAATGAGAAAAGAAAGTCTAGATTTATCTTAACTCTAATGACGTATACTAAACATCTATCAATTACATATTTAACTTTATTTTTACTATTTTAATTTTGTTACATTTATGTTATTAATAAATAAAAAATTTGTAATAAATACAAATCTATATAATTTATAAATCTATATAATTTTTATACATTTGTATTTATTATTATTATTTTTTGTATAAATTTTTATAAGTTACTTATATTTATCCATTGCAAAGATAATTGAAAAAAATAAAAAAGTGCCGATGATAACCTTCAAAGATGAAATAATCGACCCTTGAGGCATCTCTATTTTTACTTCTTTTTTCTTCTTTTGCAGTAAGGTGTGAGTGTGCAGAGCTCACATTTATTTGCCTTTAATATGATTAACAGTGCTGGATTGTCACTCAGCCACAAACACTCGGCTTATCTTGCCTTGCAGAGAGGCCTCTCCGAGTCTCCTTATAACCGCAATCAGGGCTCGACTCTTTTGACTGAGCAACATTCAAAGACTGCTGGCTCTCACTAAAAGACTTCCGAGAACATATCTACACACAAGCACACACGCAGACACCTTTAAAAAGAAAAGACGGTTATAGCCATCAAAGCAGAGGATGCATTAAGTGTGTATATTAAGCAGACTACACACACACACACTCAAAAATGCTTGAGCACAAAGCAACATTAAAGCACTGCCATTACTGTTTTTATTACTGTATTTTTATGAGGAAAAAAATTGCTTTTCATGTGCGAGACATTTTCATTTGAAGAACTGCAAAACTGACGGTGATTGAAGAAAGTATTGTGTAAACTGTGTATTTAGAAAAGTATTTAGCAATCAGTGATACTCAAATCTGAGGCCCCATGTATAGAAATGGAACTCAGTGTTCAACATAAGCATTTGAGCCCTAATCTAATCTTAGCCAGTGAGTTTACCCCATGAAAGCTAATACATACACAATCAGATCTCATTAAAATTCACAACAGTAGCATATACAACAGTTCATCTGTTTTATTAATAGAGTAGATTTACGGTGCCTTCACACTTGGTTCGATTGCCAGGTCTGAATCAGAGTTTGATTGCTCCCCACTCCCCTTGCCCCTGCTGGACTGCGTTTATTTATGCATGGCATTGCTCTCTTCACGTTCATATTTATGTTTTTGAACCAATGGTTTTGTTTCCAAAGCTTCAGTATATAACGACACTGACGTCTGTCTTACGAATTACGTCTATACATACAAATCACTGCAGTTTCCAGTTGAAATAAATAGAGGCAGTAAAACTCAAACAACCTGTATTCCTTTTCGCACAACGTATGATTTACAGGGCAACAGTTTTGATAAATAAAGCCTAATTTTCGCACAATTACTTGAGGAATATTATGTTATATATTCAAAACAATTTTATCATGCCGTGAGCCTGCGAGATTTCAAAGCTGATACTTCTGAATGTTAGCGTCACATATCCAGCTTCATATTTATGGGTTTTGATTAGGGGTGTCGTATGATTAACCTTGACACTATAGTTAGGTATTTTAAGTTTTTTTTACATAATATATGTGTGTATACTGTGTATATTTATTATGTATATATAAATACACACACACGCATGTATATATTTAAGAAGAATTTGTTATGTTTATATATTAAATATATTTATATATAATATAAAATATAATAATATAAATATATAAATGTATATACATGTAAATATTTTCTAAATATATAATTTATGTGTGTGTATTTATATATACATAATAAATATACCCTGTACACATACATATGTTATGTAAACAAAACTTTTAATTTTGGATGTGATTAATCGTGATTAATCATTTGACAGCCCTAGTTTTGATATGTAGTAGGTTTGTTAGGTAGCTCACGCATTATGGAGTTGCACTTGAGTTAGGAAGAGCGCCGGTACGAATCCCGTGAAACTAAGCTTTAACAAAACAGCTCAGACCTGCATATAAGAAAGTTCAAATGGCACAGTTGCATCAACAAATGCATTGTTTATATCAGTTTTGGATTTGTTAACACCATCAGTTAGGTTTAGGGTTGGTTAGGGGATATTTCCAATGCAAAATATCATTAATTTTAAGCAACACACCCTGGATATTTGAATTATGAACCACCGCAATACGTACCTGAAGCAACATGATAAAAACACAGCAATATGTGCCTATATCAACGTAAAAAAAAAAAAATGTGCCAGGGTTATGTATTGAGCCCATGTTTTAGCGCCACTCACTGGACATTACACTTATGTAATAACGGTGTTGCAGAAATGTAATTAGAGGCACGTATTTCGAATGAGCATGGGTTGAGTAACTCAATGCGCAGCAAGCTGGAGTTTCAAAGTAGCTTCCCTGACAAACTTAGACATAAAGAGAAAAAACCAACATACACAACAAAATCCTGCTCAAGAACAAACCCAAGTATCTGGAAATCCGGAATGAACTAGTCACATAAAAACACCAACAATTCTATCATCTATATGTGGCTTCTCACCTTGTAGTGAGAAGTTTAGCAAGTGCAAGACCTTCAGTTTCAAGCAAAGCTTTGAGGAAACATGTCTAAATGAACAACATTGTTTAACTTCCACTGCCTGCTGTTGAGAGTCTGTCAGCCATCTTGTAAACAAAAGGGGGGCCTAACTGAAGAGTTTTTTGTTGAAATGCTTTGAAGTCTAATAGCGACTGGCCTCCATTTCTATATGCAGGTTTATCCAGAATGAAATGAACCAATGAATGACAAAAGAACGAGAGAAAAAGAGGCAGGAGAGAGATACTGAACCCGACAGGCTGAGAGTAAACTTAAATTAAACACACCCAACACTATCAGATATAGAAGGGAGGAGAGCTGGCTGATGGAAGGTAGGCAGATGAGTGCAAAAGGAGGGAAAATAAGAGATAGATGGGTAGATGGATGTCTATATGTGTGAGAGAACGAACCCCAGAGTAAATGTGCTTGTGCTTGAGACAGACTGTCAGGACTGCTAGAGGATTTCATTGCAAGCCCACTTTGACTGGCAGCATGCTTCAACATTCACTTTCCGTCATTTCAGCAGCTCCCCAGTGCTCAATATCTACTTGTTAATCAATCAATGAAAGTAAACATAGAGCAAGGCATCAAGGAGGACAATTAGATAGCCAGTAAACATAAATACGTGTTGCACTGGCAGAGAAACAGATCCAGTCATGCAGCACCAGAAGGGATTCTCAAGCTGAACTAAATGAAAGCGTCATCCTGATAGACAAACTGTCAAACTGTACTTTAAAAAGTATAGTTCACGACTAAATTTTATGTAGCTTATTCAGCTTCATGAATGAAATGAAACCCCTTACAGAAATTAAGCATAGTTTTATTATAGTAAGTGTATGGTTAAACTATGGCTATTTAATTTTGCAATTATTTCTTTTAAACAATCACAATGTGATGTGTTGTTTTTTGTCTTTGTTGGAGTTTTGAAAGCCCATCATTGGTGTATACATCTCTTTCTGTGTTCCATGAAAACAGTAAAATCATACAGGTTTGGAATGACACAAGGGTGAAGAAAATAACGCCTGGATTTTAATTTTCATTTGAATGATTCATTTTAATATCTGGTAAATCTGTCAGATAAAATGCACTTTATTACATATAATCAATGCTCTGTAACCACAGTATTAGGTGATATGTGTGATAAACTTTGAGGAAAAATTAGGTGAATTTTAATGTGGAATCAGTCTTGTGTAAAAGAGAGAGACAGACTGAGAGAGAAAGATGTGCGTGGGCAGGTAATAAGCAGACATTTTTTTTTTTCAATATAGCAGCAAAAGCAACAACAATATCTTTGCACTAATGGTCTTGTTAGCAACAACAGTGGTAATGCACTCCACACCTCACACAGAATGAAATAAGGATGGAGACATCTTGAATTCTCCTCAATTTAAACAATGTACAATGAAATACCACAATAAATAAATAAATAAATAAATAAATAAATGAAACCTAGTTTTACTAAGGAGCTAATTCACACACAGTCACACAATTCCAGAAGACTGATGTAACAATGTGACACACAAATACAAAAGGCAGTGAAGAAATTTCTGTGGGAGCCATTTTGTTGTCTCGTCTTGTGGAGTGGAGAAAGCAGAAGTGATTAGATCACATTATTATCTCAGACTGCCTCAGGACCATTAGGGACAAAACACAAGCACACATCAGCGCAGAACACATGCTTTCAGTCAGATAACAAACCCTTACAGCACTGACAACTCAATCAAACATACACACACATATGATTAGCTCAGAGTTTTTGTGGTTTGTTCTTCTTACATGCTTCTTAAATATTTTATTTGTGACCTTTTCTGCTCTATGAACTTTACAGGGCATCTCTTACATTGTGTTTCCAGAGATTCTATATGCAGTACTGTTAGTCTTGTTTTTTTTCTCTTCTTCTTCTTTCATTGATTAAAACGGGTAAGTAAAGCAAAAACTTCAAAACAATCAGGAATTTCCCATATTTTTAATATTAAATGGGTACATATTCTACACGTTTACAGCTAAGTTTAGGGTTGGGTAGACTAGGGAGGAGCTTGCCATTATGAATGTTTGTGTAAGTACATAGTAAATAAGCCACTAGATCAATTATCTTTATCAATTAATTTATTTTTCTAAGGCGCTTTGCATATTACCCAAAAATGCATGTACAAATAATGAGTGGTACTGTATAGTTGCTTCCATGTGTGAACTATAATGAAAGGCCTGTACCCTGTTAATCCTGTTTAGAGAGAGCAAATGACACACACTCCAAAATATGGTGTACTGAAACAGCATTGTGCTAAGAGGCTTATAGGGAAAGTGTCGAGATGTGTGAGAGAGAGTGTCTCGGCATGTGGAGAATCCTGAAGTATTTGTAATCATAATGGTGTCTGTACGAATTGGCAGCACTTGACTGGACCGTGAGGGTTTCTTTAAGTGAGCAAATGTTGCAGCGTCAATCCTAACAACACCACACACACACAATTTTTATGCTGTTGTGTTCCTTGCAGTGAAACTGATTAAAATGACTAGCTTTCTGTACAATGCTAGGGACCACCATCACTCTTCTTTCTCACTTGCTTTTTCAAGTTCTTTTTCTTTTCTCCTCTCTCTCATTCTCTCTCCCTTTCTGTGTGAATTGTTCGTAAGCTCCCCAATGCACTTTGTTGCCATTTGTGTGTGTGTGTGTGTGTGTGTGTGTGTGTGTGTGTGTGTGTGTGTGTGTGTGTGTGTGTGTGTGTGTGTGTGTGTTAGTGTTGTGTACTCGGCTTTGATGTTCTGTCTCCCATGATTACACCCAGATAATGTCACCAAGGCTTCTGTGTCAGTTCATTCATTTCATCAAGCTTCACAGACACTTGTTTGGACGCTCACACAACACCCACACACACCCACATGCAAATACACATTCAGGGAGACAGGAGAGGAGCTTCCTGTACCCCAGAGTCCTGTATACGGCAAGAGATGAAAAATTGAGGGAAAAATTTACAAGAAATTAACAAGAACAAGAACTAATTTACATTTTCTGAAAACATTGCTTGCCTGTGCAAAACTGGCTCTAATGATACCAGAGCAGAAGTGTACAATCCTGGTCCTGGAGAGCCAACATCCTACAGAGTTCAGCCATAACTTGTCCCAACACCCCTACCTAGAAGTTTCTAATAGTCCTGAAGACCTCGGTTACCCTAGGTCAGGTGTGTTTAATTGAGTTTGGGGCTAAACTCTGCATGACAATGGCCCTCCAGGAGCAGAATTAGACAACCCTGTACTAGAACATTGTGGGTGGTTACCAGGGAGTTGCTATGCAATTGTTACAGTCTACTAACCGAGTCCAAATAACCCACCCTCTAGCCTCTATGATGTTCTGGTCACCAGATATATTAGCGTCCAACTCTGCACCCAAAATCATGTACCAATAGAACATGTACTGCATTTGAGTAACAACTGAATTTGTTGACCACAACCATGACTTTCATTATTGACTCCTTGACAATTAAGTTTCATAAGTATGCGTGTAGTATGTTTTGTGAGTATGCATGTGTGTAATATGAATGCAATATGGACATCTGCCATGTTGACATTATCATGTGACCTATGACGTCAGCCACATTTATAAATATGACAACCCTAATGGCAGAATCCACTGGATACAAAGAGTATACATAGTAAGTCACCTGGGTATATTTGTCGAAAATTTGCATTAATAACAAAAACAGCTCTAATGTGCTATTTTCTGATGTAAAATGTGAGGCTGTTTGCCTGTGCAATACTCTCTGCCTTGGTAATAGGGTGTTGTGAGTAGTTGTCAGGCGGTTGTTAGGGTACTGTAGGTGGTTGATAGGTGACTCTAGACTCTAGATAGGTAGACAAAACAGCAGAACCCAAAGCCTTGTACCTACAGTAGTACCAACCTAATTTTCTAGTCCCTGGATATGATTCGGGTTCCTTCTTCAATATACTGAAATTGGATATATACAGTATATAGATATATACTAAGCACAGCTCAAAACTCTGTTAACCTGGAAGTAATAGCAAACCTTTGCTCAACAAGCCACTTGCTTTGCGGTACCATTTAAGCCCATAGTACAAACGCACTCTATGCCAAAGTTTCAAGGTTTATCTAATTCAGATCAGAAAGTTTCAGACAGGGAGGTGTGCATCCTCTCTGATGTACTCTAACAAGCTCTACCACAGAGCAAGAAACAGCAATCTGCTCTCTCACCCTCACACTGTGGGAGAAACTATAATTTTTAATCCTTTTTAAAATGTGTCGACAGGGTCGAGTCTCCAGCCATTAAGATAATGCTTTACTCTCTGTATCTGTTTCTCTCACGGCCTCAGTCTGTGACTCTGTCTTTCTCTCCATCTGTTGCTCTCTCTATCAAAATGTATTGCCTTGTCTTTGTCTATTCATCTCTGTTTTTCTCAAGCTCATTCTCTCTATCTGCCTTTGCCTCCTTTCCGTCACTTCCTCCGTGCGCTCCTGAAGCATTTCTTTGAAATGCATCTAATTAGCGTGGGGCTCGTCGTGCGGGTTAAATTAAATTGCAGAGATACACAGAGGATGGAGGTCAATAGCTCCATAAAGACCGGCAGAGCTGATAATTGGCTGGCTTCTCTTTTCCGTGCATGATCAAAATGCCAGTGGACAGAGCGTGGTCTGCCTCGCAGAATGCCTGGGAGAGCGACAGAGACCTTCCTTTTCTTTTCTTTTTTTTTTTTTTTAAGAGAAATCGAAAGAAAGCATTTATTTTTAGAGAAATGAAAGGGAGAGAGGACCAACCAATCACATCCCGCCACTGCACACTTCCCGGTCTGGGTCTAAATACCAACCTGTGAAGGGAAGAAGTTGGGAGGGTGAGAGGGGAAATGGTAAGAGAGGCCATTAAAGAAAATGAATGAGCGGTTGGGCTGAGCAGTTCTCAGTTTTCACCATGTGACAGTAGAAATGTTTCAGCCATAGAGATGTTGCTATGCCATCTATACAGTATCCAAGGAGGACTATGACACCTGGAGAAGGCTAATTGTTAATCTTAAGGACAGATGCTCAAGGTGGCACAAATTCAGAAAAATTATAGTAAAATAATTTGATTAAGGGATGTAATCCAATCAGACTTGACTGACCCAGCTGGTAACAATGAACACTACTCATGTTTTCTTATTCAAATGTTAAAATATAGTACAAGTTCTACTATTTTGAATTGCTCTTTTTAGTGTAGCATATTGTGAAAGGTGATGATAGACTTAAAACAATACCATTTAAGTAAGTAATTGGTAACAGTTCAGTATAGGGTCCAATTCTCATTATTAACTAGTTGCTTATTAGCATGCCTATTATTAACCTATTGGCTGTTTATTAGTGCTTATAAAGCACATATTCTGCATGACCATATTCTGCATTCCTAATCATACCAAATACCCTAAACTTAACAACTACCTTACTAACTATTAATAAGCAGCAAATTAGGTGTTCACTGAGGCAAAAGTCATAGTTAATAGTTTGTTAATGGTGAGAATCAGACCTTAAAATAAAGTGTGACTATTTTTTTATTTGTTAAGTATTTAATTTATGGTTATGGTTATTAAATTGAAATTAAGAAATAAAATGATATATTGTGATATATACCACTAATATGATAAAAAATGTGAGAGAGAGAGTTTGAGGGCTGAAAGCGTTTTGAGGCGTAGAGCAGTGTGTTGCGCCGCTCTCACCTCTAAAAGTCACGGAAATGCCAGGTCACCTGCTCTCATACAGAGGAATCAAACGAACGTGAAGGTGTGAGGTCCTCCAAGATCACAAAACCACACACACATCCATACACAAGCTCCAAACACATCACTCGCACCTCTCTTTCTGACAGGGCTGTCGACAACTCACTTCCTCGACTGCCTTTGATTGCTTTGTTATGACTGCCCTCGTCCCCTCCCAATCCCTCGCTACTGCTCCCTTTTTGATGATTACTCTTTAATAAAGCATCTCTTTGAAGAGCGTTGGCTCATACTCCTGTTTGCTGGCGCAGGTTGATGACATGGAAGCTCAGAGACTGACACCAGGACACGACATCACAGAGGCCTTAGATAGCGGGAAGTCTTTTAAAAATTCATTAGTGACTTTAATAATTAAGATATATGGAAATGACATGCATTGCGGCCTGGGTGAATGATTAAGTAGGCGAAGTAATCTACATCAATGAGGCTGTATAAATAATGTTTATATTCCACATATTCATTAATCTCTACTTGAAACGTCAAGAAAAAAAATATCATATCCTACACTAAGTGCCCTCGGTAACGTCAGTGTTTTATAACAGAAAGTGACAACATAGGGTTCAAAGGAATATCTGAAGTAGCTTTGGCAATAATTTAATACCATGGATACATAACACAGTTCCATTGCATCTGATACCATGACAGTACCATAGTACCGCCCAAGAGTAAAAAGGAATCAAATTATTCAAAGGGTTTTTCTTGCAATCCATTTTGATGTTCTATGGTAATATCACATACAATACTATAGATGTACCATTAAAATGCTATTTTTGGTCAAATTAAATCTAATCAAATATATAAGCTGTTGCCATTTACAACTGTATCAGAATATGATGTTTCACTTCTAGTTACAGTACTACTACAACTACTACTACTACTACTACTACTACATTTTGCAACATAGCAGGTGAAAAAAAAAGAGGGTTATTAATAATTATAGTGCATATTGTCCATGAGTTGGACTTGTAGTCCAGAACAGGGGAAATATGTATTCTCGGTGCAAAATGTCTCCTTCACACTCACAGTCTCACAAACCCACACACACAGATAGGTAGGCCACTGAGAGCCCTTTAAAGTTATTGTTTACTATTGATCGTTGAGGTCTACGGTATGAGGGCAGTGTGGTGGAAAAACAACTGACCCTTATGCTCTAGTGTGTGAGAAATCGTGTGATAGCATGAAACACCACAACATGAATTGAAATACACACTATGTCTCTTTTTCTTGTACACATTTCTCCAGAGCTGGTGGTTTTGATTCAGCGGTCTAATCCTGTGTAATCCATCTGTGCAAACATGTAGATTTACATACAGTGCTCTGTCAGTTATTGGCCTGGATGCTAATGGATTCAGCTTGGTATCCTTCTCAGAATAGTGCCCCTCTGAGTCAAAAAGCTGAAGCCGTTTATCCAGCCCAGCAAACCCTAGAACTACTTTAGCCTTGTCTTGTCACACTTTAGACTTGTCACATTCTTTCTACTTCCTTTTTTGAATTCCTGGCATTGCTCAAGGTTTGGATACTCTGCTGACTGGATGCTATGGTTATTTGCAGTGTCAGTTCCTTAGTCAGTGTCATCTAAATCTGCTCCTGAACGGCCAATGTCCTACAGAGTTTTGGTCCAACTAGGTCTTTAGTTAGGTTGCCTGTCTTGGAATACCACTGTCCTTCAGAGAGGTGCAACTCTAATGAAATGCAACTGAACAAGCTAATCAAGGTCTTCATGCTTACTTGAAAATTACAAGCAGGTGTGTTTGATTAGGGTCACGGTTAAAAAAAAAAAAAAAAAAAACTTGACATTGGCCTCCAGGACTGGTGTTAAAGAGTCCTGTTATGCATGATCCTGGTGACTTCATGGTGCTGTTCAGTGAATGATTTCCTGGTCTTAATCTTTCATCATACTATAAGGTGCTTCACCCTGGGCCTTCGTATGTTGTACTGCCACATCTTTACCGATTCTCCCAGTTTGACATGAAGCCACATGGCAGCCATGTCATCATGGATGTCTTATCTAGAATTGCAGTACACTTTAAAAGGTTGTCTTGACACTTTCTTACAGCCAATGTCTTTGATGTAATTCCAGATCAGGCGGATTATTAAGTCAGTGTTCCTTGTGCTCCTGGAATACCGCTTGATATCATCTATAGACTGTTGATGACAGACACCAGCTCCCGTCTTATATAGATATCCACTCATGATGATCATCTGGTTCAGGAGGTTTAAGCCTGTGAATAACAGCAGTATACTTTGTAGTCTTCTCTGTGTCAGCTTATAGTGCTACTGAATTCCTTATAAAGGATTTGTTTCTTGCTGACCTTGTACAGCACCAGGCATCCAAGGATTAATGTGTGTAGTAATGACTCATGCTTTCCTGTAGACAATCCGGACTATGATGTACTGTGTTGTCATGCCTGATGCAGTATTGATGAGAAATGCAATATGAATATACCTGAGAGAAAGCCAAGCCATGAGGTCAACCTTTTCTGGGTCTGTGGATTGCCTCTGGAGACTTCATTTTAAAAAAGACCTTTTGTTGTGCTACACTGGTATGTGTGTGCCCTCAGATTTCCGCCTGTCTTGCAGAGCTCTCCAGGGTGCTGAAAGAACTCTGTTTCCTGGGGAGTCCTTCGGGGGAGCTACTGCAGGCTCTCCTAGATCAGTGGCTTTGATCAACCGTAACATGGTTTGTGGTCCTCTTATGCTGGTTGCTAGATATTCTTGGCAAGGAAGGGGAATTAATAACTTGTCCATGTTTGACATTTTCCACTACTCCCTCTGCTTTGTTGAGGAAGGGAACAACCATCAATGCAAGAAGGAAGTAGTTGTGGCATATGTTAGAACGTGGAGTCAAATGTGAAGGCGTAATGCTGCCGGGGAATACACACCAGAACAACTTTAGAGCTGTGCAGTTTCTGGAAGGGTTAGCAGTGCATTAAACTTATTATTTTTGGCCAACGTTATGAGAAGCTGGTGCACTACATGTCCATTACTGGGCAGGGGTGTGTGCCTGTCATCCTTGTGAGCTGTTTTATCTACTTGTTGGCATGGTAAAGACCTTTGGTTAGATGCTTGGTGAGCAGCAGCTGCTACAAAGTAGCCTGGGTGAACTGTTGAATTTAGTTCATGGTTTTGAGCTGTTTTGTGCTGACCTTATTCAAAGCATGTCCACATCTGTCAGTGGTGTGTATTTGGGTTTATGTTGCTGAGTTCCAATGTGCTTCTTTCATAGACTCTGTGAGAACTTTGTTATATTTTGAATGGGTTTTTTCTTCCACTTCAGTTGCTGGACTTCATCTTTGAACTGCTACATAAGACGGGGTGATGTTCATTTGTTTAGCTCTAGTAGGACCAGGCACTCAATTAGGTAGGGAACTTGGTGTTCCCAATTATTGTTTTAACCAGTTTTTTTTTAACCCTCTGGAGTCTAAGGGTATTTTTGGGGCCTGGAGAAGTTGTCATGCCCTGACATTTGTGCTTTTTCAGTTTCTTATAAATATCTAAATGGCTAAAGTCTAATCTCACTGTAATCAGCACAAATAGGCTATAATAATATGTGAGCAGCATGTATGTACAAGATTGTGTTTTTGAGAAAAAAAATGTTATGCGTGGTTAGTGAAAAACTAAAATGTTAAATCACTTGAATAAGGCAATAAAAACACATACAGAAAATTGGTTCCCAGGAAATTTTGAGAACTGGAGCTGTAGCCTAGAATTTTTTTTTTCTAAATGATGTGAAATCATCTTGTTTACCTCACTTACAGAAAACAATATATTGACTGTTTAAATTTTCCTAAGACACTTTTTTGTTGGTAAAAGTCATATGCGAGTAGGCGTCAACTATCATTAATTCACACCTGAGAAGACAAAGGCCTGCATAATGAGCTGCATAATGAGCCATTCAGTCAGCTGTGTCACTGAGAGGGGTGAGTTACAAGAAAGAATGTGAGGACAAAATAAATGTATATAATTTTATGTTTGTAGTTTTATTAAGAATATATTTAATTATCCCACAACATAATTTAATATTCACTTGTGAGTGCAGTTAAACAGTTTATTAGGAAAAATCAAAGCTGACTTTCAAAGCTGAATTTTTTGCATAATTACTCCAGTCACACAATCCTTCAGAAATCCTTTTTAAAAATCTGATTTTCTACAAAAAAAAAAACACACATTTATTGTTATTATTATCATTATTATTATTATTATTATTATTATTATTATTATTATTAATGTTGAAAAGAGCTGAGAATATTTTTTTTTTTAGGGTTTTTTAGGGGGGATAAATTGAAAGAACAGCAATGATTGTTACATTTGTTACAGTTACATTATTGTTACATTTATATTATTTTACATCAAGCTTTTGAATGGTATAGTAGTGTATAGTGTTATTTATTGAAACTTCATAATATTTCACTTGATTATACAATTTAGTCAGGAATTATAGTTTGGAAAAAGTCTTTGGGAAAAAGTCTAACTAGTAAAATGTTTACACGTTATGTGAAAACTAGTACAAGTATATAAATAAATAAAAAGAGACTTACTCATGTTTCTGATCTCTGCTGAATAAAGTGCTTCATTCTTTTTCTGAGGAAATCCAAATCTCAAATCCTCAACCACATCAACATCTTTTTGGGGTGAATTATGTCTTATTCCTCTCATCGCGAAGCAAACAGTAAAATAATAAAAAACTTGAAGAACAGTCTCGCTGCGTTGTCTTCTGTTGTGTGGGCGTATTCACAGCCGCGCGCTTCAGTGAAACATTTGAATCTCAAAGCGCGCTCAGCGCGGGGGCGTGGTCGCATTAGAAGATAATGAAGGGAGACGTGACAAAACGGACATCGCGTTGTTTTCATATGGTTACTTTTATCACAGAATATTTGTTTTCAGCAGCACTTGTTTAGTTTAAAGTAGACATGTCAGGTTTTTATAGATATCTCTCTCATGTCTCTTCGTTGAGTATTCACTGAGTTACAGTTCATTTTAATGACGCATTTGTATCTGAAGATCAGCGCAGACAAAGGCTGCAGACAGCACTCCTTGTTTGTTATCTTTATTTTATAAGTGCACAAAGTTTTGTTGTTATTATGTCTGTATACAAAAAAAAGTATACCCTTTACAGATTCGATTGATGTATTGCACTTATCTGTACGATCAAAACTGAAAGTGTAATTTAAGTTCTTTTCGGGGTTATCAGGAGAAAATACCCCAAAACGCGTATACGCGTTAATCGACTCCAGAGGGTTAATTATTTTTCTGTTCTTATTTGTTCCTTTCTTATCTGTTCAGGCATGCACTTTGGAGGTAACTCAGCTTCCCAGCATTCTATGTGGGCTTTGGTCTCTGTGGTCACCAAATGATTTTGTTTGCAGGTCTTTGGAATTGTAGACATTTGTCTAAAAATTTGTTAGTGTCTGTAAGCTACATTTGTTACCAAGTACCAAGAACTTCTGACTTTGAGATGTTTATGCACTAGTATTTTTATGGCATTGTTTCTAGGATCCCCACTGTTTTTATGTCCTTAGTATGATGTTTTCTGTTAGATGATAATGGAATCAATAACAGGAATGTAAATAAAATCAAACTCAACAATTTAATAACTTTTTAATAGATTATTAATGAACGTAATGCAATTCAGAACAAAACATTACACTGCCAAGAGAAGAACGGTGAGGGAAAATGGTAAGAAGGTTGTGTCAAAGTCTGATTCAAAACCAAAGAATCTGTCACCAATTAATCTTCCTCATATTGTTCATCTTCAAAACACATTACTCCAGAAAGGTAATAAAAACATCATCAAAGTAGTCCATGTGACATCAGAGGGTCCGTTAGAATTTACTGAAGCACCGAAAATACATTTTGCTCCAAAAATAACAAAAATTACGACTTTATTCACGACTACTTTGATGATGTTTTTATTACCTTTCTGGACGTGGACAGTATACCGTACATACATTTTCAATAGAGGATCAGAAAGCTCTCGGACTAAATCTAAAATATCGTAAACTGTGTTCCGAAGATGAACGGAGGTCTTACGGGTTTGGAACGACATGAGTGTGAGTCATTATTGACATAATTTTCATTTTTGGCTGAACTAACCCTTTAAATGTGACATTATATTTGCTTATTAGCCATTCTAAAAATATCAAGGATTCCCCCTTTATATTTTTTTGACAAACTAAAAGGCATAAAATGAAATTTGTATATATACAGCAGGGGTTCTCAACTCTGGCCCGCAAGATCCACTTTCCTGCAGAGTTCAGCTCCAGCCCTAATCAAACACACCTGCACAAGCTCATCAAGGTCTTCAGGATCACTACAGCCAGGTGTGTTTGATTAGGGTTGGAGCTGAACTCTGCATTGGAGTGGGCCTCGAGGGCCAGAGTTGAGAACCCCTGACTTACAGAATGAAACATGTAGATATTAGTATGTTAGATAGTTTTTTCTTCATGTGCTTGCACAAGTCATACTAGCAAGGGACTATGCTTCTAACCACATGTCGAGAGCTGTAGTTTCAAACACAAAACTTTGAGATGCTGTTTGTGAATGTTTGTTACAACTATGGCCTTGGGAAACACCAAATCATTCCTCTGCAGAAGAATATCAATGCCTTACATCTATAACACTGCCTCTCTAGCAGTGGATAAACAGTCTTTGCATTGTCTTCATTTTGATCCTTATATTGGGAAAGAGTGGATCAACTTTATTTTTAATAAAGTTCCAGATCACAGCAGTAAGAACCTGGTCGTTTCATTTGTTCGCGTCATTTTACTGCAGATTTGCTTTTATACAAGACACTGTTCAACACAGGATTTTCAGAGAGATTGAAACAAAACGACTTTGCTGTGCCGACTACATTGGATCTGACAGTAATGTTGCAACACAAATGTGAGTAACAGAGTTTTTATCATGTGTCACCATTGCTTTGTTACAGACAGTTTGATATGTACTGAGTAGTTATATGTTACATAACCTAAATCACAGGAGTGTCTATTAATGTAGGCTGTCAAACAGACATGCATAATTTTACATAGTTTACATGAATACTTACTTTACCTGAAACAGCTTAATTTATCCTTTGTTAACTGTGACTGTAGTAACTCCAAGTAACTTATTTGCCACAACCAGTGAAATACAAAACATGTATGTTATCAACATGTTAACAACATAACAAAATGAACAGCTTTCTGCAGTGTCTTTGG
This sequence comes from Cyprinus carpio, assembly GCF_018340385.1. Taxonomy (NCBI): domain Eukaryota; kingdom Metazoa; phylum Chordata; class Actinopteri; order Cypriniformes; family Cyprinidae; genus Cyprinus; species Cyprinus carpio. The sequence goes on from NC_056575.1 coordinate 16,089,749, forward strand.
TTAAACACCAATGTAACACAATAGGATAACTACCTCACAAATACATAAAGAATAATGTAAATATAAATATAAATAATGATTAATTGCCACACTGTAGTATCTCTGGCATTTGAGGTACAGGTTCATTGTTTAGTGATTCAGGATCAGACTCTGGCTCAAACATGTACAGTATGACTGAAATTCACCGCCTGCCATTTCTCAACATAGGAAGATTTCAAAACAACTGTACATGAGTAATGATGGGGGCATTGAAACTTATTTTAGTTCACTAGGGATGTGCCCAAATAGCGAATCCATATTTGGAAAGGCACAGAAAACAAATAATGCGTTCTACAGAGCCACTAAAGGGACACGGTTAGCCGCTTGCTAGCGGTAGCCTTTTACATAACAATACATAAAATTTAACTTACCACATAAACAGAAAGAGGTAAGGAGAGATGACTTATGGGATGATGGTGGATGATTTGCACATCCTGAGCACCACTGACAAACATCTAATCTTGTGAAATGTGTGGTAAGTAATGCTGCTCCATAGTAGAGTAGGCTACATGTGAACGCGAATCTCGGAAGTGAAAGTAAAAAGCAAACGTGCATTCATAAGTGGTTTCAATGTCCTGCATATTAATAACGGCTTTATGTCATTTATGTACAGGATAATTACCCAACGATATAATTGTGAGAAAAAGCAGTGAAATATATTTTTCTTGTATATCTCATATTTATTCTCTTTAGGGGTGCCGTAGTGCACATCATTACCTTTCTGAAAACCGTATTCGGATTATGGCACATCTCTACTCTTAACCAATCATAGTGGTGGGCGTTTACTTCAGAGTGTAGAATTCGCCACGCCCCTCCAAATGGAGCGTTCCAACAAGGGGGCTCAAAAACAGGACAGAAAATTGATTAGTACTTTTAAATTATGATGTTTTTAATGTAAACATCTTGTTAATATTAAAAGTGAACCTCAGAGAACAGTACACTTTTTTGTTTCAAGGCATTTCATTACCCCTTTAAACTGTGTTGGTAACAACAGAACGTGGGACCATAGTTGGCTAACAATGCCAGGTTTGGATATGGAACAACATGAAGATTAGTGCATTTTGGTTTTGTCAGAATTTTTACCATTAGCAGTTATTTCAGCCTGGCTGACTCTGAACAGGAAAACAGTTGGTTTGCACAGTTGATGTTGTCTGTCTGTATCTGCCAAGGGTAGTTATGCCATTCTGAAATCTTCTTGCATCCTACCCCAAACTGACCCGGGATAACAATCCCCACAATCCCCATCCACACTGATCCAGGGGCAGATTAATGTCTACCCACTGTGATCTGCTGCTCTAATCTAATAAACCCAAGAGCAAAACTGACCTGTAAGAGCAATCCTTCTATAATATGCTTTCTCAAAAGCGCACCATGCTGTTTATTTCCTCATAAGCGCCAAATGAAAAGGTCCCTAATCCAATAGTGTGAAAACTAGAATCTTCTAGAGAGGCACTTTCAGACATTGCCTCATTCTTTTCAAGTCCAATTAATTTCCTTCCAGCAATAAAGCTCACATCTTCAAGTTTGACACTGCAAAGCAGCATCTTACGATTTAATATTTCAGAGGTATCCAAAAGTCCTCACCGCTGCCACTGTTACTCCCCCCTCCTGCAATCAATTTCATGAAACTTTGAAATATTGCAATAATTTGGGCTCTTGAGTTAATGTCTCTTAAAATGCTCTTCTACTATTAGCAATTAAGCATGCAATTATGAATGTTTACATGATGGAATTCCTGAGTAATGGCAATTTACTTCAGATTCCACTAATTAAAAAAGGAGCCTGGTATAACGTGATTTTGCTTTATTGATTATTGCTTGATTGACTTTCGGCTCTGGGTTTGATTGTGTTATGACTTAATTTGGCTTTAATCATTTGATATCAGTTTTGGCTGTAAACGAAAGACTGAATGCAGACAAGCAGTGTATAACTCATTCCTTTTTTTTTCCTTTTTTTTGTCTCCCCTCATTTTCATTATATCTGCATAATTTCTTTCATCAGCAGCTATGTCTAATTAAAGTGTTATTAAAATTTCCCAAATGAAAGTTTGATCATGAAAATCTTTGAAGTGGAAGGCAGCTGACCTGTTGCGCACTTGAAGTCATGACCTAAACAATCAAGATCTGCTTCCCTCTGTGTGCTTATGTGTTTGAGTGTGTAGGTGTCTATGAACCACTGGCTTTATGCATTAGTATCATTAGTACTCTACATGCTCAGACTACCGGTGCACTGATTTTAGATACAGAATATACTCAATTAAACATATTTGACAAGATGTACTATAATATGTCAATATTATAATACAGACCAAAAACAAAACTGTTCAATAAACTTTTACACAAAATTATTATTTTTTTCCTACAATATATTTGTTCTACCCTTGTTCTATGAACTTAACATCCAAGACACCACAGTTTGCATGCAGTTCAATTAAGTTGGCCAATGATGTTAAAGTATTGTATTAGTAGTAGTAGTAGAATTTTTGTACGTTTATTTAATTCTAATATTATTATTAGTAGTAGTAGTAGTAGTAGTATTATACTGTATCCCCAATCTTATTGGTATAACCTAATGTCGTCAAGTTGAATTAGACATTTTTTTTTTATTAAATTGAAAGCCGATTTTGTATGTTAACTGACAAAATATTTAATTAATTAATTTATTTTTTTGACTGCTCAGAATTACTATTTTCTATTAAGATTTTTATATTGTTTCAATAAAAAACATATGCAACACTTGGAACACAAAATGTTTATCAATGTTTTTATACTACAGTAAAACATGAAAAGTATTTAACACTACTATGGTTGGTAAAACCGTTGTATACTTTAAAGTACTTAAAAGCAAAAAAGCAAAAAAAAAAAAAAAAAAAAAAAAAAACCTTATTTGTAATTTGTTATTGTTTTTTATTATTATTATTATTGTTTTTTATTTTATTCTTTTATTCTTCTTTTTTCAGTAAAAGAAACCAATAAATACAAATCTTACATACAAAATATTATTTGAGATTATACGAACACTGGAAATCAAGATGGAAATGTTACAGAAGAGACAGTCATGAGTGCATCTTGAGTTATGGAATTTTCATCAGTTATATTTCTAAGCCTCAAACAAGCATTGTTATAATTTTTTTGTGAAAGGAGTTGTTGCACTGAGTGACTGTCGAGAGCATCAGTAATAATGACTGCAGTGTGTGTGTGTGTGTTCATCACTGCCCCAGAAGTATAACTTATATTAAAACAAGCAGCATCACGAAAGAGCTTATTAAAACTTCAAACCTGTTCTCAAACTCAATATATACAGCCAAAAAAACAAACAAACAAACAAACAAAACAAAAAAAATAATAATAATGATAGACAAAAAAGAGAGTGAGAGACAGAGAAATAGAAAGTCACAGATGCATCTTGTTCCTTTTGGTATGGGCTGCCAGCATGCCCTATAAGACCGCAAAAGTCAGGAAAAAAAAAAAATACAGACAGAGAAATGAAACATGGAATGGTAGGGAAAAGAGGAAAGGTCAGAAGAAACAGAAGAGGACACTGTTACAGAGGATACTTCATGAAATGCACCCACACAAGACATACTTTAGAATAAATTTCTGCTGAACAGGAGGTTAAGAAGCGAATGAACACTTTGTGTGTGTGTGTGTGTGTGTGTGTGTGTGTGTGTGTGTGTGTGTGTGTGTGTGTGTGTGTTTGACAGGTTGTAGGAATCTGCAATAAGGATGAAGAAAAAGGTATGTGCATTATTTGCATTATATCATATTCATTTGTAATTCATTTGTTATTTTTAATGTAGTATTTCAGATTTGTACTTGCCCTATTTATATTATTATTGCGAGCATCATATTTTTAATATAAATGTGTTATATAGATGTGTTGGTTGGTTGGTTGGTTGGTTGATAGATAGATAGATTAGATTAATAATTTTAATTCCAACACAATAAGTAAAAGAGCAATTCATTAATCCCAAATAAAACCTCTAAAAACTGGAAAACTGCTAAAACTTAAAATTGCCCAACATTACATCTCTCTCTTTCTTCCTTTTCACAGCCCAGCTTTTTCCTCCTACATTCATCATTCATCCAGACCTCTCCTTCTCATCCTCTTCTCCTCTCTTCCTCTCATCTTTCCATTCCTAATCCATGCCTCACACCTTCTCCAATTGTACATATTCGCTCTGCTTTCGTCTGCTTTCGTCTGTCTGTCCATGCATCTCCCTACCGATCTGTTTATCATCTCTTCCCCCTATCCAAATTGGAGTGTGTGAATATTTACCTTCTCCCAGGTGAAATGATTCCCTCATAATGTTTTTATTGGTGGTGAAAAAAAAAGAAAAAATCCGTCTGTACAATCTCTGTTCCAATATTTGCCTAATTCTCTCACATCGGATTGCTCAATTTAATGAAATCTGAAATATATATATGTATAAAAAAGAAATCTTATTAGTGCAAGAGCACACAATGCTAAAATCCACTGATACTTCAACCGATTACATAACGTAAGCCTTTCTGTTCTGTTCTCAAGGGCGGAAAGACTTGGGGTCTATGTAATGCCACTTAATTAGGAGAAAAAAAAAACATACATGGACACACACCCTATCAAAAGGATACATACAGAAATTAAACCAAATAAAAAGAGCAATGAAGAATTCTAAATCATAGTGATAGTAATACATTGTAATAAATAATTTATAACAATGTTATAAGTTATAAAGTTACATCAAAATTAAATAATAAGCAGCATAAAAAGTATTAAAGTACATTTTGGTCTTGGGAATGGGAATATAATTGAGTAAGAGTGCAAGTATTCTGTTCACATATATATATATATATATATATATATATATATATACGTATATATATTATATATATATATATATATATAGAAACTTAGATATTACACATTTTTGAAAATCAAGTCATGCAAGAGTGTGTAATTTATATCTAATGTTTTGGATACACAAGTAGGTTTTTATATTTCTGACTTTTAATTGTGAGAACAGTAAGAAAGGAGCACAATCACAGTAGTAATTAAAACCGATGATGCAAGATTATCCTGATTAATTTCACTGCAATTGTGCGTCCATGTGTGTATCCACACCACCCCTGCTGCTGGCATTCATCAACTATATTAATCAATGTGTCAGCCTTCAATCCAATTAGATTAACTCTGTTCTATCTGTAAACACAACATCACACTCACCAGCCAGATTCAAGAATAACTACATCATTCAAGTAAACAAAAGTCTCTAATAGAGACAAGGTGAAAAGTAGAGCAACAATGCCACGTTTTTGATCACTTGATATAAGAGGACATAAGAGGAAATACAACCAACAAATCACATTGACTTGTGAAATCTCTTAAAGGGATAGTTCACCCCAAAATTGAAAAGTTCTTCGGCTGAACACGAAAGAATACATTTTATTAAATGGTGGTAAGAAAACATTCTGTATCGAAAATGCTAATGGCTACCATCAACTGTTTGGTTCAGAATATTCTTCCACATTCTATAACTTGAGGGTGAGTAAATGATGACAGAATTTTTATTTCTGGGTGAACTATTTCTTTAAGGCTGTGACACACCAAACTGAAAACAAAGAACTTGTGGTGACGGAGACTGACTATGTTGTCTCGTACCTCATGTTTTAGCTTCCGGGCTGAAATTTGCACCTAAACACTGCGATGACAACAGCAAAAAGCTATCTAGCACATTCTGTGCTTGAGAAAATAGCTATCTACATTAGCTAGTGTAATACCTGTCATCCCAATCAAGTTAAGAATATAAACATGTATTGGGATGCTCAGATAAGATGATGTAACAGTTTTATGAGTGAGTCCTCTTCGTCATTTGATCGCTTTAATCTTTTATGCTTTTCTTTCAATAGAGTGTTTAGCGCTAAGCTGAACAGCCAATCAGGTATGTGATTCCCAAAAGCATTGTTAGCCAACTATGGCCGCAAGTTCTGTCATTACCAACATAGTTTAATGATTCTGTGTTTCCCAAAACCATATTTCAAACGAACATTCAAAAACAGTGTTGCAAGCTTACGTAGTTGGAACTACAGCTATTATATATATATATATATAATGTATATAATATATAATGAAACAAACATTATTTTATAAGGAATAATCACACAACATTTCTTCCATGTTTTAATTTTTATAGTAAATCCCCTTTGTTTGCCAAAGAAAAAAAAAATGCTTAATTTTCAGTAAATAAAAGATAGATGAAATAAATGTTTTAAGCATTGATTTGACATACACAAACAACACAATACAGAATTTTTGAGGGGGAAAAATCATAAGGCTTCTTTAAGAAAAAATAAATAAAGTTGTTTTATGCATTCAAATAATTAGACATGCTAAAACACAGAATTTGGTAATAAAAAAAAATATGGTGAGAAAAAATAAAACATTTCATAGGGCCCTTAACATGTTATTTTTGTTAAACTTTTATTTAATTGATGTGAATATGCATAAGTTTCATGATTTTAATTAATAAGACTTGCTTTTTGATTAATAAACTTTAATTTAACTATTAAAAAGGAGTGGAGAACAATTTAAATGGAAAAAAAAACAGAATCCAGAAAAATTGAAATGGAAATAACGGAATTTGGAAAAAAATTAAACGGAATTTAGGAAAAAATTAAACAGATTTCATAGGGCCCTATTAAAGTGTGGTAATTTCAACATTTACTATTATTATTATTATTATTATTATTATTACTACTAGTATGGTTCAGTACTGTTTTTTTTAAGCACTATTTTAGTTTTTGTTCAGTATCCATTTAAAAAAATATCGGTTAATTAATCGGTATCGGCCAGTGTGGTCCAGGCTAGCTATCGGTATCGGCAAAACCCACTATCGGTGGACCTCTAATAGGCACTGTTTTTGAAGAGTGCACATGTGCATAAAAGCGTATGGGAGTATGACGTAAGAGGGAAACTTCATCAAACATCAAATAAAACAAAATGACAGGGAACAAAAAATAGTAAATTTGTCATTAGGTGCCATGTTCAATGCAGCATCTAAGAGATCTCAAATCAGTTAATTAGCAGAAGTTATTACTCCACCATATGTGTTTGACGTCCATTAACAATGGCCATATTTTATTGAACTAATGTAGTTCAAACGACAGAGATGAGACTATGTACTATGGTGATTAATCAGTAAGTTACGTCATTTTATGGGAAACACATGCCAGAGTGATCTTTCTCACCAACTGCCCACTGCAGATTCAACATACTCAATCAGCCAAAAAGCCACTGGCAGATGTAACACTGTAAAAAAAAATAATAAAAAAAAAAATTTTAAGGCAGGCCAGGTCAATAGATTGGGTTTTCCTTAACTATTGTCCCTGGCCACCATATTCTAACCCAAATCTGATGTGTATTGTAGGTTATAACCTTGCTAATAATTAAATGGCTCTCAACTATAACATCCTGCCTGTTCCATGTCATAAATCATTTATAATGTACAACTTAACCTGTGTCTTACAAATATTCAGTGGTCAGACCAAAGATCATACATTTTATTCACACGTCTCTTGTTCTCAATTTTGGTGTATTATTTATTCAGAACCAACTTGGTTTTTTTACTGTTTTTTTTTTTTTTCTCTCTCTCAAATAGTGCAGATTCACAAAATCTCTTCAGCACTGTTTAAAGAGTCAGTGAGAGAAGAAGAAAAAGGGGAATTATTATTATTATTTTTAAATCCTTATGTTAAAACATTAGATTTAAAAATACTCTTTGTATTCATGTTGGTGTCATAAGGCTTTGAAAATCTTTTTTGTTTATAATGTTTATGCTTAGTGGCCCTACAAATGTCATATGGTATAATCATCAAGTGAAAAGTAATTAAACATTTAAAATATATATATATATATATATATATATATATATATATATATATTTATATTCAGTTTTATTCACAAAACCAAGTACCAAGTAGGGTTACTCACCTATTCATTTTCACTCCTCACCTAGAAAAGTAGTTGACAATTTATCAGGCCAGTATTTATGATATCATGGAACACTCCACAGTGGCTGAACTAACTAACAAATAGTTGGTGCAGTATGACATCAGATGCTCTACTAGCTGATGGTGAGGTGTTTAGGGCTAGTGGGGGAAAAAGTGGGTCAGACTTTACACTGATGGTCAAAAGCTCGGCAATGTGAGGTTAGTTATTAATATGCTTGTAGCTATGAGTACATTTCTACTCAGTCACACAAATGTCAAATACAATTTTTTCAAACACACTCAGACATGCAGATAGGTCTCCAAAACTGAAATCACACTCACAAAGACCTGCGGCAAAACTCCAGTCACATAACAAACATCAGAATAAAGCATCAAGACATATTCAAGCCGTAGGGTTTTGTTCTGGTTTATTCCTCTTATCCTCTTAAACTCCTTCACAGCTCTGCATATGGACAGATGCACTCAAAATAACGATGTGTCATTAAGACACTACAATTCCCAGAGTCCCTTGCAGCTTGCAGCCATAATTTACTAAAAGAAAAGTGCTAATCCAAACCTTAACTCTTGTATCTAATGATTACAGACTTGATAATTAGTATGTATCCATTACCCATTATGTTAATGTAGGAACTGTCGAAGCAAATCCACTGAGAATGAAGAGCGATATGTTGCATTTTGGAATGGAAACTTTCCAATGCACAAAAGTTTTTTTCCCAACCAGAAATTCACAGAAAAAATAAAGATAAATAAATAATACACAATTACAGTTTCATGGAAAGGTTTTTTGGTTTCTTGTTTGTTTGTTTTTGTAATATTCAAATTTTTTACATTGAAATAAATACATACAAACATACATACACACCTAAACTTTAACATTTTACACGCTGGAGTCACAAGGAAATGTTTAACAGTCTTTAATCAAGGAAAAACTGGGAATAATCCACAACAAGAGCTTGAGCAGCACACATAGACAACAAGTAGACCTGACAGAGACAGACTAGGACTTAAATACAGGGGATGATTGTGGAAACGCAGGTGCATGGGATGACTAATCAAAACTAAAAAGACAGAATGAGGACAGGAACAAGACCAAATAAGGAAACACAGAAAGGACTACGGGGGCAAAACAGGTCCAAAAGTCTGACATTTCTCCCCCTGCCGCAAGGTGCGTCCTCGCACCATAGTAACAACAGAGGAGGCATTGGTGGGAACTTGGGAGGAGGCTTAGGAGGAGGACGGAAATCTGGGAGGGGGCCGGCAGACAGAGTCCAGGGAGAAGACGGTGGAGGGAGAAGCAAGGGGGAGGGGCAAGAGGGGCTTTGAGCAGGAGAAGCCAAGCTGGACCCAGGCCACGGCCATGATGTTGACCCACGGTGGAGCCGATGGAGGAAGGAGCCATGGAGGAGGAATGGCTGCCGACTCCAGGGGACTGACTAACGACGGCAGAGCAGGTGGCGGAGGAGGCGGACACGGAGAGCCAACGAGCCAATGAGCCAAGGGGATGCCGAGGATACTGGGGGCCGGGGTGGAGCCAAGGGCTCTGGCGACCGAGGCGGAGACAGAGATCCGCGGTGGAGCCGGAGTGACTGAGGACCAAGGTGGCACTGGCGGGAGGAAGGAGCCCAATGGAGCCGATGGAATGGAGCGACGAGGTGCAGCCGGAAGAGCGGGAGTCCAGAGGCGATAACCAGTCTATACCCGACCAGGGCAGAGATGGAGGGACGAGGGAGCCCGGTGGAGCTGGTGGATCGACAGGTGACGGTGGAGGCGAGGGAGCTACGAGCCGAGGTGGAGCTGCTGGGTCTATGGGCCAAGGTCGGAGTACGGGCCTTGGAGGCTGGAGGCATAGGTGAGGGATTCTCCAGCCATTGCGATGCTGGAGGATGGCAGACCCACAGAGCATGTGCCGTATAGATGGTGGGTTGAGGGTGAGCAGAGGGGCTGCCAGACAACAACAGTGGAGGAGGCAGGAGCAGGTGGGTGGGTGTTCATTTGTGAGCCTCTGGGCTCTCAGGGCTGCCCTCGGGGATCAGAGCCCACTTCTGGCTGGACTGGGAAACGGGAGCCCCCTCAGGGCTGGACGGGACCAGCAGGGACCAAGGAAAGAGGAGAGGGGGCAAGTCGACTTCCAGCTCTGTTTCCCAGTCTGTTGGGTTCCAGACTAAGTCTATTAGTTGCAGATGTACAATCAGCTCACCCTCAGCCGCGGTGCAGTGGGCGGAGCTCCACTACACTCTCTCACTGTCCACAGCTTTCTCCCTCGCGATGGGCGTTGAAGCTGGCTAATGCACCTGGTCTGACAGGTTGGTCTCTACTTCCGGGGCGATCCTCCACTCAGTCGCTCGGCATTGCGTTGGCTCGTAGATCTCATAGGGCTGTGGGCTTGGATGATGGATTTGCCGAGATCATCCTAGGGAGTGATGGTGAGATGCGATCCATTTCTAGCCAGAATCCACTCCACAAATGCGGCGAAATCTGCTTGATGACGGCGCTCTGCACACAGTATTTAAACCTGCGTCATAGAACGCGCAGAGCACGTCATCCAGGTAGCTGGTGGTGTAAGCTATCAGCTGGAACAGTCTAGTATGGCCCTAGAGCGATCGCTCCCCCTGCTCCAGCAGGAGGAGGAGGAATTCCGGGCAGAAGGGGGGATCCATAAGGGCACACAACAGAAAAAGTAAATAAATAAAACACTGGATGAAATCAGGAAACAAAACGGAGGGTAGACAAACGGAGGTTAATGTTTTGGCCGGGTCTTCTGTCACATCACGCTGTTCAGGGAACAGGCTGGAGTCACGAGGAAACGTTTAACAGTCTTTAATCAAGAAGTCCACAACAGGAGCTTGAGCAACACACAACAAGTGTGGACAACAAGTACACCCGACAGAGACCGACTGCACAGACTAGGACTTAAACACAGGGGATGATTGGGGACACAGGTAAATGGGATGACTAATCAAAACTAATAAGACAGAACGAGGGAAGGAACAACATCAAATAAAGAAACACAGGAAGGACTACGGGGGCAAAACAGTCCAAAAGTCTGACATCATGCTACTGTTTAATAATAATAATAATAATAATAATAATAATAATAATAATAATAATAATAATAATAATAATAAATAAAATCGCTCTGCTTTTGCAAGCAATTTTATGAAGTGATGCAATCTGATCTTAACGTAAATGTGACTCTACATATATTTTCAATATTTTTTTCAGGGTAAAATGGCCACTACTAAAATAATTATCTAACAACATTTAAATCTACAAGCAGACAGCCTAAAACACTTTAAAGAATTTAAACACAAGTTCATAAAATGAGGTGTCTCGTGAATCATATTTATTCTTCAATATAATTGGCTGATTAACCTACAAAAGTCCATACATCATTCTGAATAGGTCAAACTGCTGAAAAAAATATTAATTGCAAAGTAAACTACTCGCCCACTCAAATGTCACCATTTTAGTTGATGTTTGAATCAAAATTAAATTGACTTCAAATGGCATGAGAGTGAGTCGGTGTTTAACATGCACTTAGCTCTGTTAAGTCTATTGTGTGATCATGATCATTTTTTTTTCATTTTTTTTCTTATGAGTGTACCAGTGTTTCAAAATGAATAAAAATAAATAAATAAATAAAACAAAACACAAACAGAAGCCTTTACCTCTTAATTTCTTAAGTCCACCATACACCACTAGTAAAGTCATATTTTGATGAGACCAGAGAGGATTAATGCCTTTATCAATAGAGCTGTTCAGTTTGTATTCTTAAAATGTGGAAGAGAATTAGCATCTATCTATCTATCTATCTATCTATCTATCTACAATGGGGAAAATATATATTTGATTCCCTTCTGATTTTGCAAGTTTGCCCACTTACAAAAAAAAAATAAAAAATGAAGGGTCTGTAATTTTTATGGTAGGTTTGTTTTGATGGATAGAGACAGAATATCAATTAAAAAATCCAGGAAAAAAAAAAAAAAACACATTACATAAAGGTTAGAAATTGATTTGCATTTCAGTGAGTGAAATAAGTATTTGATCCCCAAGCAAAACATGACTTAGTACTTGTTGCAGAAACCCTTGTGTGCAAACGCAGAGGTAAGACGTTTCTTGTAGTTGGTCATCAGGTTTGCACACATCTCAGGAGGGATTCTGATCCACTCCTCTTTTCAGATTCTCTCTATATCCTTAAGGTTTCTTGGATGTCATTTGGCAACTCGAAGTTTCAGCTCCCTCCACAGATTTTCTATATGATTGAGGGCTGGAGACTGGCTAGCCCACTTCATGACCTTAATGTGCTTCTTCTTGAGACACTCCTTTGTTGCCTTGGAGGTATATTTTGGGTCAGTGTAATCCATGAAAACTAATCCATGACCCATCTTCAGTGTTCTGGCTGATGGAAGGAGGTTCTCGTCCAAGATTTTACAGTACATGGCCATGTCCATTTGCCCCTCAATGCGGTGAAGTCATCCTGTACCCTTAGCTGAAAAACAGCCCCAAAGCATAATGTTTCCACCTCCGTGCTTGACTGTAGGGATGGTGTTCTTGGGGTCATAGTTAGCATTTCTCTCTCTCCAAACACGGCGAGTCAAGTTAATGCCAAAGAGCTTAATTTTGGTCTCATCTGACCAAGCCTTCTCTGAATAATTTAGATGTTCTTTGGCAAACTTTAAACGGGCTTGTGCATGTGCTTTCTTGAGCAGGGGGACCTTGCGAGCACTGCAGGATTTCAGTCCATGTGTTAACAATGTTTTGAGACTGGAGACTGTGGTCCCAACTGCCTTGAGATCACTGACAAGCTCCTCCCATGTAGTTCTGGGCTGATTCCTCACCTTTCTCATGATCATCCTTACCCCATGAGGCAAGATCTTGCACAGAGCTCCAGACCAAGGCCGATTGATGGTTGTTTTGCATTTCTTCCATTTCCAAATAATCACATCAACAGTTTTCTCCTTCTCCTTTTTTTTTTTTTTTGGTATTCTGTCTCTACCCGTTAAAATAAACCTTCCATAAAAATTACAGACCTTTTTTTTTTTGTAAATGGGCAATCTATCTATCTATCTATCTATGGATCACAGTGCAGCTCCTAAAATACTAATTCATGATCATTTTAAATATTTACAAATTTTTGCCACTTTTCTTCAAACCACTAGGTTTTACCCTTTTATAAGCAAGTTTTAAATCATTTAAATTGTAATAAAATTTAGTATGATCACTTTTTCTTTTATATATTATTTGTAAAGTTTAGATTAGGTTTGGTGTTTTGTTTTTTTTTTAAATTTATTGCTGTATAACAATGTAACAATTAATTTTAAAGTTAATTTTTCATTTTTTTTTTGAAGTTTTTTTTTTTTGGAACATTGAGTTATTTGAAACATTGAAGTAGAAACTTTACTTGCATTTTAAAAAGCTTTCTATGGATATAAAATTACATTTTGTAAATTTTATTTGATGCAAACTCCTAAATGGAATGTGTCTGTTTGACCCAAACACAACTTTGCCGTCAATGGTTTGTTCTACTAAAATCGGAATGCATTATGTGTGATCATGTGTTACGGTTACCAATTATTAGTTGTTTAATGGAATTTGCCAGCTACTGCCAAACTGCATGCAAAGTTTGTAATTAATGAAGATTATTTGATTAAATACTTTCTAAGAATATAAAATTACTGATTTTTAGAATTCATTAAATTATTCATTATATAATTCATTAAATTACAATTAAAGTAAATATTGTTTTGCTTCCGTTCAGTGTGTTTATACATCATTCAAAATGATCTGCATTTAATGAGATTTTAAAATTAAAGAATCAAGGTAATCTGACACTATTTCTGTAAATTATACTTTTTTATGCTGAAGATATTTATATTTGCTAAGGTACATTAATTTTGTAGCAGTATAAGGTCACCATGCACTCAGTCTGCTTTATTAGGTAAAAAAAAAAGTAGGGGGTTAATGTAAATACCAAACTGCATTAACTGTGCTGCAATTCAAATATGAAGCATATAAAGATAGTAAAGTGTAGTTCTGTTTAAAAGCTGGATGTACATACTTGACCTAAGCAACTTTAACTTTAATTCTAATCTGGTGGTTTCAGTTTTTCCGAAGAAGAAGCAGAAGAACCCCCTCCCCCCCCCCAAGTTATTTTATGGCTTGTTTAAAGGCTAAAAGACCATTATAAGAGGTAAAGACAGTCTAAACCAGGATCAATTTTGGCTAGACACAGTGAGGTTACACTTTGTAGGGGTTGAAATGAGCTATTGCTATTTCTCTTCCAAAAAAGACTCTTTTGAAGGTCAAAAATTTAACTTCACAGCTTCTCTCCACCAAAGCCCTGCTTATAGTCTGTCGTCACAGTATTAGTGTTAAAAAGTTGAGATGTAGCATGGCTTGTCATAGCATATAGCAACAATTTCATCGCAATCCCACTTAATATGTGCATATCTTGAGAAGCGGCACTAGACTATTTTAAGAAAACATTTGTTCATCAGCTGAGGGGCTGAAATAGAGACGTGAGCCATGGCTGGAAATACTAGACAACGTTGAAAGTTATTTGATTTTTATTCCCCAATTGCCTCAGTGTTTCTTTTTGTCTCACTTTGTATCTTTTGCCTTATTCTTTATTTATGAATACGTTGCAGCCTTTAGTGTCTCTTCATAGTTTTACTTGCTTGTGTAAGACAGCAGCAAAGATCCTAGACTGAGGAATGGTGCTGTGTTGAACAACAGCGTCAGTCACAGTGTGAGAGTGTCCGGGCAAAGACGAAAGCTTTGAAAATAGAATTAGGACTGCTGAGTTCAACATGTTAACTCAGAATGTTAACATAATATGTGTGAAACTAGTAATTAACACAATTACTATTTCGTCCTGTTCTGTTTGATTTATAGAAAACAAAGGTGTTTCTGTATAATACAAAGGTGCACATGATGATGACATATCTTAATTATAAGAATGATGACAGAGAAATACTTTAAATTTTATTTATCATTTAAAATTTAGAAAATTTAGTAATCACTTAACATGTCTGAAATATCACTTGTGAACAAAACATGCCATCAAAATTGAACATATATTCTGAAAATGAATGAATTAATACATACATAAATACATAGTAAAAATGTATTATGTAAAATAAGAATAATTATTTACATTTTAAATAAATAAATAAACTGCAACTGACCAAACAAACACATAAAATGTGAGGTTAACTATTACAAAAACAAGGAATTAATTGTTACTAATTATTTTAGTCCACTGACCCTAACTTGAAAAAATGGATGGATGGATGAATAGATAGATAGATAGATAGATAGATAGATAGATAGATAGATAGATAGATAGATAGATAGATAGATAGATAGATAGATAGATAGATAGATAGATATTGGCTACAAACAATACAGAAAGTGTTTGAATCGTGTCATTCTTAAAATATTCATTCATTTTGTATCATTTATTTCTAAATGGGCAAAACTCTCTCCCTCCCTTTCTCTCACTCTCTGAATTAGCTCAGCCTTTTTAATTTTGCCCCCTGTTGATGGCAATTAGACCACTGAGATGCTCCAAAAAGCAAACCAGACATGTACAGGCTCACACACACATCTTAAAAGTGCCGTCATATTGAGAGAGAGAGAGAGAGAGAGAGAGAGCAGTAGGAATTACTGTACATTCTGGGTAGCCATTCCTCATCTAATTACAAGTGAGCACAATCATTTTCAATCATTTTACTCTTAAAAGGCTCTCTGCCACATGTAATTCACATCCATAATTGAGCCGATGGGTGCTAAGAGGAATGTGGCAGGGAAAAAAAATCAGAGGATGAAAGAGAGGGGAAGCAGGTGTACTAAAAGAAAAGCAAGGATTGAGGGTAAAATATTGGTAGTTTAGGGAGAGAGCTGAATGGAGAATGAGAGGAAAGCTGATGTTTATTGGCAAATATTTCCCAGGGATTCCGACACTGGTCTTTGTGCAGAGAGCTGTCTTAATCAGACTCTGTTTGCTCTCCTATTGATTAATCTTGCCTGGACATCATATTATTGTTTACTTTCTGAGTCTCTCCAGACCAAGTGAAAGAACAACCTGGCATTCGTCTAATGCACCCTTCCCCCCAACCCCAACTGTCACTCAAACTCTCATTTGTTCCCCCATCCACTCTTTTCCAAAAATAAAGGAGTTACGAAGCCATGGCTCTATACCCCTGTGGTTACTGTGAGTGACGCCGGTGACAGCTCCTCGTATGTGCCCCCTCTGAGCTCGGCATGCTGGGGGATGTAGGATGTCAGGTCACATTATGAGCTCGCTGAGACGGCACCAGTAGGCACGTGGCATGTGCATTTACAAAACACACATACCGAACAACATGGAAAACAAGAAGGTGCATTCATACAGACACAACAGCACCTACTCTTGAAATTAAAGGTTATTAAGGTGCAGTAAAGAATACCCTTCTCATTAATTTATATTTTACAAAGGGTTCTCCTGTGACATCTGATGGAACTTTAAAAAAGTTTCTATAAATACACCATTACAGAGCTTGCAGATTCTCCCATGACATCATAATCATGTTCTACTGTGACATCATATGGAAATTACATGTTCTCCTACCACATCAATTCCGTTTTAAAATGGTTCTCCTATGACATCATTAGAAAGGGTTCTCATATGACATCATATGGGACTTCAGAAAGGTTCTCCTATGCCATAATAAAAAGGATCTCCTTTCTGTTCTTAATGGAACATTTATTTTTAAGAGTGAGAGTATCCTGCTTTCAAACAAACAATAACACTCCTCTGCACACACACACACACACAATTGTGACCCTGTGCTCTAAACAAATAAAGAAGAAATCATCAGGTTTTACAGCAAACAGAATAGACTGCACTGAATTATCAGCATAGGTTTTTGTATATTACCATGGAATCGAATGCAAGCGAATATGTGTGGTTATCCAAAAGACAGAAACCCTACGATCTCAGTCACTTTAATGCATTGGCTGTAATGATTGTGAATGCACATCATAAAGTGTGGAAATGTGAGTTTCATTTCCACCTTATAAAGCGTCAACCCCATTGGTCATGAACACGTCTGAAGTGCACGGGGGCGGCTTTGGGCCCTAAAACACGTCTGTGTGAGGAAACCAACACAGATGCAACAACTCCAAAAGCACGATTGGTTACAGCTCAGCTCCATTTCATGCGCTTTCAGACCACACGAAACAAGTTAATGTTCACTTTTACTCTGTCAGAGCGGATATGCCATTAAACAGAAGAGCAGGGAGAGATGTGTGATTTATTTGAGAGATGGTGAAGAAGTGATTTCTGTGGTAGAAATGTTTATACTTACTGAGGCAAAGCAGGTGCCACAGTCATTTTCTATAGAGGTGTGGAAATGTAGAGAAAAGGACTAATTTACCCTAAAGGTAGGTCTCACATCTGTCAGACCGTGTGTGTGTTTGTGTGTGAAGTGGCCTGCCAATATATTAGATGCAGAGATGTTATAAAAAAAACTTGTGACTGTCACACAAGCAGACATTAATACATACATAAAAACATACTGTCTTAGAGATAAGGGCTCTAGAGGTATTTTTAAACCGTCTAGCCAAGGAACGTACAGCTCAGGTGATGGTAGCCGTTGTTTTGCATTTTATGAATCACAGAGGACCAGGATTTCAGCTAAAAATCTTCTTTTCTAGAGATGCACCGGACCATCAACCACAAACATTACAAAGTCTGCAAACAGGATGTTAAGAGGCCAGAGGCCAGAGATGGGACACGCTGAAAACAGATGCAAAGAGAAGAGAATAGATGCGCTACCAGTGGCATGAAATATTGGAAGAATGTTCTAATCACTGAATTCAGGGTGGGAGATTATATGAATGTATCTCTGAAAGGAACTAACTGTCTTTAGAAAAGTTTCGATGGCATTTTCTTTTCATCTTACTTATTTAAAGTAGTGTTTATGACAGAAACACTTTATTGCTGCTGTTCCATAAGCGCCACCTAGAGGCAGACAGTAAATTCAAATGTTCAGCATTTTTATCAATCTTGAAATTATAAAATCTAATTGGAATTTTATATATATATATATATATATATATATATATATATAATATATATATATATATATATATATATATATATATATATATCTAATTGGAATGATCACTTCATACGAATTTCAAGGTCAAACATAGACAAAAGTTGCCCTTCTTGGCACAATATCTTATTCAAAACATAAAATTATATGGCAAGTGATGAGTTTTCTATGAATGTTTTTTTTTTTTTACATAGGAGGCCTGGTGTCGTTTATGTGAAGTGGGCTGTAGCACTCTAATCTCACTCTCTGCTTTACTTGTTTTCTATTCTTTATAGTGCTTCCTCATAGTGCTTGTCCTTGGAGTGACTGTTATTTCCCAGACTTGTTTTTCTAACTCTCTCTTTCTTGCTATATTTCTCATTCAGATAACATGCTTTTGCTCATACTCAATATTTTCTTAAACCCAAAAGAATTATCAGAAAGAAAGTAAGTCTCTTTTAGGTTTTATCCAGCCAATGGAAATTTAGCTAGTATAACTGATAAAGTAAGTTTTATTAGCATCAAATGAGAATGACAACAAGCTTTCAACAGCAGCACTACTGATTCTCTACATTTCCCACACATTTCATAAATTCATATTCATCACAATCTCAGATGATCAGCAGGAATCCATACACACTAAGACCACAGTGAGTAAGACCATACGACCATAGACTGAGAAGTTTCAGATTTCAACTATAAATAGAGTTCACTCATTTAAAAAAAGAGTGAGTAGTTTCAGATTTTGATCTGTGAATATATGCGTATACAGCGAAACACGTCTCCGTGTGGATGGGGCCTAAGTCAAGTCTCTTGCTCTGTTCATGTAAGTGCTATCTGTGTGAGTCCCACGGTTACTGCTTATGCAGAGCATTCAAAATTAGCAACTTACGTTATATTTTGGTTAGCATGCTACACTCTTAGAAGAAAAGGTTCTATATAGAACCTTAAAAGGTTCTATCAGGCGCTTCATATATGGAACCCCTAAAAGGTTCCATTTAGAACCCTTTTTAAGGGTTCAATCAAAAGAACACTTTAAGTGTTATTTGTAGCCAGGACCATTTATAGCCACCTATGGAGAGTACAGTACAACAGGAAAAAGAAAGGAATCTCTCACAATCAAATCAAATCTTAAAGCTTACTTGAGTTAGAGAGGAGTGTGGGGTTTTCATCTGAATGTAGATGACCAAACAAGTAATGCTGCACTCCATAGCCCAGACCTGCAGTGACAGTTCAAAATATTTATTTATTTATCAGTCAATCTTAAGAACCTGCATGATAAAATGTGGAAAGCAGAAGAAAAAAAAAATATATCAGTATCTTCAGATTAGCTTTATTGACAAGTTTCCCAAAGTAAGTACTGTGAGGAAAAATAATAATGTACCTTCTGTGTTGTGTTGTAACAAGTTGGTCATGTTTCCTCTGACTTCCACTTTTCAGCACGCTGATAAGGTGGTTGTAAAACTTTAAAAGTGCTCTTTATTATAGAGGAACATCTACAACAACCAAATACAGTGTGTTTAGAATAATATACAATTAACGTACTTCAGCAAAACTAATAATTTACTATACTACAACTGCAAACACCAAATACTCAGTTATCCTCAGAAAAAAAAACAAAAAACAATTGGAAACATCTCCATCAGCTTCTCCGATTGTTCTTCTTGGTTTGAATTCATGTTTATAACAGCTGTCTGACGGTGATTTGACCGAAACTTTGTTTCATCTTTTCCTACGTATAACTTAGGTCCAATAGACCCCTTAATCGCCTACGTCACTGTGACGTCACCGCTCTAGCTGGAGGCAAAACATAAGGAAGAACTCATTGCAGGCGCGCTAAAAGTTTGAGGTTTTGACTTTAAAATGTCGTCTTGTTGTGTTTTTGGCTGCCAGAATAGAAGGAACAGCACTTTTGGTTGAAAACTAAAGTTTCACCGGATCCCAGCCGACATTCCTTCACAGAAATCAAGAAGACAATTGTGGTTGAATGCAATACGGCGTACAGACTAGACAGAGACGATCATAAATAATGCTCGTGTTTGCAGTGCACACTTCATATTAGGTAAAATAATCTATGCATATGTACTGGTTTTATCTAGTACAAATCAGCAAGTTTATGTTTTATAGGTGAAAAGTCGCCAACCTTCAGCGCACTAGCTAGCTTAAATGTTAAACAAACATACAGCGATAGATGTGTGCCATTATTTGAATGGTCTCTTAAAATAATCCACATTGCTAATCATAGTTAGCCCAGCTATAGGTTACATTAGACAATAAGCCTTGACAAAATTCCCCAAACCACCCGAAAGTAATTCATAGTTGTCTAGGAAATATCCAAAACCTGGTTAAAATGTTTCCAATGAGAACAAGATACAAGAAACTACACCAGGCTTAGCTAAAAAAAAAAAAATTAGGCTACTGTAATGTTATCCACTCGTCATTATATTTTGGTCAGACTAACCAGTTTGGTCAGTGAACTGAGTGATCATCTGAATCAATTGTAAATGACTAACTCCCACTTTTTTTATTCTTATTTTCTTTTTTTTTGTCACGGTCAAGTCAGTGACTGTCATATTCAGACAGTTCCGAACCCTCTTCTGATCCATGTTTAATAAATCCCTTAAACGTGCTAGTTTACGCTTGTCAGTCAATCTTTTGCCTCCAGCTAAGCCCTGCCCACCGAGACGTTGCAATGTTTACAAACTTTTAAGGGGTCTATACAATCTAAAGGAAAAAATAAAATAAAAATAATAATAATAGGATATAACATGAACTCTCGCTAGCATTACTGATCAATTCACAACCATTTTTATCAAGATACTTTAGGTATTCATGTTAAAAATGACAAACCTCCCAGCGGAAAATTGCGCACGCCTGGACAACGTGATAAACCACATTTTTTTTCTTTTTTCTTTTTAATTTATTTGTATTTTAGTGTAATTAAAAAATGAAAAGGGTTATGTTAAATGTTGAATTTTGTTGAAATTTTCTTAATTTTTATTACTTTGATTGTAATCGTCGTTCTCCTGAGCGCTGAGGTACCAAAAAGTTTAAACAGCGGCTCTCGCACGCTTATAAGAAAAAATAAAAAGAAGGTTAATTGTTTTGGTAGAAAATCAGAGTGAGTGAAAAAATTTGGGGTGGGAGGAAAAAATATTTTACAATTTTTTGCGTTTCTCTCGCAAAACTTTTGCGTTCCCTCGAGAAACTTTGCGTTCCTCGCAAAACTTTTGCGTTCTCTCGCAAAGATACAAAACTTCCCTCGCAAAATTATTTGCGTTCCCTCGCAAAATTATTTGCGTTCCCTCGCAAAATTATTTGCGTTCCCTCGCAAAATTATTTGCGTTCCCTCGCAAAACGTTTGCTTCTCTCGCAAAAACCAGCTGAGTTCGGACAAACACTTCCTGTTTACTTTTACAGCTTGTAGTGGTTTATACAGCTCCATAAGCTTCACAATGGAGCGGTTTCATAGAGTTTTGTTTTGAACTTGGAGAAATAGTCAGTGCATGCTTATTACGGCACGGTTTTGGGAAATACTAAAAAGCTTAATGTAACACACTGTGTGAGAGCGTGGGAACGGAGCGAGGCCGGTGGAGTACCTGCGCCATTCACCGGTAACGAGTTCCGCGAAGGAGAACTGAAGGAGGGACTGATGACAGTGTTGGACGATAGAGGACCAGGCTCGGACTTTATTTTGTGTTTTGGTTCTGTTTGTGTGCGACAGTCGTCCACGAGTAGGGGCTGTCGCGGTCTTTTAGGTATATTTTATTATTAAAGTTTTGTTTGAATGTTCGCCGGTTCCCGCCTCATTCTTCCCGTGACTATAACGTTTGTTACACACTGGATGACTAAATTCAGTACACGGATTACACACCATATTATTAAAGTAGACAGACAAGCAGAATAGCCCAGAATATGAACGTACTGTAACCTGGTAAACTGCACTTTAAGGGTAGGCTATCCCTCATAGAAAGAAAGAGTTTTATTTTAAACTTGGACTCAAGTTTCAAATAGGCTACAGTCAGCTTTGCCTATAGTTTAAGACATGGTTTTGGGACATTCTAAAACACTTAATGTGGATGTAGCTACTATAACAGTGACATTGGAGGCCCAATTCGGTAAGGCCTAATAAATACTATTAATGCTAATAAACATTGTAATATCAATAACCTTAATAGCTATCAGTAAAGCAAATACCCATAATACAACGTTTCTCCCACATTTAAAACCGTCAGGATATAGAAAGCATCCTTAAGGGAAGCTGGACAAAGACAGTAGGCTATATAGGCTAAAACCAAAATATGGTAAACAGTTTATTAATAAAATATAGCCTATTATGCACAGGAAAGCAGACAAGCCCAGAATAGCTAGAAACAAGCCAAAACCTAATGTAAAGCGAAACTGGGCTCACGTACAGCTCTCTTTCATCACAAATCCAAATGTTTCCATATTCGCAATGTATTTGAAGAAAAAATCATAATGAACAAAAATGTGCCGCACTGGAGTGGGCCGGGGCTCATTTGGAACTATTATTTTGTTGTAAAATACAATATAGACAATATTGTGTTTAAAATGTAGGTTTCTTTTAAAATTTAAAATGTACATTTAATATTGCCTTTTTTGTTGAACTGTTAGGCCTATATAAAATCAATTTCACATATGCAATATTCTGGATATTCAGGGAAAATTGCATTCTCGTATATGCCAGAGCGAAAAATGAGAACGTAACAGTGTTCGCTTTATAACATTTCTTATAATCTTTTATATTATTGAATCTTCAAACTGAATTCAAAATCGCATTATGCCCTACTGTAGCCTAAGTGACGGAGTATTTTGTTTCAGCGATTTGATCGCGCTAGCGCCTCATGCGCATATATTCATTGCAAGAGCATATTAAATTCAAATAAAAAAATAAAGAATCACCAATACAGATTTAACGTTACACAATCAATTTAAATAATCTGTATTATGTCTGTGCCGTATCGTGAGCCCCGGGCCACTCCAGTGCGGCACATTTTGTGTCATTATGATTTTTTCTTCAAATACATTGCGAATATGGAAATATTTGGATTTGTGATGAAAGAGAGCTGTACGTGAGCCCAGTTTCGCTTTACATTAGGTTTTGGCGTTGTTTCTAGATATTCCTTGTCTGCTTTCCGGTGCAGGCTATATTTTAGTGATCAACTGTTTACCATATTTTGTTTTAGCCTATGTAGCTATACTGTCTTTGTCCAGCTTCCCTTTTTTTATTCCTTACGGTTTTAAATGTTTGTTTATGGCTATTTGCTTTACTTGATAGAGTCAGGTTATTGATATTACAATATTAGGCATTAATAGTATTTTATTAGGCCTTACGAACAGTTGGGCCTCCGAACCTGTTCTTCTGCATCCATGTTGTTTTAGAATCCCTCCATGTCTTAAACTATAGGCAAAGCTGACTGTAGCCTATTCACGCTTGAGTCAAGTTTAAACACCTCTTTTTTCTTTCTTTCTATGAGGGATTAGCCTACGCTTTTACCAGGTTACCATATTCCATTCTCGCTTGTCTGTCTACTTTAATAATATGGTGTGTAATCCTGAATTTAGTCATCCAGTGTGTAACAAAACATAGTCACGGAGAATGAGGCGGTGAACCGTTTCAAACAAAACTTTAATAATAAAATATACCTAAAAGACGGCGACAGCCCCTACTCGTGGACGACTGTCGCACACAAACACCAAAACAAAAATAAAGTCCGAATCTATCGTCCAACACTGTCATCAGTCCCTCCTTCAGTTCTCCTTCGCGGGACTCGTTACCCGTGAATTGGCAACGGCGTGCTCCATCGGCCTCGCTCCGTTCCCACGGCTCTCACACAGTGTTTTACATTAAGCGTTTTAGGATGTCCCAAACCGTGCCGTAATAAGCATGCACTGACTATTTCTCCACTGGAAAACGCGCTCCATTGTGAACTTATGGAGCTGTATTTACAAGCTTAAAGTAAACCTTCTTGTCCGAACTCAGCTGGTTTTGCGAGGGAACGCTAAGTTTAACGCAAAATTTTGCGAGAGAAGCAAATGGTCGAGGGAACGTTAAATAATTTTGCGAGAGAACGCAAAAGTTTTGCGAGGGGGAACGAAATATCTTTGCTTAGGAGAGAACGCAAAGTTTTGAGAAACGCAAAATCCTGAGGGAACGCAAAGCTCGAGGGAACGCAAAAGTTTTCGAGAGAACGCAAAAAAAATTACCATATAACCGTTCACTCTGATTTTTTTCCACCACAATGAACCTTAAGGGGCTCCGTATTATGGTTTTTTTCAAGCTCAAGAGAGCGTGTAATGCGGCGCTTTGCAGACGGGACAAAACTGATCAGCGCATAGATACGCGTTAAAGTTGTTTGCCGTTTATGTCAAAGATCATCGTATGCATCTGTTTGGAGGGATGAGTTATAAGATCCTTTTTAGAATCTAAATGAAACACAAACTCCATACGATATGGGCATGGTGCTCGTCAAAGAGCAGTATGGCATCTTACATGATAACTAACTTTCAGTCATGTAAGTGTGCTAGGCCTACCAATTAATAAATGTAGGCCTACCAATTAATAAATGGATAAAACTTTCCAGATTGCTATACAGTACACTGCTAGTACACATGTATTTCTACCTGATCAGTTTGTTGGTATAAATTAATAGGTTGATTCAGTAGACTTAAGTAAACCAGTTAATTTAGATGTTAGGCCTTTTTTCAGTGTACAGGATCACGTGGCAATTATTTTCTATTAAACTTGACTGTGCAGACGTAAATTTTAAGTTTATTTTCTTCAGAATAAAGGTGTGTCCAAGTAAAATTGAAATATAATGTAGTATAATATTTTTAAATAGCCTAATGTGTAAAAATACATAAAGCACTGTTTAGCCCAAAGAACCCTTTTGTGCCAAAAAGGGTTCTTTCTCCTTATATTGAACCTTTTTGGCATAAAGGGTTCTTTGGAGTTGAGTAAAGAACCCTAGGGTTCTATAAAGAACCCCAAAGAACTTTTTTTTTCTAAGAGTGTAGCTGTTTATGTAAACAAAGTTGCTCATTCTGTTTTGCACTATACTTTATCTAGCAAGACTCATTCACACAATAACTATATTAGCAGCCACACCAATGGATGATTACAATCTTTTATTATTAGTGTGTGCTTCAGTTTGTCGTGTGCCACTTTAAAAGCTTGAGCTCTTTAAAGTTAGATGAATTCCGATTGGCTGGCGATATTTTATTTTTGATCAGCTGGAAAAACAATCAAATAAATTGTTCTGAAAGAGATTCCTGTGTTCCTCTTTGTTGTTATTGTTATAGCTGTGGTGGGGGTGTCCCTATTCACATAGAATTAGAAGAATTATTAAAACATATAGTATATGAGATTTTAAGTGTGTGTAAAATTAATATTTTTAATAAAATCATTGGTTGTTGGGGCTCTTGGAATAGTAGTTGTTCATTAGCATGCTGCCATATGGCCATAAATGTCTATTAGTGGAAATAATTGATATGGAAACTTTTAAAAAACAATTAAATCTCAATAAACACAAGTAACACTGTGTTCATATCCTTGCAATCTCTATCCAAGCTGCTTTTGATTAGTCAATTAAAGAGTTTGTTTGTCAGCCATGCAAGGATCACTTTTAGGAAACTGTGATCAATCAGATGAGAGCTGATGATTCACTGACACGTCGCCAAACATAGGACTCATAGCTGTTTCTATGGTTACACAAAACTGTTAAAATAAGTAGTTTATCAGATAAAATAATTAACATTAAAAATGAATATTTGTGTGTGTGTGTGTGTGTGTGTGTGTGTGTGTGTGTGTGTGTGTGTGTGTGTGTGTGTGTGGAAATGTGTAATATAAAAAAAAGATTTTAAATATTATTATAATTATTTAAATTATTGAAATATTATGAGTAAAAAAAAACTAGAATTATTAATATTATTATTTAGAAATATAATTATTATTATTAGTAGTAGTAGTAGTAGTAGTATTATGTTAAAATATGATCCCATAAATGCAAGATATCTATTTGAATGTATGACAAAGATGAAACAGATCCCAGATATAATAAACCCATGAAAGAGTTTTCACTGTGCTGCGGTGTAAAACACTACACCTTGTAATAGAGCAAAATAATACACTGTCCTAAGTGTGTGCGCACGAGTGTAGTGAAGTTCAGACCTCTCTCATTCCTGCTGAATGAAATGTCAGTGTGTGGCGGGGGGGCTTTTTAACTCTCAGTGGTGGGGCTCTTGGTGTGGGGGCAGCAGGGGGGTAAAAGGGTCACAGTGTGTCTAGGGTTGGTGTAGGTCTCTTTGTTAGCCGGAGCTAGACTCCTGAAGTCAGTCAAAAGACCCTTGTGGGGGTCCAGCGGCAAAGACCTGTGGAGATCAATATACCTACAGGGGGTCTATCCTCTCATAGATCCTTTTAATCCATCACACACACACACACACACACACACACACACACACACACACAACACACACACACACACACACAACACACACACTCTTATCCTTGCTAGCTCACACAAACTTATGTAAAAAGTAAATACATTTTATATATTTTTCTATCTCTCACACACTTTTATTTTAATGTTTATTTTAATATAGTGAAGAAATACTGGTATTAGAATGGTTTTATATGGTAATGCAATATAAATGCATTCTCAGTGCATTACAAAATATTCATAATACGTTATTAAAGCATGTTATAATCTATAGTGATAAACGGTAAACCATAGAATAAACCGTAGCTCAATGAATAAGCATTTCACCTCATATATGTTACAATACTTTTAAAAGTCGAATAAAGAGATTTGAATACATTTTAATTTCTAAATATATATTCTTGTAAGGAAAATCTTCAGTAGTGTGGCATTATCTTTTATTGTCACTTTTACATGTGGTTCTGCCTTCAAAAATGTAATGATATTTAGGAAATAATTATTTCTTATGAATTTTTTTTTTTTTAATTACTTACATATTGTTATAAAGATTAAAATATGCACACTCACATATTCAAAGTGTAAGGAAAATAAATTCCATATACTTTTACCTGATGGTTTCATCACATGGCTGTATTTAAAAATAAACAAACAAATAAATAAACTAGCAAACAAACAAACAAACAAATAAATTAATGAATAAACCAATATAAATACAAGCTGTAAATTTCTAATAACTATTTTTTTAACTACATTTTCAAAGTACAAAATATTTTCCCTTCATCTTCTACACTTTTATTTGGTCATTGACCATATCACAAATACATGTATACAGTACATATAAACATACCTTTGTGCTAATAGTAGAATTTCTCTTGGGAACAGAGAGTCCTCTGTGCATAACTGATAGAGAACTCTTTGAAGAGAGAAAACTCTGTGCATAACTGAGTACGCAGTGAAATGAATCACTCCATAAGGACCACATCAATAAATCTCATGGATCCTCTGCACAATAACAACTATACACCTTGTACACCAAGCGCATGTACATGCACATGTAAAATATTCAACACACACATATACATCAACAGTGAAGCAGGCATCTTTCATTTCATGCATTTAATTGGAAACACAGAGGCTGCACTCACATTTATTAAATCTCTCTCTCTCACACACACACACAAACACACACACCCTGGGGAAGAGCAATACAGCAAAACAGGGTTTTTTCAAGCTGCGTAACTGACCCCTCAATCTGGTGCGAAACAGGCTGTTCGCGTCAGGCACCATTTCCCCTTCCTATTGTACACGAGCCCAGGGCTACTGTAGACTGCGTTATTGGACCATAAGCTTCTAGAGATGGATAATCTATAAAATAGCTCCCCGCTGGCCACAAGTAACCCTCACACAGTAACTCCACACACACACACACATACACAGGTTATTCTTTACAGAGAGACAATGAAAGCAAAAATGCATTGTTTACACATTTTTTATGGACAGTTTCTCTGTAGTTTATTGATATTTTTATGCTAATGCTGTTTCAAGAGGATCAATTCTCACTAATGTATATTATAACCTGTGATGTGAAAAAAAACATGAACTTTTTAGCTATCAGTTGTGTATGTATTTCTCTTTGAAATATACATAAGGATAGTTTTATTTTTTATTATTATTTTTATAATTTAGTTAAAATGAACTAAGAATGAACAATACTTCTACAGCATTTATTAATCTTAGCTAATGTTAATTTGGTAACATTTTATTTTAAGGTGTCCTTGTTACAGTGTAACTATACATTTAAGTACTGAGTAATATTAATTAACTATATGTACTTACTATATGGTTAGGGTTTGGCTTATGCTTTACATGAAACTTTATATTTGAAACATTACATGAACTTTACATCCATGCATCAGCACTGGTATCGATATTGGCCATGTTGGCTTTGCTAGAATTGTGTATAAGATTGAAAAGAAACCAAGTGGTATCGCCCATTCCTAATGTTTCTGAATATGTGTGTTTATCCCAAGCAGAAAGCACCTGCTTGGATGAGAGCATTTTCTCAAATCAGCTAATTACGACAGGCTTCTCCGTTCTCTCCTGTAATTAAATCAAATGATCAGGCAAGACAACAGCTCTCGCCAAAATAAAGACCAGAAACAACAGCATCAGCAACAGATAAACACCTGTTACAGGCTAACACACACATGCACACACTCTGACGAACAGCAAAAGCAATCTATAAAACCAAAATGCACATTCGCAAACCACAGTGCTGCAAATGAGTGAAGTAAAATTAAACTAAAAGGAACAAAACTACAGCACAGAACAAAATGTCTTCAGTAATAACTAGATATATTGGAGTAGATGGATCTTTTTTTTCCATATGTTTTATTGAGGCTTTCACTGTCTCTCTCCTTTTCTCTTTCTCTCACCTCTGCTATTGTCCTTCCCTCTTTAATTTGCACCTGTCTGGGCCTACTGTCAGACCGACCCTATGGGAACCCACAATTCTGTTCGGTAAAATATCCTACATTAGGTTCCTCTGAGGACAAAGAGAACAATCTGAAAAAAAAGAGAGAGTGAGATGGCAAAACAGAGAGAGAAAATTCACTCAAATTGAGCTCAGATACTCTCCACAGTCGTCATTCGCCCACACTGTAACTCTCTTGGGCACTGACTACACTCCACCTAACCACAGTTCTCTTGGAGACAGAGTGGACACTTCACATTCGACAAGAGGACAAGACACAGTACAAGCCTGCGATGAAAAAAAAAAAAAAAAAAATCAGGGTGAAATTGTGCAGATGCTTGGTGATGAGATACCTGGAAATTCTTGAGTTAGGAGAATGTTTGAAACAAGAAGCTGTTTGGATATACTGTATATTGAGGATTCTGAGAAGTACAGTATGTAAAGATTGCCAATAGCTAATGAATGGCCGCTAACTAGCACAACACGACAACCCTGATAGCACACACACATCACGGAGACGTCTGTTTGACATCTGCATTTACATCTGTAAAGACGTTTATCAGATGTCTGTAAACAGCAGATGCTTTCCAGATCTTTAACAGACATCTTTTAGACGTATGCGTGCTATTTGGGAACAAATATAGAAATACGTCACTTAATCACAGATGGCGTTACTTGTAAGAGAATATTCGTACCAAAAAGTCAAACTTCACATCATGATACAGAATGTGAGAACACATGTTATTGTTGCAGATGGCTAATGTTTAGCCACTTTGGCACGTGGTAACAAAAGTGATCAGACATGGAACTCTTTAATCAGAGTTCAAAGTTGGAACTAAGAAATCAAATTTGATGTCAAGATACTGAATGTGAAAAAGCAGGCTACATTACATCTGCAGATGGCTAACAATTAGCTGCTAAGTACAGTCTGCAAGAACAAAAAAGGCTAAGCATTAAATATTCACTAAATCCCAAATATCTTCAACATATGAATAGAATGTTCAAACAAAGATGTTGAATTTGACATCAAGATACAATGTGAGATTGTAGGCTACATTATACCTGCAGATGACTAACAATTAGCTGCTAAGCATGAAGTAGTCATTCAATCCCAAATATAGTAGTCATTCAATATCTAATATCACCATATGAAGAGAATATTTGAAACAAGATGCTTAATTGCGTCAATATATGGAATATGAAAATGCCATAGTTGCAAAAGTCATAGTTGCAGATGACTACCGATTATCTGCTAAGTTCGCAACAGACCGATAACAATAACCTAACATGAAACCCATTAATCAATTGATCAGAAAAATATTTACTTGTAAAAGAATGTTTGACTCAAGAAGCCACATTTTTGACATCAAGTTAATAAATATGAAAATGCATCATGATTGCAGACTAATAACTAGCTGCTACATTTCGTAACATCACTTAGTACCCCCTAGAATGAAATCCTTTTTTTTTTTTTAGTATTTATTTGTATGTTGGATGTGTTTGTTCAAAGAAGTTGGTTTTGTTTGTTTTTTATTATTGTTCTGCTTTTTCATTGTTTTTGTCAAAGTTTTATGTAAACATGAGCAAGATGGACGCTTTTAACCTTTGTGCTGGTGTTTTGTGTCTTGCACATGACAGAACTTTTAAACCTCACTAGATTTTTTTTTTTTTTTTTTGTGCCATATTTTACACAGTGGTTACAGATGGCTAGTGATTCACTGCTAGTTACAGTTAATAACACAGCAACAAAAATTACCTAGTACGAATCTTTTGTTTTTCCTTTTTTTAAGTAAGAGGATGTTCCAATTAAATAAATAAAACAAAATGAATAAAATTTAATGTCAGTAAACTGAATGTGCAATTACATCATGGTTGGTCATGACCAACCAATAGTTGGCAAGTACATTTCTCAAACCTGCAATCAAAAATAACTTTGCTTATAAGGAAATTCTCAAACTAACATGTCAAAGCTGTCGCTAAAATACTGGAAAACACATTATAGCTGCATATAGCTAGTGATTAGCTACTAAGTACAGTTTGCTAATTAATGCTGACATTGCTAACGGTATGCGTCAGTGTCTTCTTTGCTTGTATGACGAAAATGTTTGAACCAACAACTCAAATTTGATGTCAAGATACTGAGTGGGCATGTGTGCTTCATTCTAGCCAGTAGCTAATTAGCTGCTAAATACAATTTGCAACGCTGGAATAAAAATGGCGTAGCATTAAATTCATCAGTCAGTGCATTTTCCTCCATGCAAACCAAGAAGAAAATATGGGGGGTGTGTTGAAGAAACAAGAAAAAAGCTGTGAGAACAGCCCCATGTTAAGCTCTCCAAGGGTTCTGTGAGCTTTCAGTCAAGTGGGAAAAACATCTCCCATCCTCGGCAAACAGGTGTGGGTAGGAGGAAAAATTGAAACGTCTTGATTTTCACACTGCTAATTTCATTCAGATCAGCCAATCTCGCCGCCCAAGCTTTTCGCCACTTCCCTCCGAACGTGCTAATTATGAACTCTCGCTGACGTGAGCAAGGTTTAAAGGCTAATTAGCATAAAATCCTACATGTTGTATTTTTACCATCCTAATCAACACCCTCACAAAGACATGTTTTTTTTTAGATGTGTGAGGGAGAAAGAAACAGGGAGAATGCTTTGATGCAATTAAAATGCGATTGAATATGCGAACAGAGTGGGGGCAGCAAGAATTGTGGATATTGTTCTGAAATATACCATTGTTGTGGTTGTTTCTTGCTTGCATGCTTTCAGCAAAAAAAAAAAAAAAAAAAAAAAAGTCGGAGAACCACTCAAGCAATAAATAAAAACTAAAAAAAAATGGCAACCACCAAAAAAATGGTCCGAAATCATTTGGAACACAAGCTGGGAGCTTGATGTGATTGCTGATATATGCCATTCTCGGTATTGTGGCCTGAATTCCCAGAGGCTCAAATGGGTGGGCTGGAGAAGGCTGCCATATTGGGTGCCACCTGGCACTGCCAGGGGGTTCTGGGTTATGTTATGGCCTGGCAGGGAGATCCACAGATGGGTTGAGCTTCAGGGTTAGTCAGGATAGCATGGAGAAAGGGTACTAAAGGAGGTCTGTGGTCTTGAGACATGCTTTGGGGTGTGTTGCAAGGCTGTGGATAAGACACCATATGCTTCTGCTGACCTTTATCAATGTTAATGCATTAGTTGTGTGTTTGGTCGTGTTTTTACTTGCTTACCTGCTTGTTTTGGGTGTAATCACATTATTATGAAAGTAACATAACCTTTAAAAGTTACTTAAGGCATGCAAAGGAAATTTGGACTTAGAGCCTTGGGATAACAACTTTCAAAGTAGCAACATGGCTGTATCCAGGAAACATAGGTGTTAAAAGGTTTTTGTTTGAAAAACAGGTACCGAAATTTCAATTTAAAACACTTACCTCTATTTATGTGAATTTCAGTCATTGCATCTCTGACTGTCCATATCCAAGAGAAAGTGACATCACTGCATTAACAGCTAGTTGTTCCGTTCCGGCACACTGTGTAGATTTTATGTAAATATGTTGCAAGCAAGTTCCAGGGGCTCCATTTTAAATCTGATAATAAATATATTATCAGATTTAATAATAATAATAATAATAATAATAATAATAATTTTTTAATAATAATTTTTTAGGACTGTCAAAGTTAACTGTAAAACTGTTCTGAATTTATATTTATTGTGAAATTTGAACTGGTAGAAGAAAACATACACATATTTCAAAATCAATATTTGGTAACACCTTATTTTAAGGTGACAGTTACATGTAACATACATATTATAGTAATAACAGTAAATTATGCATAATTACTATATGTTTACTCTATATTATATACTTTAATAATACTATATTACTACAAATAGTAACCTTTACATTGCATATTACGCAATACATGTTTGTGTTATTACGTTTTAACAATTTGAACTTAAATAAAGTGTAACCCACTATTTCCTAGATAATATTTTCATAATAATAAATATATATATAATATATATATATATATATATATATATATATATATATATATATAAATATAAACTATATAAAAGGGAGACTTTTCAGAATATATCAGAATTTATCAACAACAACATTTTTTCAAACGAAAACGAGACTATAACGGAATAAAAACTCATTTTGAATGACAAACACAATGACGAAAATCCAATTACATTTTTGTCAATGAAAAGCGAGACAAAAATGTTTGGGAAGAGATCCAGTTAGAACAATCCTCCTGCATGGTTGGGAGGTCAGATGCTCAATTTTTTTTTTTTTTTTTTTGTGAATGTAAACAGTTTGGAGAATATCGGATGTGTTTTAGTACATTGCATCTGTGCATTCGGTTTTAAAGGGACAGCAGCTGCATTTAGTTGCTGTTGTTTGTGTCATTAATATTAATCAAACAACAAAAGAGAGAAAATCACTCACTGCTCTTGACTGAATCACTTGTAGCCCTAATAAGAATTCATTTCCATTTAATTTATATAAATAAAAATGTATGTTTGAAAGAATGAAGCATGTTTTAAGCAAGTTGTTCTAAAGAATGCATATTATGTAACCATTGGTATTTCATATGGCATTTAGTCAACTAAACAAAAAAAATTAGCTGTCAAACACTGATCTTTCTCTCTTTCCATCTCAGGAATTATTGTCAGAGACACATTAACAGCCATGTCCTAAAACCTCAGAGATGGATTGTTATCCCTTTTCCTGCACAATCAGCCCCACCCGCTCCCATCTTCTGCCTCCTGCATGCACAGATTATCCAGACCCCTATGACAGAGTCCATGACCCCTAAGGGACACATAATACCTGATCCGGCTGTCCATCCACACAAACTGCCCATGACATCTCATTTTGACCTGCATCATAAAACAGCGGCACACTTTTTTTTTTCTCTCTGCATTTTTAAAAAACATGTTATATAAAGAAAAACCTTCCCTATACGTTAACAAGCAGGGAACCAGGTGAAAACATCTGCCAGCTTTCTGGATGCGCTCCTGCCGCCCGTGTATTAAAGGTAAAACAACAAAGAGAGGTGCACGCCATCATGTGTAGGTGGTTAACACTGATGTCTGAATAATTTGGCGGTCACAGGGGGCTGGAGTAGAGATATGACTGAAGCTTTTGCCAAACCAATTAGCACGTCTGCATTTATATAAAACATGTAAGAACCACCCCCACTAATGATGTCATCACTCTAGGGTCTCCACGGAGATTGGAACATGGCCGACCCTGATAGAGCCAAATCTACGAACGTCACTATCTCACACACACTTACAACATGCCATGTGCCATTGCCCTGCGAGCATGTACCATCTGTGTACAGAGAAAAGCAGTGTACTTTACACACTTATTCATCCCAATTCACAAAACAAACTCGGATTTCACAAATGCTGTGCCAGCCAACAGATACGATTTCAAAAAGACTTCTCAATGCCCTGTGAACTCTATAGCAATCTTTCTCCCTTTCATTTTTTTTTTCTCTCTCGCACACTCTTTTTTTAAGTCTCTTTAAAAAGTGTGTTGGATCATTCTGTAGTGGGCATATGGAGAAAGGGAGAGGAATCATTCTGAGATAAGTCTCTCCAGGGGCCCCAGATCTCTGAAAGGGCCCCAAAAACTGTTCTGGGACCAGGATGCAGAACAGATCTCTATGATAATGCCCCAGATGCTCTTCTCAGATCAGTTTAACTGTGAAATGGTGCCAAGGAAGAACCTTCAGTGCATTCACACACTTTCACAGACACACAATTCAAGACACACTTTCACAATTTTAAATAACTTTGCCACAATTGATAAAATTCAATTCACAGACCAACAGAAAAGTCACTAGAAATGTTGAATAAGAGGGGTTTTAATTATTTTAAATGCATAATTCTTAAAAGATCATTACTGTAAATTCAAATAGGGCTGCACAATTAAAAGAATTTCTAATCACGATTACAATTATGGATGCCACAGTTATGTAATTGATTCAAAGTGGCAATTATCTGCATGCTTAAGATGCGTTTTTTCTTTCTTTCTACATGTTATCTTAAGGGTTTTTCCCATTATTTTAATTTTAGTTTTAGAATAATAGTATAATACCATTATTATTATTATTATTTTTTTTAACTTTTTTATAATTTAAAGAAGAAATCAATCTGATGTATAGTTGACATTTGAGCCTTAACACTAAAAGTTTTTTTTTATAATTTAAAGAAGAAATCAATATTTTGTATGGTTGGAATATCGTATGTCCACGCACACGTCACGAGTGAGTTTATCTAAAAATCGTACGGACGAGGTGGTATACGACACGATTTTACGACCTGCCAATTTCCGAAGCAATCGCACGAAGTTGAGAATTCGGATGGTCGTGAAGCAGCGCTGCACAGAATGATCACTGTATGACATCAAGAACCACGAGAGCGATAAGAGAGCAGACGGATCCTATTCGAATCGCTCTTGCGGTACTTTGATGTTATACAGTGATCATTCTGTGCAGCGCTGCTTCAAGTCGAACGCGCCTAATATAACTGCTCTCCCTCTCTCATAACTGCAATATTGATACGAGCCGTGACTGTTCCCTACACATACAGGTTCTTTTTCAGCGAAACCGGGACGTCTGGTCACCCTAGTGTGTGTGTGTTCTTGTATATTGTTTATGGGGACACAAATGTCTATAATGACATGGGTATTACAACGTAAACATGGTTTATGAGGACACTTCCTATGCCCTCTTAAACCAAATGGCTTAAAAAAAAAATACCAAACGGTGTTTAATTGAAATTTTAAACATGCATTTTTCCGTGATGGATATACGGGGATAGAATATAAAGTTTGTACAGTATAGAAAACCGTTACGTCTAAACTACATATTCATGTGTGTGTGTGTGTGTGTGTGTGTGAGAGAGAGAGAGAGAGAGAATTAAAAAGCATGGTACACGCTGCTAGAAACATCATACTGCGCTCGCTGTTCCTGCCAGAGTTCAGCGAGTTTATCCTCTTGGTCAATAGTCCACATTCACTGTGGTGCTGCCGTCTTCGTCTTTCTTCTGTGGTTTTCCTAGTTCATGATTGGTCAACTTCAGATAGATCAACAAATCGGCTCGTTCAACGCACACGTCACGAATTCAAACCGATAGCTCACAAACTTTTTAAACATGTTTAAAAATGATCGTGAGGTCGGGAAGTGCTCGTAAGGCACTCTGCTCGGCTCGTAATTCCTCGCACATGATACGAGCCGCGACCATACGAGCATACACGATTTCCACACGATGGAAAAAAATCGCATGCGAACTCGTGCGACAGCAAAAATCGCACTGTGTACGCCCGCCTTAGAAGAAATCAATCTGATGTATAGTTGACATTTGAGCCTTAACACTAAAAGTTTTTTTAGTTAGTGTTTTTAAAATTTTTTTTTTTTTATATTAATTTATGTCATGAAGTTTTAAAATATTATTGTGATTAAAAACTAGTTTTTGTGCTAAACTTATTATGTAGAGTCGAGTATTATGAGAAAGAGATGGACTGAGCGAGTGTGATTACCTGCATCTGATACAGCATTCATTCTTCAGCTCAATCTCATATTCACAATAAAACATTAGTTTGAATGTGGGCTAAGGAAAGATATCTTTGTCATACTATCCTTTCATCTGTTAAGGGTGATTTGTGTTGTTGAAAGTAAAAAATAAGTTCCTTGTCTACAACCCTGTTTCAGTCTCTTTCAATATAAAACTCTTTACTGCTGATTCACTCTCTTGTTGCCATCTAATGGTGGAACAATTTACCTAAAATCACCACACTGTTTAAAAACAACGCACACATTTCTCAAAACTAAATACTATTTTGAAACACTACTATTATTTACATAAAATATGTATTTAATAATAATATTTAATAAACAACAACAGCCATCAAGTTGCTAGGCAAATCAGTCAAAAGTAGGCAACCTCTGTAGGCAGTGCTCTGATATACAGTATTAAAGTTTAATAAAATGTAACGTAATAAGATTTTACTCTCAGACAAAACTATCTGTTCTGAAACAAATAATAGATTAATGAGAGCAAAGACTACCTGCGAAATTTACCCAAAACAAATTATATCTCATGTTAAACCACTATAGGGACATCAGAGCCAGCAGCAAATTCCAGAATATCTGGTCGAGGTGAGGCTGCTCTCACTGGGTTCATGAGCCCTGACCGGCCACTGACACCATGGAGCTCAGAAAACATCGAAGCATATTGTCAGTTGGACATTATTTTTATTAAAAAAATTGCATATTTTAAGTCTAAACAAGTACATGCTTACCTAGAAAACTCTTAAAACCCCATTCTGTGACACAAAAACAGTATTATTTACTAAATGATAGTGGATTTGGGCATCGGCCTTTTGTGATTTTTAATAAAAATGTAAAAAAATATGGGTTGTTCTGTGTTGTCTTTCTATCGAGTCTGCACTATCCACTTCCTTTAAAGTGCCTCTATTATGCCATTTTTATGTTTCCTAATATTGTTTTGGGAGTCTCCTACAATAGGATTACATGCATGCAAGGTCAAAAAATGCTTTTGTTTTCTCAAAATATGCATTTGATACCACCTCATTCTCCAGCAATTCTCAAATGATTCGTTCAAAGCAGTTCAAATATTCATTCTCTCTAAACCCCTACTTTCTGTGAGCCTGCTCTGATTGGTCAGATGGCCTAGTCTGTTGTGATTGGTCTACGGTGTACTGCGCATGTCAGAAACGATATGCCTCTTTCAAAAGTTCTGTATTTTGAACACTCTTTAGAAAACATAAAAATCTATTATACTTAAGGGTTGTGATTCAATGGAGCAGGTGGTCCAAATAAACAGGATAATGATCCATCTTTCAACAGCAAGCGTTTTGTAAATTCCGTGTTGAACTCCCCGAGATTAGAGAAGCACTCGTTTGTAGAATGACGTGTTTGTGGGCGGGGTCAAGTTGTTCGCGGCCAGCCAATGTAGAACATAGGTGCACATTATGCAAATGTGTTACCCATGATGTGTAGCCATCACGGAAGTGTGATTCAGATTAGTAACGACTCGTTTCAGCTGTATAGAGTCAATTCTTTATTTTGGGACACAATAATTTTATTTATCATGCACTTTCAGCTTTACAACTTTGCAGATCGTTTGCATTCACATACAGCTACATTACACACTGCATGAAAGGCACTATTGGAAACGGCATAATAGGGGCACTTTAAAGTGCTAAATGTACATCTGTTCCATTTGTGGCGCTTTGTGGACTAAACATATATGCTCCATATGTGATTTAAAATCTCAGTTAAGATGGCTGAATAACCTAGTAAATCCACTCTCCGTTAATTAGAAAGCACCCATAGAGATGTAGTGCGGATGTTTCATTGCTTCAGGTCAAAGGTTAAAGGTGAATGACAAAACAACATGTATGAAAACTGAGAGTTGAGTTGTCACTACATCAGGAACAATAAATCACAGCCCGACATTTACACATTAACTCTTGACTGAGCAATAGATGTGTAAATAACACTCTGTCATGCACACCGAGTTAATCAGTTACTCATGCGTTTATGTTTTTGTCTTTTTGTTGTGGTGACAAGTTGAGGCAGGTGAACCGTTATGTCTCAGGGTTGCTATGGCAAGGTTGAGGCTTTCTCCACAGTTACCATGGTGAGGTGGACATGACTGGACGTTTTGACCCATCTCTGAGTTCACTGAGCACTAGGGGCCATAACAGACACTACAAAATATAATCTGCTCCACAGAGCATAACATTCATAATCCGTGTGAACGCTAAAACAGCGTTGGACAGAGAATGTTGATGGTGACGTGCATTTTTTCAATGTTAAATACTTTCTTCTTGCTCAGCATAATACGCAGAGACAATTATAAGACATTTGTAGGTAAATTGTCTTGAAAAGTGTAAACAATGTGGTCTGTGGTACCATCAAAACATTACT
This sequence comes from Cyprinus carpio, assembly GCF_018340385.1. NCBI lineage: Eukaryota > Metazoa > Chordata > Actinopteri > Cypriniformes > Cyprinidae > Cyprinus > Cyprinus carpio. Next base: position 16,128,762 of record NC_056575.1, read on the forward strand.
TAGCTGTTTGTTTGAGCATTCTGACCAGTTCAACACACCAACAGTGGGGCAACCAATGACACAAGCTTGGCATGGGATCTGTTTGGCCAAACAATGGCATATGGGGGGAGAATATGATTATAAATAAATTTTCCAAATAGTTTTATGTACAGAAACTCCATGTAGTCAGCATGTACAGTACAATAAAGAAACATATATATATAACTAATATATAAACTATATATATATTTATAGATTATATCAATTGAAGTTTCAAAGCTGAAACGTGTAAATATTTTTAAGGTCAACTATATATATATATATATATATTTCAAGTTAGTACTTCTGTTTTTAGTTTTTTTTTTTTAGTACTTCTGTACATATTTTTATTTAGCTTTATGTTTAATTGTTTTTTGTTGTTGTTGTTTTGTTTGTTTGTTTGTTTTTTTGGTAATTTTTTAACTTGAAATTTTCCATCTTGTTTAATTAATCTTATATTTATCTATTTGTATTTTTATTTCAGCTTTACTCCAATTAAAGAAAAAGACTTTTACTAGTTTGTTTTGCATTTTAGTTAACAATAACAACACTGACATGGTAACTACAATGAAACTATGCAATTAAAATATTTTGTATTAATTGTTGCTGTCATTTCCACTTAGACTTTCATTCAAATGACTTTAACACATTTTTCTGTGGTAGCTGACATGACACAGATGCCGCTGACATTCTATTAAGGTTGTAAGGTATGGAGTTATATTATATCTCAGAGCTCCAAATGGAAACGAGGTTATAGAATCTGTTGGGTTATGGGTGACAAAAGTGCACAACAACACAAACGATTACACAACCAAGAAGGCAGATAAAGAAGAGTAAACAAGCTCCATTATGCCTTTTCTAGCAAGTGGAGTCTGAGTGGAATCTGACTCATTGGTCTGCGTGGGTGAATCAGACCCAGCTGGAACCTCCTGATACCTTCACCAGGAGAAAAAGAGGATCTGATATGGAAACCACATGCCCTCTTCTTTACTCCAGGGGGTTATCACATAGACTTAAGAAATAATAACAGAAGACTGCAGGGCAAACGCCACTGCAAATATCTTTTAGGACATGTTTAAAGGGCTACTTCTGACAAACCATTTCCCCTTATTACTAAAACTGTGAAAAAGTATGGCTGTGAACACAATTACTCCCCTGCAAAACTGGTCAGTGGAATCAAACAGCAGAGTTAGCACCATTTATTCCTTTTTCTAAAAATTCTATGAAAAATTCCCAGTTCCTTCATTCGCCCACTGGTTTTACGCAACTTCCGGGAATAAGGGCATAGAGGTTTTTTTTTCCTCTTTTTTTTTTTCCTAGTCTGCATAAAAAATTGTGACACCAGATGATGCAATCACGGCTTTCTAGGAAGAAATAATTATTGGATTTGCCAAGAAATCCTATGTAATTTGTATGTACAGCATGGTTCTAACACACATAGATTTTGTTCATTTGCATAAGTGTACATTATTAACATACTGACATTGAAAACAAGCACTTTAAGTATTTTATAGAAGTGCCGTAAAATTGTTTTATTAATCCTATTAGGTCCACAGAATGAATAACTAACTAATTAACTAAGGTTAATTAATGAGCATTATTGTAAAGTGTTACCACTTAAACTTACAAAAATATAAACTACTTACAAATACTAATAAAATCAAGCTAGAATTTGTTAACATTAGTTAACTATATTAGTTAACACAAACTAACAATGAAAATTACTTCTAAAACATTTCTTAGTCTCTGCTAATGCACTGGTAAAATCAAACGTTGTATCTATTAAAATAATTTAAAGCATCTGAGCTAATATGAACTAACAATGAACAATTTATTTTTTATTAACTAATTTTAACAAAGATTAATTAATTATTTGCTAACTAACTAACATTAACTAATATCAACTAATGAGCCATATTGTGCCACATAATGTGCCACAAGGATGTGCTGTTTTCTTTCAAATCAAAGCTAAATATATGTAGAAACAGCGCATCCTTGTGGCGCGGATGATACAGAAGAGCATACGCAGCATACGGTGATATGGAGAGACACAGAGGAGACTGTTGACAAAGGAATTGTTGAATAAAGTTGTTATTTTTGTTTTCTTCGCTTACAAAAAGTGTTCCCGTCGTTTCATATAACCCAGATTGCACGTCTGATGGCAGATGGAGTATTCTGATGACGACTTTCTGACGATGACCTTAACACTGTTATTTACTTGGCAGTCTATGGGACAGTCACAGTCCTCCCGGTTTTCATCCAAAATATCTTAACTGTGTTCCGAAGACGAACGGAGCTTTTATGAGTTTGGAACGACATGGGGGTAAGTGATTAATGGCAAAATTTTCATTTTGGGGTGGAGTATCCTTTTAAGCAAGGGACGTTTCTCGAAGTCTTTAATGTCATAATATGATTTCATGACTCACTTTATTTTGTCTCATCTTCTCTATTCATCTGCAGAGGAAGAGATGATTAGTCAAACTTGCATTTCAATCAAAGCCCCAAGGCTACCGGAGTGACTCAGATTTGCAGACCATTACGCTTAATGTACTTACGTTATTCACTTACATTAAAAAAAAACACATCCTGTGTAGGATAAGGCCAAGATTGTATAATGTTCCTGAAGAGATATGCCTTTCTGATTTCTATTCCCACAGAAACAGTCTGCTTCCTTAGTGTAGAATTTAGCGAAGAGCAATTATAGAAGAATAGAAGAACCTAGCAGCTTATGCAGACATTTAGAGGAAAACGACGGTGTGTGTAGGTTTGTGTAGCCAATAATGAGACCGTGATGGCTACAGCTAAGAGTGTGTGTATGTGTGAGAGAGTGAACGTAAATCAAGGTATTTAATGGTCTGCTTTCCTAGCCTCCCCCGGCTCAAACATGTGCACCTCGCCACGCTTTACAGCACCCCATCGCCACAGTAATGACAAAAGCACATTCCCTGAAAATTGATGTGGGCCTTTAATGATGTGCTCTAATTTGTGTTAATGCCACCACCTCTGTCCATGCGAAACACACCCAGGCCGGTACTTTTATATCCTGAGACACACAAAAAAGGTCATCATTTGTCATGTTCCCAAACAGACAGCGATCAATAGCTCCTAATATTCTCGGCTTGTAACTTTGTTGTTGCAGCTGACAAGAAAATCAAAACCATATTTATGATTGCCATTTTTTCTCTGGCCGGGCATTAAAGCAGCAGGGCCTCACACCGGTAGATGAAAGCCATGACCCAGCGGTTTCGTTAACCCCTGCGTTCTCCGTCATTTAAATTTGAAGTTTTTTTTCCGGTTACACTATAACTTTTTAGATTTTTTTTGTCTTTTAAAACATTTAAAGACCTAAACAACAGAGGCAAGGCCATTTGGTTAAACCCGACCACCTGATTGGGGACGAGCGTGGGCAATCGTGGAGAATCAAAGCACCTGGGCTCTGCTGGGCTGGTTATAGATTATGAAATGGTGCATCTGGGAGATCATTAGATCTGCTCAGGGCCAAAGACACAAAGGCATGAATATAATAAAAGATATAACTCAGCAAGACGCCTGTAAAATAGCCCGAGGAGAGAAAAAGGTAAATTATTCCATTCAAGCCATGTGAGCTTTTTTATGCTGTATGTGGCTTTCACATGGTAATAAGTACAACAGGTATTGCAAACATCAGTCAAACTATCATTGTTGATTCTGTCTGAAATATTAAAGGAGTAATTCACCCAAAAATATTTACTCCCCCTCCCCATGTGTCATTCCAGCCCCTTTGCTGTTATTATTTCATGGAGCACAATATATATATATATATATATATATATATATATATATATATATATATATATATATATATATATATATATATTTTAACATCTTTACACAGCCCTTTTGAACATGAAACAAAAGTTCAATTTGACTACTGATGGATTTAAGATCTATCTATCTATCTATCTATCTATCTATCTATCTATCTATCTATCTATCTATATATATATATTTTAATACAGATGGTAGACAACCAGAAAATGGGTAATACCGCCGCCGCGCGTACCCGCCGCCGCAGGGGCCGCGGCGTTAACTTCAAGTCAGTCAAGTGTTAAAATCCTTCGCTGAAACTACCACCAGGTGGCGCAAAGGGACGGATTGCGAACTGATGTAATTGTAAAAATGGATAAAAGGAGGATGGTAAAACAACAATAACATTATGATATAACATTGTACCATCTTTAAAAAAACATTAAAAAATGTACAGTGAGTTAATTCCAAATGTAGGATAGTCTTAGGCTACAGTCTACTCATCAAAAATTAAAAGAAGACCTTTACACAAAGGATCTTATGCTTGCTATTGTTATTAAACAGTCATTAAATATAAGGCCTATATATACGGATAAAAAAGCTAAATGTTTTCATTTCGGTTCATTGTTGGTTTTTTAAAAAAAAAAATCCTTCAGGTTCCATTTGCAGATAGAAATGAGAACAGTCCAGCATTTAGCAATAATTATGATTCATTCTGTTATTATTCTTGATTTTTCAAACTGCTAACACTTTGCATTTTTGAATTATGCCTTTACTGTGTGACCAAAAATTTTGTAATTTTCTGTTTCAGCTGTTTGATCGCGCTGGTGCCTCGCGCACATTCACTGGAAACAGTAGCCGTTCACCGTGCCATTCGGGCGCGAGCTAAGCGAGCAGCGGTCCACTTTGGCATATTTTTGTTAATTATGATTTTTATTTTTTTCCCCGTCGATACTGAAACACCAGTGAACTACAAAGCCTATTTTTCCTAATGAATAATAGTTAAGCTTGAAATAGGCAACATCACGAATATTGAAACGTTTGGATTTCTCCCGAATGAGAGCCCAACCTTACCTTATGGTTCGCTTTATATTATTATTCATTTATTTTTTTTGTTTTGTTTATAGCTAAGCCTATATTATTATATACTGCAGTTTTATTTATCCATTAGAATTATATATTTGTAATTATTGTTCTGTTCTGATAAATTTGTTAAATTTAAAGGATTTGTTGTTAAGTGAAGAGAACTAAAAATATCCTGTTGGCACATTATAAACATTATTAGGCCAGCCGTTATTATTTCTGAATGTAATAAAATGCAACTTATACATGACTTATATATTCTTATATATATACTTATATATATTTTTTTTTAACAAACTTAATTTATTTTTTAGCCTGCACTGTTAAACTTTTTATCGTATTTTTGCGGTAACTTACTGGCAGCACCATTGCCAGTAAGTTACTGTAAGTTCCCCTTTACAGTAGCTTACCTGTAAATGTGTTTTACGGTAAGATGCCCTTACCGCAATTTAATTTTTACAGTAAGATGCTCTGACCGCAATTTAATTTTACAGTAAGATGCCCTTACCGCAATTTCATTTTACAGTAAGATGCCCTTACCGTGATTTAATTTTACAGTATGATTCCCTTACTGCAATTTCATTTTACAGTATATTAGTCATTTTATTGTAATTTATTTTACAATATTTTAATATTTATATTTTACATTAATGTTATTGAATTTAACAAATTCCAAAAAAAGTGACTTGAGTCCTTGTACATCAACATATTGTTTATTGTGCTTTTTTGTCAAACAAAATATTTTATTTTAAACAAATCATCTAATATTAAAACAAAACTAAGTTACAAAACAAATAAAATAAAATAAAAATCACAATAAAAATGCACTTCAAAACAGTTCCAAACTTCCACTCCACCAATCACAGCAGATCACTGGTGTCAGGTGGCATCAATTCCTTTCTGCATATGGGAAGTAGAGAGAGAAACAGGGAGAAAGGGGAAAATAAATAAATAAAGAAAACAAAACAAAACAAAACAAAACAATTACATCCTTGGAGTAACACAATCTCACAGCAAGTTCTACAGATTGTAGCACCAGCACCAGATTTGGTAGCACCGCACATGTGATATAAATCTTACATGGTCTCTAAGACATGCACAGGTCCCCATTGACTTCCATAGTATTTATTCATACCATAGAATTCAAAGGACTGTTTGTTTACCAACATTGTTCAAAATATAATCTTTTATTTTCAACAGAATAAATAAATTCATTCAGGTTTGGAACAACATATTTAATGGAACTGCAAAGATTGTGTACTGGTGTTTGGTGTTTGACTGATTGTGGTGTATGACCACACTTATTGGTTGGTTATGTATTTAATATTAGATTAAATGTATTTCTATTGAAAATATGAAAATTATTTTAGACTAAGCAATTTGCAGCATATAGAATGCATTACCTAAGCAAACAAAAATTTGCATGTGCAAATTATGTAACATAATATAGGCATACCTATCAGAATTTTAATGTTTGATATTGAGAAAACCATGGCAGATACTGGGTGCAAAACCACACTACTGCACAATCTAGCTTAGTGTACCTTAGGCCAAGTACTGCACACTTACGTTGTCACCCAGCACATTTAAAGATTCATTAAAACATTTGGTGTTTCGTAAGTTTTTTTATTTTTATTTTATTATTTTTTGTGTGTGTGTTTTTGTCTTGTGCACTTTTTGCAGACTATGAGCATCTGTTCAAAGATCAAGGCACATTGCGAGTTGGCTATGATATGGTGCTTTTGGTCGCATACTACTCCCATTCTTAAAATATAAAAGGGCAATGAGCGTAAGTCTAGCAGTCTGTGTTTGGCTTTGAGAACAATACGTATGTGACCTTATCAGAAATGCAGTACAAACTCAGGTTTGTAGACTTTCATATCGGAGTAATTTCCAGAGGAAACATGGGTTTGTGTCTGGTAGTTCCTTGAATTCTGCATTATTTATTCAGTTTAAGCTCAGTGGAAGCTTCTGTTCTGGAGATTTAGTAAAAAAAAAAAATATATTTTAGCCAGAACCAACAGTGTGAATGTCCTAATTATGATTCTGTGTTTTTTTGTTTCACAAGACATTAATTGATGGACGGGAGTCATGTGCATTACTTGTGGATTATTGTGATGTTTTTATCAGATATTTGGACTTGATGGCACCCATTCACTGCAGAGGATCCATTGGTGGGCCAGTGATCTAATGATAACAAACAAACAATCTCATCAACATCTCGGATGACCTGAGAGTGAGTAAATTTTCAGCAAATGTAAATTTTTGAGAGAACTATTCCTTTAAATCAATATGCATTTATTTGAGTAGTACAATTACGATACATTAAGTCTTATTTTCTGGAAAAAATTATCAAAATTAAGTTAGTAAAAAAAAAAAAAAAATATGTAAATAAATAAATAAAAATAAAATGAAATGGTCCTGTTAGCAGGGCTCTAGAGTGTGACCAATTTGGTCACACATGCGACCTAATTTCTCAATGGTGCAACTAAAAAAATCAGAGGTCGCACCGGTGTGACCAGCCGTTCGAGGGAAAAAAAGTCTCAGCGACTCTGAAAGTCTCCCTGTGGTTCCACAACAGACACTAAAGCCCTGCATTTCAGCCCGAGCCTGACGGACCCCGACTTTTTTACGCCCCTCGAGCCAGGCTTCGGGATAATTTTCACGTCATAGTTCAGACGCAGGCCGGGCCTCCCGCCTGTTTTAGACTTCTCCTTACTTTTATATTTTAGACATCCATCAATTAGTGATGAAGAAAAATTGCCACGCTGGTGGAAACAAAACGAGACCGTGCTACTGTGACTGTCAAGAGTGGCTCGACGGTGTTTATTGTCCCGCCAGCAGCAGCGCAGCTGAACAGTTCTCTGTTCAAATACACGCAATAGGCTCAAGCTTGCCGCAAAACACCTGAAAAAGTAATTACCATGAAAGTGACAGGGGGAAAGAGTAAGGAGATATTTGAATTATTTACTAATAAACAAGTGTTTTCTGAGTCTGTGTTGCAAGGATGAAGTTGCTGATCCTGACTTGCCATCTCATTAGACGCGCCTTTAGAGAGAAGTGCATCTTTATGGATTATGATTATAATGAAAGAGTTTTTGTTTTCAATTTGTTGTATTTCATTTAAAGCTTTCTAAAGATATATTTATCATGTCTGTGAGGCATGTTTTCACTTAGCTTCGGTTCATTTTTGTACTCTGGTTAAAGACGAGTTAGGGTTAGGGTTAGGGTTAAATCGTGTTTATTTTCTTTATTTGATAAAAGCACAACGTTTTGTTGATATTGTGAGTGCACACAAATAAAAGACGCTTTGCAGTTACGAATGATGTATTAATCTTACCTTTATGTGCAAAAATGACTGCGTATCCACTGAAAAAATGCAAGTGATCACGCTGGCGTTCATATCCTGAAGCATGTCCGGACAAACTATTGGATATAGCGCACATTTATCTGGGTCTAACCTTTAAACATTGTTATATGCTTGAACTGTTTTATATCTATAGATTTTATTTTAGGCAAGTCGTGATGATTTGAGAGGGCTAAATTGATCAAACATAGGCTCACTGTCTGCCGCTGGATGCTTGGTCGTTACTTAAAAAAAAAAAAAAAACTAAAACTTATATTTAACAAACACAAAATGCTCCAAACATTTTTCTAAATTAACTTAATAAAAAAAGGAAACGCAATATAATTACTTTGCTATTACATACAAAACTGAACTATTTTAATAGCTGAGACAGTAGTATAAGCTGTTTAGGGACTGTTTAGCTGTTCAAATCAGACACTAGAGCATCCCTTCATTCAGACACCGTGGAAGATCTGATAAGAATCAGTGTAGAGGGGCCAAGTCTGGAAGATTTTGATGCTAGAGAGAGTGTGGCCAGCTGGTTTAGCCAAGGGCAAGGCCAAAAGATCAAGAAGGCCAAACTACAGGAGTTGGCCATCTGAGGGGCATGTGACTGCAATCGAGGACAGTCCATAAGACACTGAGCCATGAGATTTTCAGTTTGAAGCCCTTAAAACACTTATTTGAGATTTTCTTTTTTATTCATTTATCTTGAGATGTTTTAAGTTTAAATTTCAGCTCAGTGAAGCACTTTTTCAGTAAGTTACCTTTCTTGTAGAACTGTGCTTCAAATAAAGAACTTCATGTTGACCAGATTGTTAGTTAATCACTTACAAGTCAATATTGCCTATATGGACAGCGATTTAAAAAAACTGCGGTGTTAAATGTGATACAGTCGAAAATTTAGGCGCAGCAGTGCAACCAGTGCAAAAAGTTAGTCTAAAGCCCTGTGTTAGCCCCTGCTAGTAGATGCCGCAACTACACCATCTATGCAAAAGACAGTCTCTTTTGCAGATATCAAAGATCAAAACTAAATAACAACAAGAAACGATAAATCTAGTCACATTAAAAACAAGTTACTAAAAAAGGAGAGAGAAAGACAGAAAATAACAGAGAGAATGTGCATATTTGTCATTTCAATGTGAGATCATTACAGTCTAGAGCATCAATCCAACATGTGACTTTGATGCATAGCTGTGTCCACACCATCACAATTATCTCCCATTGTGCATCTGATGTAACACACACAAGCGCGCACACACATACTGTTTGATGGATATATTGAAGCCTAAAGGCTAGATTTGATAGGAAAGTGATCCATTGCTCCTTGGCATAGTGGCCCATTACTGTGTTTTTCTATGGACACCCATTAGCCTGGGTCGACAATCATAACTGCTGCCACCCTGATGAGCGACAATCACATACACATACACAAACCCCCACATACAGTACACAGTTAGATACTGGTCACTATCCACATTTGAAGGTAATTGATCTGTAGCAAAATCTAGTAAGCTGACAATTTTCAAGGCCTGTTGACAGCAACATGTATATTGTGTGCAAAAATTCAGTGAGATAAGCATTTTTACTTGAATGAACAGCTGTTAATGTGTGATTAGTATTGTCTTTGCTGTTGTTATTATTATTTTATTGATTTATTTATTTTGAATGCAATCCCTGAGAGTGTTGTGAAAAAAAAAATAGTTGATAGTTCAAAAAATAAAAATAAAAAATTCCAAGACGGTGGAGGAGAGAAATGCAATGTTGAATGCTATTTCCTTTCATACAGAAAAACATAAATATAGTTTAATGTAATTAAAAATGTACTTTTATACCAAATATTTGACAAGAGGATTTTAAACAATGACTTATCTTACTAGGACGTGATTTTATGAAATTTTTATTATGTACATAAATGGACCAAAGTGAACATATTTTTGAACCCTGTTTTGTTTTCAGACAGTTGGATATAAATTTTTAAAAAGTCCAGTAGAATCAGAATCATTACTGCAGCTCATCAACAGCAGCTTTCACAGTTGCTAGACATCCCATTATGTTCAACATTTGCAGACTTCAAAGACAGTGGTAAATCACCTTGGACTAACAACAAAATAGCAACCAACTGGTAATACCATCTTCAGGTGGTCAGTCTGGGTTTTGGCACAAGTTAGCCAGCTAATGACTAGTTTTAACAGATAATGACATGCTAAGATGTTCCAAAACAGTTACCAGCTTGGTTTCCTATGTTCCATGCATGGTGTGTGGAGTAGCTGCCAATGTAGAGTGTTCCAAACTATTCACATATGAGGTTCCAAGGCAGTCTGGATGACTTGTTTGGTAGCTGCCCATGTAGATAGCGGGCAGTGAGTTAGCTCACTAAGAAAAGGAACAGAGTGTAATGCAAGAATACATCAGCATGTAACTTTTGTGTGTAAAAACATCATGCGTCAGTGTTATGCAACTCTTGTAATCTAAGCAAGATGTGAGAACCAAATTTTCAACCTGACTAAACTTTCGCACCAAAGGCCTGTGGTTTAATCAGCACAATACCAGCATCCGTATCCTCCTCCGTCAGCTGAGACCAAAAGCTACGACTTCATTAAAGACTGTGGCCTCTGTTTACCACTGCGATATTGCATTAGAAAACGGACAAAAAAAGATTCCTCCTTGTTTACTGCTTCAAGACGCAGACTCTCTGCGTATATGAAAGCGAATTCTGCACTGCCATCTTCAATAATTCAAAGAGATATTTCTGTCTCCCTCTCATGCAAAGATGTAATTATTTCCCTCTCTGTTGTAATCTACACTCGGCAAGCACGGGAAGCAATCCTGATCCGAACGGCAATGGTTACCGCATTGCTCCAAAGGGTCCTGGAAGGCTATTGTCTTTGAAATTGGATTACGATAACCTTTCGGCTGTTTTAATTCAGAAAGGTATTAGCTGAGGAAATGACAAGCAGAATGGAGTGTTTTGAAAGGAAACATTTCAGAGATACTGTTAATGTTCGTATCATTAACTGTTTTTTTTTTTTTTTTTTTTTAGTGTCTGGAGCGACGCCAATGGGAGCGACCTCTCAGAAATGCTTGTAATTTCTGCAGGTCTTTGACATACCCTTTAAATATCCATTAAAGGTGATTGTTCAGCCTCTCTCTTTGCATATTCTCCATCTCTTTCGGTCTGTGAGAGGGCCTGATGATATAAAGACACATCTGCCTCAAGTAATGAGCCGGCTACATGGGAAAATGTAATTTTATGTGCAATTCTAATGTCTTTTAATCTGTTACCTGGCAGTTTAATTTGGGTACAGACACCTGGCACTGATTCATCAGCGAATCACTGCAACATATCTAGATATTTGCAGTGGCCCCAAAAAGTGTTGGTTTGACTGGTAGTTATTTAGGGGACAAGGATCATAAAGACTTACCACCTGACAACCACTCAGAAACCATATCAACCACCTTTCCACCCCCTAACAACCACTAAGTGCAGCACAGCATCATGGTGGCAGGTTTTGTAGGTAATCTGTGTGTGTGTGGATCGTTTCTATTACACATGGATACGACTGTGCAGAAAGCTTGGTCCTGATATGCCCTTCTTTTTTGGCTCTATTTTATTCTACTTCTTTGTAGATGCATATTAAGTCACATCATAGTGAAATATCACTGAACAGCGTTTCAGGTCACTGAATACATTTGGGTACACACAAATCACTTAAAAGACCCTATTTTCTCTCTCGCTCATTGTTTTTGCATCTGCTAGTATCTGCTAGGGACAGACGATGAAGAGCAAAAGAAGAGTAGAAAGAGAATCATACAGGTACCTGAATGTTAAATTACAGTCTGTACAGTAATCTAACAGCTTTTTGTTCTGCATTTCTATATACTTCTAGATTTATTCATTTATCAGTCCTAAGAAGTCCTGGCCTCTGGTAGTCATTCAGATATATTGTCTGGGTGAATCTGATAAAAACTGTCAAGAACACATTTGGGTCATATTTCACCCCAAATAAGAATTAAGTTATATTTTGCTTATAGAAGATTTTGTATAGGACCATTGAGATTTCTTGAATTAAATATTTTTATTACAATTTTCAAGTAATTAACAATTGATTAACTTAAACTGTCAACACTGCAATGTTAATCAAACCACATTGTCATTATTGTAATGTAAATAATAAATATACATTATTTAAATTGTATGCAGACTGTAAAATTGTATAAAAATAAAATAAAAAAAATTACAGATCATTGCAGTATTTGTTATATTGCCTGCAATTTATGATCCAGCAGTAACAAATAGCAGTAGTAAGAGGTAAAAGTCTGGGGTCTATATATATATATATATATATTTTTTTTTAATGAATTAATTAAGAAATTAATCATTTTATTCAGCAAGTATGCATAATTTTTTTTTTTTTAAAGCAATAGTACAAGATTACAAGTGTGATATTAAATCAATACAACAGTTTCATGCTAAAAGTAAATAAGAAACATCCACGGAGTGTTAAAAAAAAAAAAAAAAAAAAAAAACTTATGTGCAGAACTACTTCCTTTCTCCACAGATTCAAATCTCAAGTTGACAGTTTAACAGATGAGTCCAAGCCGCCGTTAATTTGAAAACATCATTTCAGAACTTGTGACGAAGTAACACTGGAAGTTAAAAGCTTTATTATGTAGAGTATTATGAGAGAGAGATGGACTGAGCGAGTGTGATTACCTGCATCTGATACAGCGTTCATTCTTCAGCTCAATCTCATATTCACAATAAAACATTAGTTTGAATATAATATAAAATTATATTATATATCCCCATGATGACGCTAATCAATGGATTTTTTGGTTGTATCTTTCAAGGTGTTGCTGAACGTAAAAGTTTTGTTGTTTTTTTCTTACATGTTTTTGTTTATTTCAATATAAAAGTCTTTGCTACTGACTGACTCATAAACACAGTCTCTTTTTGCTAATAGTGTAAGTTATATAAAAAATAAATTACAAAAACATTTACATTCTCTCCTAAAAAAACTATTGAAACTACATTCCGTGACACAACAAAAGTAGTATTTCTAAAATATAGCGAGTTTGATTGTCCACTATGACACTTAGAGAAATGCTGCAAGCGGAGTGACATAAACGGTAAAACAGTTACCATGGTGATACTGGTAGAACACTGTGCGGCTGGAAAGATCTCTCAGCCAATTAGATTTCAGGACCAGAAGTAACTATTGTATATGCATAAAACCATTACAATCAGAGCCATTCAATTTACAATAACCAAAAACCAACTGCACACATGCACAGACATAAGCACAAAGAGCAGTGACAATCTCTCCATAAGCCAGAGAAGCTTCAATAAAACCTAATCATTCAGAAAACACAAAAAGACCTCGCCACCCCCGCGCTGTCTCTCATACACACGCCCGTTTCATAATTTCACACCACCGTCAGAAGATTAAAACCAGCCTTCTTGTTTCATGAAGACAGATACATCAGAAAAGCAAGCTGAGGGAGGAGAAACAGGGCCACTCTCCTCTCTTTCTCTCTTTTTTTGGAGCATTGATTCAGAAGTTGGCATCCACTGTGTCAGTTCAGCTGCATTCGTCTTTTGATGTCTGTGTCAGTCAATGTCTGTCTCTCTATCTGTCTTTAAATTAATCACTGTGTGCTTTGAACAGATCAGTATAAAGACGCTCTTTACCGACAGAGAGACTATAAGAGCCAGGGCTGGGGGCGACATGGTTTGTTGACTGAACGGATCCGTGCGGCACTTTATTGAACTTAAATGAAAAGAAAATACGAATGCCGGAGCAGAGGTGGGAGACAAAGAAAAAGCCCAAGTGGTAAATATGGGGTTCTTCTGTGACTTTTGCTCATCAACACAGACTTTCTCAAAAGTTCAGAGGTGATGGCCAATCATGTGAGGTTATGCCACACGCAGGGCCAATCAGAGCGCAGCTGGGTTGCTCATTTACATAACCTCCTTTTCCAGGTCCATCAACCACCAGTTGTTGACAGGTCAGGGTGCGATGAGGGGATGAAAGAGAGAAGACAGATCTGACATGGAGCAAAACGAGTATGCTGCTTTATAGAGTTTCAAACACAAATCGAAAACATCAGGCTAACACGCGAATCATGCTAACAATAAAAAGCAAACAGTCACAAAGCGCCTCATTAGGGCCTTTCACACGGCAGGAACCTTTTTATAGTACCAGAACTAATTGTGGAACTACCCACTTTTGGGCGTTTTCGCACCTCAGGAACTCGGTGTGATTTTAGCACCGGATTGCCTTTTTCGAGAACCAAATTAGCTCCTACTCCGGAGCAGGGTCTAACCAACACAACTGGTACTACCCGTGACGTAAGTAGACACTGAGTGGCCAGACGCGTTCGAAAACGCCCTAACCTGCCATGATTTAAAACGCCATGTAACATACTGTAAACATTGTGTCTTACTTATTTCTTACTTATCAACTTATTTCGCAAGTATGACGAACAGCGATAAATGTATGGACGCTGAAGTGCAGGCACTTGTAGCAAATGTAGCACTGCCAGTTGTCGTAGGAGAATCTTAGTCCTCCTTTCCGTTCTTTCAATCGCTTTACGTATACGTCGACATTTCATGTCTATTATTGTAAAACCGGCAAGACACAATAAAAACACAGCTCCAATCACAGCGTCCTCCATCTTCCTGTTTTTAACGTTGTTCTTTTTTGTTTTTGTTGTTAAACGCCATGCACAAATGACATTGCTGTCGGCTGGCTTACGTCACGTTCTAGTACACACTGTCGGTGCGAATGCAACCCTTTAAATGGTACTTGGAAACAGTTCGCGCAAAATCGTCCCAGTACTTTAGTACTGTACTTTTAGTTCTGGAACTAAAGCGGTGCGAAAGGCCCTATTATCTCTTACAATTACGGAAACATTATGGACAAATATAATTTAAGCACATGTCTGCATACACAGTCATATTCCCTACTTGCCTTCAGCATTAATTGAGAGAATTATATCTACTGCAGCTCTTCTAGAAAATGCTTTTTATTAATAATGGGAGCCGACCAAAAGCAGTAGCGCGAAACATGCACAGAGATATTGTTCTATCTTAAACGACAATGTCAGGTTATTTACAGCCTAATGTCTATAGTATGCATCTGCGGCATGCTGTTGTTTACCACAGATAATGATTTTGATTCATCCCTTAGTTTGTAAACAAGATTGGATACAAATTTACAGTTGGGCTTTTACAAAGGAAGTCTATTTCAGAAAGGTTTAAAAGCAGACATGTTCGATTTGCTATTTCTGATTAAGTGCTTGCTGTATATTAAATTATTTCACTGTAATATTATTTAAAGGTTCAAACTGCTGATTCATTCAGGAATGAAGTAAATGCTCTCTTTACAGGACAAAAACACCACTTGTGGTATTGCACTCGCTGTTCATGTGTGATGTCACATCATATTTTATAAATATGAGACAAAACCTCATACAGAGACATTTTTTGCCCCAATATCTTAAATTTTAGGGGCATATAACAGCATTTATGAACTACATCACACAGTGTGTTGTTGCCCTGTATCATGTTTGTCAAAAGACTACTGTATGGCAGTAAATAATGTAAGGGAAACAGGTCAATTTAGCTCAAAAGGAAACATTTAAGATTTTAAAGGGAATTTGGACAGAATCACAGTTTTACGGCTGATCACTGCGACGGCCAGCGATTCGTTGAACGAGCCATATAACATCAACTCTGCAATGGATATTAATATCCAAAGTATAGTGAAAACATTATTAATTAGCACAGTAACAAGATCGGCAGTTTAAGACATTAACTTGTAAGCACAAAACACAAGATACTTATCTTTTCAATATGAATAAGGCTTTATTAGATAAATCTAAGACATATAAACTAATCTAACACATAAACACACGCACTCACACACACTCACACAAGTTGCAGGAAGATAGAAAGTTATGAAAGAATGAGTTTAAGAGAATGACAATGTGAAATCCCAAGTTTACAGCAATACCTGAAATTGGATAGACATGAACAACCATCAGTCACTTAATTAACCCTCGCATTGAGTTCCTCAATGAGGTTAAAATTATATTATAAACACCAGTTTAGCTCAGTCTGGAGGTACTTGTGTTGACTGTGTAAAGGGGTTCCCTTTGTTGTCGTTGAAAAGGGGGTTTCCCGAGGTTGCTGACTGGCTGGAAGTTCAGTAGTCATTGAAATGACGTCTTGGGAAGCCCGTGGTTGGGCGTTGGTGACGATGGGAGTTTGGGCTGCTTGAAACGATGCTGAGTTCAGGTATTTGGTTGAAGTATTATTTATTTATTTTATCGACTTCTGACTCGGGACATAAGCATATACAAACCTTATAATGTTATTTTTTTAAAACAGTGTGTTATAAAAAGAAAATAAAACTACATGTAAAAGTTCTTAGAAGTAAAGTGTGACTGTACTAGCTGGTGGTTTCTTCTCATCGTGGCTAAGTATAGCAGGCGTGCAGGCCGAGGCACGCTGGAACAGTGCTCAAAGAACGCAAAAAAATTAGTATTGTGAAAAAGCATTTTCTAAATGTAATAGATAAAAATTAAACTTTCATATAGCTAAGATTCATTGCACACCAACTAAAAGCAGGTCTTTTAAGCTACTGATGATTTTGGCAAAAGCTCTGACAACCCAAAATCCTGATCTCAAAAAATGGCCTCATGAAAAGGTTCTCACGAGCTATTAACCTAATCATCTTGATCAACTAAGAATCTGTCACCTGCAAAAGATTCCTGAGGTGTTTTGATATTTGTCCCAGCCATTCATTACTCAAAACCGCAATCATGGTTATCTTGCCAACCACGACTGCTGTCCAGAAGGCCATTTGACCCGCTCAAGCAGGGTATAATTTTGACACAGAAATTCCTATTCTGAACGAATATGTTCCCAGAGTTTGACAAGGCACCTGATGGTCAGAAACGTTTCAAGGAAAAAGATGTGGCAAAAAAAATACTGCACATCAATAAGAATCCTTAACCGGCTATTGAGGAAGATTGTGGAGAAGGACGATTCCAGACCTTGGGGGACCTTAGAAGCATGATGGACTGATGTGTGGGGTTAGAAACATCCAGAGCCACCGTGACATGGAGTCAAGAAAATGGGCAGAAGCGCCTATTCCTTTACAGAGAAGCAGCACTGGACTGTTGCTCAGTGGTGCAAATCTACATTTGTCGGATGAAAGAAGTTTTGCATGCCATTCTCTTAATAGGTGCCAGACGTTGGAGGAAGACTGGGGAGAAGGAAATGCCAAAATGCCTGAAGTCCAGTGTCAAGTACCCACAAGGATGGTCTGGGGTGCCATGTCAGTCTGGGTTTCCACTGTGTTTTATCAAGGGGGGATGCAGTCAATCCAAAGATTTTGGAGCACTTCATGCTTCCATCTGCTGAAAAGCTTTACGGAGTTGAAGATTTCGTTTTTCAGCACGACCTGTGCACCTCTTTGACCATCACCACTGGTAAATGGTTTTGACCATGGTATTACTGTGCTCAATCTGCCAACTCTCCAAATTGAACCCCATCAATAATCTGTTCTTATGGTGTTAGAATATTGAAAGCAAGTTCCCTAGGCCGCTTCGTCTGGTCCTGGGTCTGATACGCTCACAATACAGGCTGATTGCCTCCATGCCACGCCGCATTGAAGCAGTCTTTCTGCAAAAGGATTTGACCAAGTATTGAGTGCATACTGTAATTATAATGTTGACTTTTTTTTATTAAAAACAGTGTGTTTTTATTGGGGGGAATGAAAAAAATATTTTTATAATGTTATATTTTTAAAACAGTGTGTTATATTGGGGGGAATAAAAATACATGTGCCAAGTTCTTGTAAATGTACTCTGTATTCAGTTTGGTTTTATATTGTTTTGATTATAATGTTATATATTTCACAATATATATAATTTATGATATATATATATAACTTTTTCACAATATGCTAATTTTTTGAGAAGGACCTGTAATAAAGGTCTGTTGTTGTTGTTGTTTTTCCTCCAACATAACAGGCAATTTAAACTTTGTATCGTAATAATTATATATATATATATATATATATATATATATATATATATATATATATATATATATATATATATATATATATATATATATGTATGTATATATATATATAAATATTTTTTTTTATTTTTTTTTTTATAGGGTTTATTTAGAATAATTGTGTGTGGTAAACACAGCTGCCACAGATTAAGTCCATAGACAACGTTGTAAATAACCTGGAAAAATTCTCTAAGGTCAGTCAACGACAATAACTAAGGAAATAGGCAGCACAAGGAGAGAGAGTGAACCAAATGCCACAGACTAGCGTGTCTCTTCCTCATCCCAGTAGCCTGGACATGGCATTCATCATATTAACAACCTTTCTCTCACTCGCTCTATCCTTCCGTCTGATCCTGTTTCTTTATATCCTGTATGCAGACTGTAACTATTTTCTTTAAATGCCTCTTTAACAAGCAGCAAATCCTTCACCTTCCATCAGTGCCTTTTAAAGCTGAGACTTTTTTCTCATTCTCTCATTGCTTGGAATGTTGTGTGTCAAAGCCAGTTTGTCAGTGTCAGTAGGGGGGGTGTGATTGTGTGTTAAGAGCTAAGATACTGCTTAAACACACACACATTCTTTAAAAATCAATGTCTTTCAGTGCACTCATGTTGGGTGCTGAGTTCATATTTCAGCACTGTATTTCATTAGGAATCAGTGGCAAAGGACAGATGAGTGGGAGCAGATGCGGCAGAGAGAGACAGAAAGACATAAAGAGATTCTGGGCAAACCATTCTCTAAATCATGCTTTGGTCAATGCGCATCACAACAGTATTTTCATAATACCAATATTTCAGCAGTCAATACCGATATTTGATTCTCAATATTCATTCTGATGACACTGCAAAAACTGTTGAACTCACTTTTAAGTTAAATACAAAAAGTTAAAAAATACAATGAGAACAATAGAATGTTGCATTTAAGTATATTTGAATGAAGTATATATAAGTAAATATAAGGAAATTCTTGATTTTTTTTGTTCTTTATTTTTCATTCTGTTTTAGCTTGTTGTTTTGAAAAGGTAAATTAAATTTGACAGCTATTGCAAGAAGAATATACATACATACATATATATACATATATATCATCTCTGGTTACTATATTCTTTCATTGTGTAATAGCAACTGCTTCTGAAAAAAAATCACAACATGATGGTGAGTTAATGGTGCCAATTTTCATTTTTGGCAGGACCATTCCTTTAAGACATAAAAGAGGAATTAAATAAGGCTTGATGAGATGGAATGATAGGCATAAATGAAAGATGCAGAAGTGTATTGTCTTAGATGGTTGAGTGACATTTAGAATCCCTGGGGGTGGAGTTTGTTTCTCTCTCTCTCCACTGAGTAAAGAATCTCCGCCGGCCCTCAGGATACAGCCAGGGCTTTAATTAAACTCACATTACAGGTGAGTAATCTTATCTCAATAACCATTTGTAACTAGGAAAAAATGTCCCATTGGGGACCCAGGGCTGAAGCAGACTCCGATAAACACACACACGCTGAAAAACACGAAAACAAAAATGCTTGCCTGAAGCGGACACACAAAAAAGGGATTTTTCTGTAAAGACTTAAAACATATTTCTGACCTATCCATGAAAAATGCAAACGTTTCGGGGAAACAAAGGCATATTTCACAGTACTTAGTGCACACAAACTCATTTTGAACTATGATGGCACATGACCAGAGCAGTTCCAAAACCAGACATTCCGCAGTGGGACACTGTTCTTTTATAACACGCTCACCTGTGGAACCGGAGGCAACTGCTGTGTGCGAGATTACACTGCAAATAAGAACATTCTTCCTGAGGATCTCGATCCCTCCCACTTATGCACACACACACACACACACACACACACACACACACACACACACACACACACACACACACACACACACACAAGCAATTATGTACACACACACAAAAAAAAAAAAAAGGAAAAAAATTAATTGTTTTTGAAAGCACTGCATTAGAACTTTTCTGGACTGCTGTTACGGAGTGAGAGACTTTTAAAGCAGCTGAAGGCGGAACAGAGTGGGACGAAATCACTGCAAGCAGACGAGGAGAGGAGAGGAGGTGTGTTGCTGCACTGCTTCTACAAGGAGAGGGGGAGGGGGGGGGGGGGGGGGGGGGGGGGGATGAGGGTGGTGTCAAGAAATAATAACGGTGGAGATCAGAGAAGACTTGAGGACTACAGAGATGTACACAGATATGGTGCATGATGAATGCATGAGAAGAGAAAAGGAGAAGAGGAGAAAACAGGAGAATAGGAAAAAGAGAGGAGATGTGTGTGGAGAAGATGAGAGGAGAAATTGACAGGATAGATAATATGAGACACGAATATAGATTAAAAAACAACAGCGAGGAGAGGGAAGGATGGGGAGCAGATACATGTGTAGAGGAGAATAAAAAATTTGAGGACAGTTGAGGAGAAGTGAGAAATGAAAGGGAGATATGGGATAAAAGGAGTGATAACAGGAGGAGCAATATGTGGAAAGATAAGATTAGAGGAGAGATAAGTGAGGAGAAATCCGGAGAAGATAAAAGAGCAGAAAAAAATAAGAGAGATGTGGAGAAGAGAGAAGAAAGGAGAAAATGAGAGTATAGATGAAGGAAGATGAAAAGAGAGGAGAAGAACAGGAGAAGATGTGAGATGAGAAAAAAAAACAAATGAGGAGAAAAGAGATGTGGTGATGAGAGAATGGGAGGAGAAAATGAAAAGACAGATAACATGAGAGGAATGAAGACAGGAAACTTGCATAAGAGCAGAAGAGAAACTTGAAGAGATGAGAAGAGAAGAAACAATAACTAAAGAAAGTGAAAGTGTTGATAAAATAAGCTTAACTGAGCGAATAAGAATAATAAAATGGGAAAGGAGAGAAGAGATGAGAAATTAAGAGGAGAATATGACGAGAGAAAATGAGAAGACTTTGTGGATAGGAGAAATTACATGAGAGAAGAAAAGAGAAAAAAAAAGTAGAGGAGAGAAATGTGGAGACGTGAGAACAAGAGGAGAGCTGCAAATGGAGTGGGACTCGTGTCGAGGAGAGAGGACACAACTGTTTTGACAGTCTCTAGCTCATTTGTTTTAACTAGCACAACACTGTCCCATGACAGTTTTCCAGCATCCCTCCTCAACCCCAGCTCCTTACTCGTATTCTATTCTTCATCCCATTTTTAGGAATAGGGGCGTTCTCAGGGTGCGGGCTCTCTCCCGAGCTCGGAGTCCTCCCTCAGACAGCACACCAAATATGCTTACTAAATTGCTCAATCCTATTATATGTTAGTGCGAACTCGTGAAATATTGTATTATCATCTTAATGCCACATGCTCTGTGTTCGGCTCTTTGCCATATAATTAAGCTCCAAACAGTCGACACCTCAAAACAATAGACTTCATTGTGCTTTCTTTTTAGCCAGTCACGTGACAGAATTTAGTCAGGCAGATCCTATGCGTGAAAACTTCCACACACACACACACACACACACACACACACACACACACACACACGGCTTTGTAAGTTGTAATTAGCCATATGCAACAACTTGACAATATCACAATGACTGTAGCATTAGCATCCTCTATGTGTCAAAGGTGGAACTGCAGCATGTAACACTGAGAAGCTTTATAAGTGCATGTCTGTCACCTTTGAGCTGTCAGACGAATATGCTTGCAAATTATGTCCTGTCTGAAATATGAATAATCATTGGTACTGTAACATGTATAGTGCACCACATTAACAATTTAGAATTCAATGTTAATCTGATACCATCATTATCAGGGCCGGCTCCAGGCATGGGCTAAAACTAATCTGAAGCCGACTGTATTTTGAGAAGTTTAAGCTATAGATTGAGACTCCCCAAACAATCATAAAATAATTCCAGAAAATTGCAGCATATCTCTTTTATTAGCTGAATATAAGGCGTGCTGAATTCAGGCGGAGGCTTCAGACTGTTCTGAAGACAGCGAAAACGGGCAGAAATACTGTATTTGCGCGCTGTCACGGGGAGTTTGCGAGTTATGAGGAATTTAATACACAAATATGTATCATAGCCTACCACTGAAATTACCTGTGCAGTTCTAATGTTCTAAAAAAAATATATCATTCATTAACGTGCGTTCATTGCAGGGACGGGGCACAAGCATATATATAGTAAGTGTCTAAAATGCATAGGCTATTATACAGTTGAAAGCTTACCCCTTTTGACTTGCTGTTAATGTTGAATGTAAGAATTACTATAATTGCAACAGTCGGCTCGACTGTATTATCCAGTAATGCAAACTATTCAACTTTTTTTTTTTTCTTTTTTTGTCAAATTCCACCATTTGAAATTGAAAGTTGGCCTGTTATTTACATACGGAAGTTCTAAGCGGCCATCCATTATAATTTTTTTCCTTTTTGTTTTCTCGTTATAACGACTTAATTTTCTCGTTATCTCGACATAAAGAAGTTCGTTTTCTCGTTATAACGACTTAATTTTCTCGTTATCTCGACATAACGAAGTTCGTTTTCTCGTTATAACGACTTAATTTTCTCGTTATCTCGACATAACGAAAGTTTGTTTTCTCGTTATAAGGACATGAAAGTTTTACTGTTGCTATAGTAACGAACTCAACTTTGACAGGCATCTGATGGACAGCCATGCAGGCGCTCTTACTGTAGCCTATTTCAGCAAATTTTGCTTCGCCTAGGTAAATAATAACGTCTACAATACTGTAAAAATAAAGGCTGATCAATCACTGTTGATTTTTTTCCCAGAGACAGTACAACGA
The DNA here is from genome assembly GCF_018340385.1 of Cyprinus carpio. Classification (NCBI taxonomy): domain Eukaryota; kingdom Metazoa; phylum Chordata; class Actinopteri; order Cypriniformes; family Cyprinidae; genus Cyprinus; species Cyprinus carpio. The sequence goes on from NC_056575.1 coordinate 16,151,863, forward strand.
ACGTTTTGTTTTTGTAATTAACATGTTTAAATGGCAACACCGCGCCATTAGAGCTGCTTGGATTAAACTCACTTTTAATTTTTCCCTTTATATGAAATAAAATTATATATAATTTGTAATTTGTAGTAGTCATTATGTGGCAGATATCATGTGTGTTACAAGCTTCTGTTTGAAAAGAGCGTTCATGTGTACGTGTAATGTATGTGTGTGTGTTTAAAAAACCATTACAACATTACAGAACAAAAACTGAATTTAAATTAGCCTATGGATTTTACATATACATCACATTTCTCATCAATATGGTTAACAATAAAGATTAGTAATAAGGAAAAAGAAGCACATCAGCCACATCGTTAAATCCCGTCCTACTGTAGATAAACAGAACATCTCCGCTTATTAACTTTAAAAATTTTTTTAAAATTTTTAAATTTAAATTAATCATGAGCCTAAAAGAAGCACAAATATAATATATATTGGTGCAAACAGAATACAGTGATGTCAACCTTGGTTTTGATAAGCAGTTATTGATGAAACAGAATGCGTTTGTGAAACTCATGCATCTAGCAGGAACTTAATACACAAAATATTCATATTAATTCAAGCATTTAACATTTATGAATTAATTAAATGTCAGTAATAAACAAGACTGCACGTTTATAGCGATCACGAGGAAGGTCCGCGCACAGTAAAGTGGATAGTATACAACACCCCATCAGTTATATTCAGGTCTATAGTGCCACCTGCTGGCGCAGTTTTGTAAATTCTTAGAGAAAATTAAGTCGTTATAACGAGAAAACGAACTTCGTTATGTCGAGATAACGAGAAAATTAAGTCGTTATAAGGAGAAAAAGAACTTCGTTATGTCGAGATAACGAGAAAATTAAGTCGTTATAACGAGAAAACGAACTTCGTTATGTCGAGATAACGAGAAAATTAAGTCGTTATAACGAGAAAACAAAAAGAAAAAAAATTATAATGCATGGCCGCTTAGAACTTCCGTATTTACATGATTCATGTAATTGATAATTATTGTGATGACAATGGCATTTTTTTGTCTTGCGCTTTAAAGATATTAGGAATACACCAAAAATTGAATGAGTGCATATTTTAGAATAGCGAAAAATATTATTCAAAAAAATAGTATTATTTATTTAGTTCCTTTACCATTACCATAGTGGTCTGGTCTTAATATTTTCCTCAAAACAATAATGTAATGTTCTCAATATGATTATGGCCTTGTTTGGTATAAATAAAAAACAATGATACCGAGAAAGAGAACAAAGAGTTTATTATTACTATTATTATTATCATCATTATTCAATAAAGAAAAAAAAAAAGTTTATTTTGTTGTGAAAGTGCTTGACATTCTAGGCTGCCAAAGGTTTTTTTTTTTTTTTTTTTTTTTTTTTTTTTTTTTCAGTGTACATATAAAAGACTATAGTTAATGTAGTTAGCAATATCTACAGTATAAATATAGATATATTTATACCTGTCCCACAACAGGAAAAATGCCCACCCAGGATATCTGCCAGCCCACCCTGGCCCTGAACATTATGGTACTATATGGAAGTACAATATCCCTTAAATTTTATATCACAACAACAACAATACTACTACGACTACTACTACTACTACTCATGTAATATTATTATAACTATATAATACTAATTCTAATAGGGGGAGTCGTGGCCTAATGGTTAGAGAGTCGGACTCCCAATCGAAGGGTTGTGAGTTCGAGTCCCGGGCCGGCAGGAATTGTGGGTGGGGGGGGAGTGCATGTACAGTTCTCTCTCCACCTTCAATACCACGACTTAGGTGCCCTTGAGCAAGGGGCATCGAACCCCCAACTGCTCCCCGGGCGCCGCAGCATAAAAATGGCTGCCCACTGCTCCGGGTGTGTGTTCACAGTGTGTGTGTGTGTTCACTGCTCTGTGTGTGTGCACTTCGGATGGGTTAAATGCAGAGCACTAATTCTGAGTATGGGTCACCATACTTGGCTGAATGTCACGTCACACTAATTCATAATAGTTAAAATTAATTATATGGTTTAATAATAGTTATTTTCAGATATTTCAGTGAATTAAACACTTCACTAATGAAATGCATGTTATCTTATTTTCATATTTTCTGATGGATCACTTGACATGCCTTCACTGCAAACTTTGCAGGACAGGGAAGGTCTATCTGATGATCGACCAGTGACAGACATTGGAAATGCAAGTTGCACAGAATTTACACACTTCAGCTTTTAAAATTAAAATGAACATAGTAGGGCTGTCAAACCGATTAATCGTGATGTGTGTGTGCTGTGTATATTTATACATACACACACTCATATAAGAAATGTTTATATGTATGTATTAATATTTATATATGATTTATGTATATTATATATAAATATAAATATTTCTAAAATATATACATCTATGTGTGTGTATTTAGGTATACATATAAATATACACAGCACACAAACCTATATTATATATAAAACAAACTTTTATTTTGGATGTGATTAATCACACACATTTGACAGCCCTAGAACATACAGTAGTAGTTTTATTTTTTCCATCAATGAAAATAATTTCAAAAGCTTCCAAATCTTCAAAGCATTCAGTAATCCAGCTTCACTATGGGTTTTCCATTACCCACTCCATGCTTACTAATGAGAGAAATCTTGAAAGAAATTTGTTACGTAATACTGAAATGTCAATTTTATGCTATTTATCATTATTTTTCCCTGTAATCTATATTCTATATTCTTCTCTTGTCGCTAAATTCATTCTCTAGTTTTCATTCTATCTTCTCTTTCTTTTAGTTTTATTCTTTTTCTTTATTTCGATTTCTTTTTCTTTTTCTATTTCTCGTTTTTGTTTTTGGCATTATCATTCTTTCTTTCTTTCATTTTTCTCTCTCTATTAGGGAGGGATGTTGGATCGATATTGTGTTTAACATCACCTTTTAGGTGCACGAAGCCTCCAGCTAACAAGTCCCACACGGGTGACCTTTGACCCGTGCGATCGATGCTGGCTCAGGGCCCTCATGGGAGTGCTGGCACGGAATCGGGGACACTGATAGGGCTACAGAACATTGCGGTCTGACTTCCGCCACAGTTGAAAAAGGTGAACTGGAGTCATCAGGAATGGCAGCCTGAAAGAGACATAAACAGAATTAGGAAGAGGGCTGCTTCTAAGACACAATATTCAAATTCTTTTTTAATATTGCCTGGGATAACACATTAGTAATAATGCATTGTTCACTTAATAATAATAATAATAATAATAATAATAATAATAATAATAATAAATTATTATTTTCACATGTCTTTCATTTATTTATTTATTTAATTTATTTATTTATGGTACAGAAAAGGAGTTATTTAGAGAAGTTTCAAGCTGCTCTTTTGAAACAATGAAAGTGAATGGTGACCAAGTCTGTTAAGCAAGATTTTCGGAGAATAATGAATATTTGATCCTTAAAAAGGGCTATTGTATGGTTTCAGAATACTCGGAAAATATAGTGCACAAGTTATATGGACAACTTCAAGGACCACTGTATTTTTTTTTCATAGACAAGTGTTATCATGTATTATGATATGCTTTACATCTACTGTGTTTACATTTTCTATTACAAGTTCAAAAAGTATATGTAAATGCATTTTTCTAGCAGTGTTATTGTAGTATTATTATATTTTAATTAATATTTTGAATTGATTATTTTATTTGTATTTTTAATTTAAAATTGTAGTATTTTTTGTAAATAGTTTCTAATGTATATATCTATATATATATATATGTGTGTGTGTGTGTGTGTGTGTGTGTTTTTGGTGATTTGATTTGATTTTTGGTTATTTGTGCAAACCAGTCATCACTCCCTTTTACTGTCTTTCCTTTCTTCCACTTTCTCTCAGCAGTTTTCACATCTATATTTAAATCGTCAACTTCTTTTTGAAGAAACGTGCGTTTCCAACCTCACAACATGATAAACCAATAAAATATAGATGCATATTTCAAACATCACACTAATCTGCATCAACATCAAAACACATCTGGTTATTAGTTTTCCTCTCTCATACTGTAGCTTCAGCTAATACACAGCTCTTTTTTAAATGTCATTGCCTTCATTAAAATTACAGAGACTGTTTACCTTGCATAAACATACATCCAATAACATTCCAACATATTCAATTAAAACCAAATGGCAAAACTGAGAAATATATGAACATGAATGAATTACAACAGTGGCAGCTGGCATACATGACTGTACTTCAAACGCCCATTTTCATTTGTGTCCTCTTGGGTTTGACCCCACCTACACAGGGCCTACCGATTGACAGCTATATTAGCCATTAAGCAGCCAGAGGTCCAATAGGCCTAGTTACAGGTCCTATGACAGAAACCGTGTTTATGGGCAACATATTTAAAAGCCTTCAGTCTTGGGAAAGCCAATTGGGCAAACCACATCATCAGCAATTACAGCTCTCACTGAACATAATATAGAGTCCACCATATCGCAGCTTTAGTCCCTGATTTTTTCCCTGAAAAAAATAAAATAAATAAATATATAGTGGGTACAGAAAGTATTCAGACCCCCTTAAATTTTTCACTCTTTGTTATATTGCAGCCATTTGCTAAAATCATTTAAGTTAATTTTTTCCTCATTAATGTACACACAGCACCCCATATTGACATTTTTGCATGTTTATTAAAAAAGAAAAACTTAAATATCACATGGTCCTAAGTGTTCAGACCCTTTGCTCAGTATTTAGTAGAAGCACCCTTTTGATCTAATACAGCCATGAGTCTTTTTGGGAAAGATGCAGCAAGTTTTTCACACCAGGATTTGGGGATCCTATGTCATTCCTCCTTGCAGATACTCTCCAGTTCTGTCAGGTTGGATGGTAAACATTGGTGGACAGCCATTTTCAGGTCTCTCCAGAGATGCTCAATTTGGGTTTAAGTCAGGGCTCTGGCTGGGCCATTCAAGAACAGTCACGGAGTTGTTGTGAAGCCACTCCTTTATTTTAGCTGTGTGCTTAGGGTCATTGTCTTGTTGGAAGGTGAACCTTCGGCCCAGTCTGAGGTCCTGAGCACTCTGGAGAAGGTTTTCGTCCAGGATATCCCTGTACTTGGCCGCATTGCATCTTTCCCTCGATTGGCAAACCAGTCGTCCTGTCCCTGCAGCTGAAAAAACACCCCCACAGCATGATGCTGCCACCACCATGCTTCACTGTTGGGACTGTATTGGACAGGTGATGAGCAGTGCCTGGTTTTCTCCATACATACCGCTTAAGGGTTCTGGTCATCCCAAACGTCTTCCATTTAAGGATTATGGAGGCCACTGTGCTCTTAGGAACCTTAAGTGCAGCAGAAATTGTTTTGTAACCTTGGCCAGATCTGTGCCTTGCCACAATTCTGTCTCTGAGCTCTTCAGTCAGTTCCTTTGACCTCATGATTCTCATTTGCTCTGACATGCACTGTGAGCTGTAAGGTCTTATTATAGACAGGTGTGTGGCTTTCCTAATCAAGTCCAATCAGTATAATCAAACACAGCTGGACTCAAATGAAAGTGTAGAACATCTCAAGGATGATCAGAAAGAAATGGACAGCACCTGAGTTAAATATATTAGTGTCACAGCAAAGGGTCTAAATATTTAGGACCATCTGATATTTCAGTTTTTCTTTTTTAATAAATCTGCAAAAATGTCAACAATTCTGTGTCTCTCTGTCAATATGGGGTGCTGTGTGTACATTAATGAGGAAAAAAAATGAACTTAGATGATTTTAGGAAATGGCAGCAATATAACAAAGAGTGAAATATATATATATATATTTATATATATATATATATATTTTTTTTTTTTTTCTTTTTTTCTCTTTAACACCAAATGAGAAGGTAGCAGAGGTTTGAGCCAGGTCCTGTGATTTTTGGAGCAGTAATTGTTTGAAAGTAGAGGGCTCTCATAGTGGGAAGCTAATCGTAGATAATGGTGCCTCATACCTACAACTTGTCCATTTGAATATCCTAGTGTCACCCTCATTTACACACTAACCACAAAACTCTCCTCAAAAGCACTTTGCACACGTGCTACATGCAATCAAGTTTGTGGATTTGTATGCTCTGTGATTGCGAAAAACTGTTTTTATAGTTCTCTGATCGAGAACTTCAAGCGAGAGACAAATCTCTTTCTTAAGTTCATTCTCTTTGAAGCACCCCTAAACATTGCCACAATGTTGGTCTAGTTGATGGTTTTTTTTTTTTTTTAATGTTTTCAAAAATATTAAATCAAAAGTGATTAATATATAAAATTATTTGAATACAGATCTTAAATAAAGCTTTAATTTCTGAAATAATAATTATAATAATAACTGAACAATAAATATTTTAACAAAAAATACACTCAATTTTTACAACAAAATACTTTAAAATCAATCAATCAATCAATCAATCAATCAATCAATCAATCCATCCATTATCAGGAAGCCATTAGAGATGGATGGCATATGTTTTCATTGTGATTGTAGACTATACAATTTAGTTTGCATGTGTTTTGTGTATTGTTGATGAAGAATAACACTTAAGCTAGGCAGAAAATACTTCTCATTCAGACAGTTTATCAGGCAACAGGCTTGTGCAGCATAATGGGACATTTCCCATCATTCACAAGAATGAAAAAAAAAAAAAAAAGCATAAATTACAGACCTAATGTACATCATTTTCTCATTATTTTTTGCATTAGTCTTAAAAAAATAAAAAAATAAAAAAAACTACCTGTCTTTGTCAGCAAGTGGGGGGAAAATACAAAAGAAATGTGAAATTGCTGAACACATACATTTTATTCCTACCAAAATCACTTAACGCAGACATCAAATTGTAATTATGACTTCCGAACTCATAAGTAGGGACTTCCCACCATGATTTGAGAACAGAATAAATCCTTATTCATATCATTTTATTGCACACCAGAAGAATGTACTTCACCAGAGGGAAATTACACACTTTTTATTATGTAGTAAGACAGTAAGCCAATATTAGGACAAAATACTATCATAAAATTGCATCTTAATACCAAAGACAAAATCCTAGTTGCAAGCGTCAAGTGATGGCATGTTAGCATTAGCATCTCGCTACAAATAATATTAAAATTATATACACACACACACACACACACACACACACACACACACACACACACACACACACACACACACACACACACAGACAGACAGACAGACAGACAGATAGATAGAACAATGACTTTAGTTTTCTCTTTGTTTAACTGAAGAAAGTTCTGGCACATCCAACTGTTAGTCTCATCAATGCATTGGCAGAGGGAGTTGATGGGGCTGTAGTTATTTGGCGATAAGGCTAGGTAAATCTGGGTATCATCAGCATAGCTGTGATAGGCAATTTGGTTCTTTCTCATTATTTGACTAAGTGGGAGCATATACAGGCTAAACAAGAGCGGTGCAAGAATTGAGCCTTTCGGGACTCCGCATGTCATGGACATCCATTAAGACTTATGGTCTCATATACTCACATAACAACTTCTCCCTTCTAAGTATGACCTGAACCATTTGAGTAACATCTCAAAAAGCCTGACCCAGTTTTCCAGTCTCTCTAGAAGTATGTTATGATCGACAGTGCCAAATGCAGCACTAAGATCTAGTACTGATATTTTGCTAGAATCAGAATGTGCTGATGCAGTCGGAAACCTTTAGATAGATGGATAGACAGACAGACAGACAGACAGACAGACAGACAGATAGACAGATAGATAGATGTGGATACTGGGATTGCCCTGTTGATGTCACATCATGCTTTGCACTGAATTGTGCTTTAAGATGATCATGTCTGATCTACCTTCTCACAAGTGCCCATTGTGTAGAAACACTTGTAAGTTTGTGTGTGTTTAAGTGTTCAACAGTGCAAGTGTGTGACTGTCAACGTTCTATTTCGAGCCTGATCCCCTATGATACAGTACATAGCAAACAACAAACTCTGTAGCAGGCGACTTTACCAAAGGGAATGACTTGTTTTTAAGAGGCTTTTAAGAAGAGAGAGGGAATCGATTTCAGAAGAACAGCACCCCTTTGGTTCTGTTTTCTGTATAAATATCTTAGGTTGTGGATTTGTGGCAAACAAACAGCTGACAGAACCGTAAATGGAAAAGATTGGCCCTTTCAACAGCTGCCATACACACAACTGTCTTACAGTATGAAGGCAGAAATATATGACAGAAAACATCCTTTCTGGGTCAATATTACTATCAATGTGAATAATACTACAAAACTAACAGAATTCACCTGGGAACAGAATACTTTTAGTGTTCATTTCTGATCAATGCAATGTCAAATAATGCAAAAAGCTAGAAAATGTTATGTAATTTTGTGCATTTGGAAAACAAAATGCTAAGACTTAGCAAGACAAAGGAGTTTACCATTTTATGTTTATAGAGAGAGATTTTAGTTTTTTATTGTTTACTGGTACAACAATTATTAATGTTGGTTTTGATTTTGTTATTATTTTATTATTATTATTTATTTATTTATTTATTTTTTAGCAAGGAGGCATTAAATCGATTAGGGATGCAACGATACCATTTTTTTTACAGAACCGATCCGATACCGATAATTCTGAGTATCTGTTGATACCAATCTAATCTGATACCAGCGCAGTTTTTTTTTTTAATTCAATGTAGAATTTCTATACTTCTCTGTGTTGACTTGATCGTCACTCTTTTGTGTGTTAAACACAATCTACTACATATAGACAACTTCATTTTAATGAACAAATAACAAATTTAGAAAAATATTAATCATTAATCTATGACAAAAATACTATTATAAACTAGGTTAGTGGATAATTCAACAGCAAAAGATACTCTAGAAAAATGCACAATAATTTTATAAAATCTAGTGAAACTAGATTTTTATTTACAAATAAAAGTGAATGTCTAAATCTGGTAAAATGTTACACATTGCTCTTTGTATTGTTGTAAAATACATTCATGAAAAAAAAACGAAGTGAAAAAAGTGACGTGACATACAGCCAAGTATGGTGACCCATACTCAGAATTCGTGCTCTGCATTTAACCCATCCAAAGTGCACACACACTGCAGTGAACACACACACACACACCCGGAGCAGTGAGCAGCCATTTATGCTGCGGTGCCCGGGGAGCAGTTGGGGGTTTGGTGCCTTGCTCAAGGGCACCTCAGTCGTGGTATTGCCGGCCCGAGACTCGAATCCACAACCTTAGGGTTAGGAGTCCCTAACCATTAGGCCACGACTTTCCCACATTTATCCCCACAAGTAAATACATTTATATATAAATATATACTATAAAATTAAAAGACATTTCTTTTAAATGTATAGCACAGTAATGAAGGCAGCAACATATGATAAATAGGACAGAACAAGAAAGACTATTAACAATCTTTCATTGCACAGAAAAGTATTATAATACTAAAGGCTCCAATACAGAGCGGCAGAAAGCACTTATGTGCATCCTGTGCACAGAATGATGTGCTTGAAACAACACGGAGTCACAGTGCACAGGCTGCGCAGCCCTCTGAGTCTGCATAGAAAAGTTAATACAAATGGAACAGATATTGATATCTAGTGTATTAAATCCGTTCATTAGTTTATTGAGCCTTTTGTTGAGCCTATTGAGTTTTTGTGACTTTCGTGGGGCTCAACAATAACACAGAACAGTATACACACAATATCGGATATCGCTCGGTCTCGTCTGATCGATACCCGATCCCGCAGAAAATGCCAGTATCGGAGCCAATACTGATACTGAGTATCGGATCGATGCATCCCTAAAATTGATCATAAGTGACAAATACTTTCATATCGCCCAAAAAAGACTGGAGTAATGGCTGCTGAAATGTTAGTTTGTCATAGCAGGAATAAATTACATTTTCAAATATATTAAAACAGAAAACAGTTATTTTAAATTGCAATACTATCTCATAATATTTTTTTTTTTCCTGTATTTATGATCAAATAAATCCAACCTTGGTGAGCATAAGAGATTTATTTAAAAAAAATAAAATAAAAAAAAATCTCACTGAACACAAGCTTTTGAACAATGTTGTATAAACTGTACACTGATGGACACTGTTTCAATTGACAAACTATTACGAATGTGAAAATATTAAGTGAATTTATTTAATTACAGTCTGAAAGACCAAAAGCACCCATAAGAAAAAGAGCACCCATTAATGGAAGAAGAGAGTTAAAAGACACTGATTCAAAGGAGTGAGGAAGATAAAAATGAAAAAAGAAGAAGAAGAAGAAGGAGAGTGATGTTAGAGTGACCGCTGATAAGGATGGAGTGAGAAAAATCGAGAGAAGCTGCTAATTAAAAATGGTACCCCAATCTAACATGGCTGCCATCCAGAGGCCGGGAAAAGCAGGTGCCACCTGTGAGCAAGATACAGGACATACAGACTAATATGGGCACTTATCCACAAGAATTGTGAGGTTATAGGTCAAAACCAACACATTCAACACACGTATACAGTACATTTGAGTTGACACAGAAACTGATAAGCAAAGTGAAAGCACTCTCATATGAATTCAACTTGCCTAAGTCCTTGAACAAATTAAATGTGTGATGTTATTTCAGGAGGATATTGAAGTCACACTCTCTTTGCACTTCATGCACAGGAGACCCGCTGGTGTTGTACACCACCATTGTGATCTCATATGAAATTTGTGAGACCTGTGGGAAGTGCTTAAAATGGTGCTTTAGTGTGTGTGTGTGTGTGTGTGTGTGTGTGTGTTTGTTCAGTGTGTAGGAGTACACTGACGGGTGGAGGGTCAATAAAGGAATGGAAATCAAGGTGTCACACGGAAAATAATAGCTGAAAAACCACTGAAAAATAGAGAGCTACAGGAAGAAATAGGGTGGAATGGATGGATTTGTGGATGGATGCAGACACGGAGATTGTGAAGAGGCTTGATTGAAAAGAAAAAAAGGGGAAACTGGAAAGAAGCTAACATAAATTAAAAAAAAAAAAAAAAGATGATGAAAAATGTAGAACTTAATTGTAGCAACAGTAGCAAAACAACTACAACAACAGTGACCATCAAAAGGAATTCTGCTTCATGTTAGTGAAGTCTTTTTAACAATTTTGTCACAGGCACACTAAATCAGAGCACACAAACAGGTCTTCAGATCTCTTTAGCTCCATATATTGCTCAAGTGAACACAGAAGTTGCTCTGTCTCATATAGCTGGATGCTTCTGGTTGAAAAAAAAAAAAAAAAAAAAAAAAACACTAGTAACACTAAGGTTACTTTCCTGTTTTTTTCTTGAGAAAAAAAGAAAAAAAAAGAAAAAAACAGATAAACGCACTGATAGTCAACTATGGTCACAAGTTCTGCTGTTCAAACAAACAATTGCAAACAGCACCGCAAATTTATGTAGATGGAACTACAGCTCCTGACCTGTGGTAACAATAACCTTAAAATTGACAATAATATTTTTATTTAAACAAAAAACTTAGTGTTAATAAGACATGTTCTAAATCATGCTCTTGGGCTAAAATAAGCAAGCTAACATGCAGTGCAATCTATATCTTCCATTCCATCAAAATATATATCCATTTTAATATATTTTAAAGTGTCCTCAATAAGCATTGTTTTTGAAGAGTGCTCATGTGCATAAATGTGTTCAATAAGCATTTTTTTTGTAGATAAGATCTCTGAATTTGCAATGTGTATGTGTGATCTTTAGAATGAGCAATCTGGATGTGTACACGGACAGCAGTCCGCTCTGCAACAAACATGTGAACAAACAATTGCCCACAATTGACATCTGGCTGTCTTTATATTCTTTTATTGACGGATTGCACAGGTACGAGTAGCAATGGGCTTCTTCACACTGCCTGCACATGTGCAATTGTGCTTTTGAAGCCTACTGACTGCGCGCACTTGTCGGAAGAAACCCAGTACGGTCATAAAAAACTGGGAGGCACGCGGTCATTACCGCGCATGTCCTCTGTGCACACTCTCTGATGAAGATTTTTACGTCACGCGCACCATAGCGGACACTAGCGGGCTGCATCCGAAAACTTAGGCAGCTGACTTGCTGCCTTACTGCCGTATCAGGCAATGTTTTTACACGAAGGCACCTCATGAAACTGATTTTGGACAGACTTCTGAGGCAGAGTAATGGTTTAATGATCTACAGCAAAATATAGAAAGTTTTGGTGATAACAGTGAATTTATTGGTGATTTCAGTGAATATTTCATTACTGCAGTATTAATTTCTTGCTAGAAATGACATCAAAAGTGGAAAACGTTGATCAAAAACATACATTTACACACAAACTGACCACTGACCGCAACTTTCAGACGCCATCTTTATTTTTTTGCTTAACTGTCACAGAATTGAACGTACAGGATTGTGGGATATCAAAGGCAGCGAAGGATACATCTTCAAAAATCAGCCAGATGAAGGCATCTCAGGAGACAGGAACTGAAGCTAACATTGAATTCGAACGTGCCTTGATGCCTTCCTACCTTGGAATGCGTCCTCCGAAGGCAGCATTTTTCAGTTTTTGGATGCAGCCGCGGACTCTCGGATGCGGAAAGTATAACAGAGGCTTAAGGATGCGTAAATGCGTAAGGAAATATGACGCAAGAGTGAACACGCAATAGATCAAATGTCTAATAAAGCAAAATGGCAAGGAACAAAAAATTATGAAGTAGTCACCAGCTGCCGTGTTCATTACAGCAGCATCTCTGAGATCTTAAATCAATGAATTAGTAGAAATTATTATGAAACATGCAGTATTAAGCAAAGCAGTGGCATGCTCGCCCTGCCCTTAGGTAGAGTTCTATTTTTTTCTATTTTAACTACTGATGATTATTTAAAATCAAAAGAACAAAATCTGTTTTATTGTGATCTGCTGGCTAATGCATGCATAAAAGTGACCAGCTAAATTTATGGTAACTCTTGTGATATTGTGATTTTTAGTAATTTTATTTTTGTTATTTTTGTTTTATTGTTTTTTACTAATGTTAGCCTCCTCTCAGCCTTGAGGGTAAACATACTGCTGTCCTTTCTCCACTAATGCAGCATCTAGCCAACAAATTAATTACATTAAAATGACATTAAAAGGCATACGATAGTGTACTGATGTTTTAAATTGTCATCTGAAGTGTCCTGCTTTGTGCAGCATGCAGTTTCATGTGTCAAAACAAACAGCACGAAGCGTGGGTGCTTCCGCCTCTAGAGGCTGCTCTAGTACGGTATAATGACAGCAGACCCTTCAGGCGCTCCAGCAACAGATGCAACCAGGCGTCCTGACATTTCATCCTATCCATCAGATTGTCCTACCAGGGCTTATCGCATCAATATTGCATCATTTTTCTCACATCATTTACTTAAAAGAAAACTGAAATAAAATAAATTATAAATATTAGATAAAAAAAAAAAAAACTTTAAACAAAAATTATAAATGTTGCCTTGACTACTAAAAGTTTAAAATGAAGTCCAAAATAAGTTAAATAAAAAATAAAATAAGTAAAAGTAAATAAAAGGCCTGGCTGACAAATCGGGTCAATTACTGGTCATATCTTACTCAATTATTTTATTTAGATAATGTAACAAGAGGATATTAAAAGATGACAAGGAATTATTGCAGACATACAAAGGGTATTTCACAGACCACATCACCAGCAAGCACAAATTTTTAATAAGATATTCATTGTTCTTCACATTTATTTTAGAATAATGTTTGGCACCTCATAAAACCATCGAAGCTAAAATTAATCTCATCGCATAGAAAATAAAAGACAAAAGGATGACACAATCACACAGCAGTCTCTCATCGGCACTCAACATTCTTTTCTTCAGCTTTTGCGTTTTCCAGGGATTTCTGTGTCAGCATTAATATGATCTTTCTGAAGGTTTTCATAATCCCTGTCCTGATTATACTTCATAAACACACTGTGCGGGTATTAAATAAAATGAAAAATGCGTGAGTGGAACTGTGCTCATGAATATTCATGTGGGTTAAATCTTATTTATTCACTCTGCCTGCACTGAATTGCAATAAAAGTGGAGTAAATAAAAATACAATTAATACAGAAGCAAAAAAGACTACCTACAGTATATTAAAAATCTAATATGTGTGGCTATAAATAACACATACTACACAAAATGGCACCCAATGTATAATGTAAATAAATATATTTAATTAACAATATTATATCCTGTTAAATAACACCTCAGATAGTTATACAATTTTTAACCTAAACCTGTCATGGAGTGCTGCTACTGTGAAACGAGGAGGCGAAGGAGCGAGGAGACATCAGAGAACATAGAAAACATGTTTTATTGACACACACAGAGTACAGGAACCAACGGATGTTTAATATCAGACAATAAACTCCCCCACCCTCTCCCGTGAGCCCCCGTGGGCTAAACTTGGGAACAGGAGCCCTCACTGGGCTAAACTCAGGAACAGGAGCCCTCCGTGGGCTAAACTTGGGAACAATAGTCCTCACTGGGCTAAACTTGGGGACAGAAGTCCTCACCGGGCTAAACTTGGGGACTGGAGCCCTCACTGGGCTAGATTTGGGGGCTAAAGTTGACACTGGAGTGAGCTCTGGGACTGAAGCCAACACTGGAGCAAGCTCTGGGGCTCGAGCCGACACTGAAGCGAACACTTGAACATGCTCTCAGGCAAGGAAGAGGGCCCTGAGCCACCCATTTCTCCTCTTCCTCCTCTTCTGATTAAGGGTGAACTGGGAAGCTGGTGGGCTTGTCGTTGCAATGGCTGGTGGGCTAGGGTCAATGGTGGCCAGTGGGCTTGAGAGAGCCCTGGCTGGTGGGCTTGATTTTGTAGCAGCCAGCGGGCCTGACTCTGGAATGGCTGGTGGGCATGAAAATGGTGCGGCTGGTGGGCTTGTCTTCGGAGCGGCCGACGGGCTTGAGTGAGCCGTGGCCGGCAGGCTTGACAATGATACAGCCGGCGGGCTTGACTTTGGAGCAGTCAGCAGGCTTGACAATGGTGCGGCGGTTTCCATGCCACAGGGAAAAAAAAGAAAACAAAGCACTTTCAAAACCAAAAAACAAACACGAGGAGAAGGGGCACTGCTTACTGTCTCTGGTCTGGTATTCTGTCATGGAGTGCTGCTACTGTGTAGGAACGAGGAAACGAAGGAGCGAGGAGAAATCAGAGAACATAGAAAACAGGATTTATTGACTCACACTTAGTACAGGAACCGTAGGACATTTAATACTAGACAAAGAAACTCAGGATAAGACTCACTATAAATACACAGTACTTGACAAGGGGATGATGAGACACCTGGAACTAATGATACACAATAATCATGACAGGAATGGGAAGGACCAAATAAGGGCAAGGAAGGCATATGGGGAGCAAAACACACACAAAACAAGGAACAGAGTCTGACAAAAACCCACCCCTATCCCTCACAGAAAACTTTCTGCATTTTTTCAATTTCAAAAAAACTTTCCCTGCTGAAAAAAAATCCCAAAAAAACCCAGCATATGCTGGTTAGGTATGTTTTGACACTGGTATGCTGGTTTATGCTGGTCCTTTGCTGGTTTATGCTGGTCCTTTGCTGGTTTATGCTGGTCATGTGCTGGTTTATGCTGGTCCTTTTGCTGGTTTATGCTGGTCCTTTGCTGGTTTATGCTGGTTATGTGCTGGAAAAGGACCAGCATAAACCAGCATACCAGTGTCAAAACATACCTAACCAAAATATGCTGTTTTTTTCAGCAGGGTTGTTTGCTTTATTTTTATACCAGTTTTACAAATGAGGAAATCCCAAATGCTATTTTTTTGCCATTTTGCTCACTTTTGGGTACGAATTTGTCCCCAAAATATGGTTAAGTACTGTAGGTACACACACACACACACACACACACACACACACAAGGAATAAATATCTCCAAGGTAAGACAGAACATGGAAATTGTACTAATGAGGTTTCATGTTTCTCCTTCACAAAAACAAAAGAACTAAGAGTGAGTATCCATCCACTTTATTTTTTTTATTCATCCGTTTGTTTATTTATTCATGCAGTCGGTCCACTTATGTTACTCATTGCTGAGATTTTCCCTTGTAGATCATCTAGCAACCAGATGGTTGAAGGTTTAATTAACAACTTCAAAAGTAGTCACTAAACAGGAAGACTTGTCTTTCTCTCTCTCTCTCTCTCTCTCTCTCTCTCTCTCTCTCTCTCTCTCTCCTATACACAAAAAAACACTCTGCTATAGTCTTATATCTACCAAAAAAAAAGCAATGTGCCAACCTGAAACTCATCCACTCAGAATTCAGAGTCAGACATATCCATTTATTAAATTTAATTTTATCAACAGAAAATTAAACATGCATTTATTTACTTTATTATTATATTATTTATTAAGTTGTATTATTATTATTATTATTATTATTATTATTATTATTACTGTTGTTGTTGTTGTTGAATGCTTTAAGAAATATACAATTAAACTGTTAAACAATTAAATTAATACTCACTCAAACATTTGATTGATTTATTGATTTGATTGATTGATTGATTGATTGATTGATTTTTGATTTTTTGCAATTTTACAGTTTATTGTGTTATCTGTGGTGTGTTTTATTGCAGTGCATTTTTTTATTGTTATTATTGTTATTATTATCAAATTATTATTTTTTTTTTATATTATACATTATAATTTATTTATATAATTATATGATATATTTATAATTTTAGGTGCTTTTAATTATTATTTTTTTCAATCACCTGTGTGCCTTCTCATCTTGTGGTCTTCATTGACTGCTGCCTAAATGAAATCTATGAAACCTCAAGGGTAATACTGCCTGTGTTCTATTACATCACTTCCTCTAAGTCAGTGGTTCCCAATCTTGGTTCTGGAGAACCCCCAACACTGCACATTTTTGGTGTCTCTCTTATCTGACATACTGTACACATTTGAGGTCTTGGAGTCTTCGCTTATGACCTGATGAGCTGAATCAGGTGTGAATAGGGAGACATCTAAAATGTGCAGTGTTGGGGGTTCTCCAGGACCAGGATTGGGAACCACTGCTCTAAGTGATTAGGTTAATATAGATGTATTATATTAATTAGTAAAGACAAATAGAGGGGTGCTATATTAAAAGCTGTTGAATTGCTAAATAGCAACACAAACCCAGCAGGATAAGTTATGCTAACTGCTCCAGATCTTCTTATAAGCTCCCCAAGGTAGATAGACGCAGTGGTTATCTGTTTAAAGAGCTTAACGGAATGCAATAATTTTACATACGCCACTTCAACACACACATAAATACATAATTAACCTCCCTCTGCCATGCCACTCAATACGCTGCCTGATGCCATAAGAAAAATCCACTGCAAGATTGCACTGTACTCACTCCCCGCAAACCACTGTTGACACACACAGTGCTGCCTGATCCCAAGTAAACACAATGGTGTTTAAAAGTGTGTGCGCATACGCAGGCGTGTTTTGTCCATGATAGCCAATGGAAATCAAATCTGTCTGAAAGGGAACAATCGTCCTTCATGAACAAAACTAGAGGCTAGAGAATTATTAATACACAAACTCAACAGACACTTTATTTCAAATTATCCCTGGAGTCCTTGGAAATAGCAATATTCAAAATTCATATGAGTGGAAAATGTAAACAGATTGAAGAAAATGTGAATAAAAAACTAGCTATGTTGCTATGGTTGATAAATAGTTTTTTTTTTCTTCTTTTTACATGTTGCTATAAGGTAAGTAGGGTGTTTTATGTGGTTGCTAGGTGGTTTAATAACAATCCAAATCAAAATAGCCCATCTCAAAGAATTTTTCACAGTTTTATCGTCCATCCAGGAAAATGCATCCGAAATGAATAAACTGAAAGTTAATTAATAAATAAATTTCATTTAAAGTTTCAAAATTTCACATTTTATTTGATGTCTTACATACAGTTTCTTTATTAGATTGTTGCTTGTAATTAATTTACTAACACTTTCTTTTCTTTCCTTTTCTTTTCTTTCTTTTCTTTTCTTTTCTTTTCTTTCTTTTTCTTTTCTTTTCTTTCCTTTTCTTTTCTTTTTTCTTTTCATTTCTTTTCTTTTCTTCATGGTATCATGTCCAGAAAGCCATGGTAGTATTTTTTGTTAGCAAATGCAAGATAAATAGCACAAAGCAGTAATTTGCATAACTCTGCTACTCTTAAATTTATACCATGTGTTTTACTCAGTAATGGCGGTTGATAATAGATTTTAAAATATCACTCCCTCAGGAAAGCAGACTGACAGTTTTCAGAATTATTATACATCTAATGAGGTTTAGTTTTTAGATGTGACTATTATGCTGTGAACTGAATACACTTTAAGTGTGAATACAGCTCTCCTGTACTAATGAAAATGTGGTTCAAGACAAAGACCCCTCAGAGTACGAATACAGATAATGCTCAAAGCGACGGATTAGACCTATGAGCTGTAAATGGCAGGCAGACTCTTAATATCATAGGCGCAGTGAGTGACGTGTGGATGGTGTGGCCTGTAATTAGAGTGAGCGCTGTGTGTTTGGCTAAAGATGAGTAATTACTCATCACTTGGAGTGGCTGGCCTCTGATAAAGCACTCATTCTTTCTGGCTTATCAAGGGGTCAAAAAGAAATTGGTATGGGGGAAGAAGGGAACAGAAAGAGAGGGTGGGGAAAGATAAAACGGGATTGACAGGCAGCTAGTACGGCTAAATGCTAATGCACCAAGTGACATTTAGCAGTGTCGTTAAACGTTCCCCACACCAGAACCCCAACACACACACAAAACTCTTCATCTAGGCAGCACATTAGAGTTTACTTTGTGCTTAGAAGTGTTGGAAAATCTACTCTGAAACTGTAGCTAAAATTTAACTACATCCAGGCTAAAAACATGTAGCTATTTGGATTATAGCAAAATAACAACATAAAATAGAGACGTCATGTCGGATGACTGACAAATTGGGATCTCGCTTCGAGAGACCAATCTACTTTAAGTGTAAACTAAATGAGCCATGCGATTATTGCATCCAGCTGTCGCTGATCACAGCGTGAGTATAAGTTGGCAGCCTGTGCAGTGCATATTCAGGTTTTGGCTGGGGAGCCAAGCAAGTGACGCGTCCACTCAGCAGTGGTACAGAAGCTGTGGTGACTGGACATTCCCTTTCAGTTGCTCACTCTCGATGTCATGTCGGATGACTGACGAATTGGGATACCTACAAAAGGGCCACAGATACTGCCCCTTCCAGTGTCCTATGGAAGCCTCCTGCACCCCTTCTTTTTGGCGTAGGCCAGGGCTTACCACAAGAAGTCCAGCTATTGCTGCTATGGCACTACCCACTCAGTAAGACTGGATAACACTGGGAAACCACACCCATACCACTTGGGACAGGAACGCTGCGTAAGCCTCATGCTTCCCAAAGGAGATTTCAGAAGCACTTACACATATGAACAACCGTTTAGGTGCATATGGAAGATTAGAGGTGATTGTAACCCTCTTGGAAAAAAGCAGGAAGTCTGCCGGGGAAACACAGGCTCTGAGGCTATATCATGGATTTTACACATATGGGATCCACTTACATCTCTACATATGGAATCCAGCCCTCTACCGGTTCTCACAGATTCATTGAGTGAGGGCCTGGCACCGGACGCTCCACCACGTCTGGCTGCCGAGGGCTACAGAGGAGTTTGACAGGGTCTACGATATGGACACAACCCGAAGCTGGGGCCTCTCATTCCTTCTACTGGTTTGAGGTGAGAACACAGGAGGATACCGGCTCCACACAAATGCTATAGAATCTAGCGAACGTGTTGGGATTCACCCAGCCAACAGCTCTACAAATATCTGACAGTGAGGTGCCATGAGCCAGCGCCCAGGAGGATGAAACACTTCTAGTAGAGTGAACTCGCAACCTGAGCGGACAGGGCACACCCTGTGCCTGATAAGCCAGGGTGATGGCATCCACTATCCAGTGGGCCATCTTCTGCTTAGCGACGGCATTCCCCTTTTGCCGGCATCCGCGACAGACAAAGAGCTGGTCTGAGGTCCTGAAGCTTTGTGTCTTGTCTACATAGCATCTCAATGCCCGGACGGGACAAAGCAAAGCTAGGGCTAAGTCTGCCTCCTCCAGGGGCAGCGCTTGCAGTCTCACCACCTGATCCCTGAAGGGTGTAGTGGGAACCTTGGGCACAAAGCTGGGCCGGGCCTCAGAATTACCTGGGAGTCAGCCGGCCCAAACTCTAGGCACGAATCGTTGACCAAAAATGTGTGTAGGTCCCCTACTCTCTTGATGGAGGCCAATGCAAGCAGGAGCAGAGTTTTCATTGAGAGAAACTTCAGCTCAACTGTCTGCAAAGGCTCAAATGGGCCCTGCTGTAGAGCTTTGAGCACTAGAGACAGGTCCCAAGAGAGTATAGAGGGGGGCCGTGGAGGATTTAACCTTCTCGCCCCCCTAAGGAACCTGATGACCAGGTAATGCTTCCCCACCGACTTTCCTTCCCTGGGGTTGGTTGGCAGCAATTGCAGCCACGTAGACTTTAAGTGTGGATGGAGACAGCCTTTGCTCCAAACCCTACTGCAGAAAGGACAGCATGATTCTGATCGGACATTTCCAGAGGTCTTCTTGGTGAGAAGAACACCACTCGATGAACATGTTCCACTTCAAGGCGTAAGCATGTCTCGTATATGGTGCTCTTGCCGAAGTGATGGTATCAACTACCTCTTGGGGTATGTCACCTAGAACCTTCGCGTCCCATCCAGGGACCAGACCTGAAGTTTCCAGAGGTCTGGATGCGGGTGCCACAGTCAGTAGATCCTTCCTCAGAGGAATCTGCTAAGGAGGGGCTGTCACAAGAACCTGCTCCTTGTCCTCCTTGATCTTGCACAGTGTCTGTGCCAGAAGGCTCACTGGGGGAAACGTATATTTGCGAAGGTCCCTCAGCCAGCTGTGTGTTAGTGTGTCCACGCTGAGTGTTCCCTCTTTCAGGGAATAGAACATCTGGCAGTGAGAGGTTTCTGGAGAGGCAAACAGATCTACCTGAGTGGCTCCGAAATGACTCCAAATCAGCTGGACCATCTGGGGATGGAGTCTCCATTCTACTAGGAGCACAGCTCGTGACAGCTCGTTGGCTGCCTGGTTGTACAGACCAGGAATGTGAATGGCATGAAGCAACCTCAGATGCTTCTGACTCCAGAGGAGGAGGTGACAGGTGAGTTGTGACCTGTAATGGGAGCGTAGACCACTTTGTTCGTTGATGTACGCAACGGTCACAGTGTTGTCCGTGCAGACCAGTACATGTGTGAACCACAGCATGCCTTGAGACTTGCTCTAGGGGCACTCCTGCCCAGAGAAATGCAAGGTCTGACCACGGGGTGAAGGTTTGGTGGCAGGCCGGTGTGACTCAGACCCAGTGAGTGCCGCGTAGCCATGGCCACCTCAGGACCATGGAGCCAGTGTTAAAGCAGTCTCATATAAAGTAGCCCCAGCAGCGTGACTGCTGCTGCAGCTGCCATATGCCCCAGGAGCCTCTGAAAATATTTCAGTGGGACTGCCGTCTTGCCCTTGAACATATTCAGGCAGTTCAACACTGACTGAGCACGTCCTTGCATGAGGGGAGAGTATGGTGATATTTCAGTGGGACTGCCGTCTTGCCCTTTGAGCACGTCCTTGCATGAGGACTCCAAGGAGAGTTTCACTTTTACCAGTTGACCCGAAGGCCCAACTGGCTGAGATGCAAAAGCACCAAGTCCCTTTGTGTACACAACTGATCCTGAGACTGGGCTAGTATGAGCCAGTCATCGAGGTAGTTGAAAATGTGAATACCCTGTTCTCTGAGGGGAACAAGGGCTGCCTCCGCAACCTTTGTGAAGACACGGGCGACAGGGACAGCCCAGAGAGCAGGACCTTGTACTGATATGCTCATCCTTCTAATGTGAACCACAACAATGGTCTGTGTTGCAGAAGGATCGACACATGAAAGAACGAGTCTTTTAGGTCGATCACTGCAAACCAATCTCAGGAACGGATGCTCCCTATGATGCGTTCCTGCTTCAACATCTTAAACAGTATCCAGTGAAGGGCACGGTTCAAGACACCTTTCTTGGGTACAACGAAGTAGGCTGTAACACCCCATCTCCTTATTGGCTAAAGGGACCGGATCTATCACATCTTTCGCCAATAGAACTCCGATTTGCACACGCAAGACAGGAGCATCAGCCGCCTTCACTGATGTGAAGCAGGTGCCACTGACCTTGGGGGGACACCAGGCAAACTGAATCGCATAGCCGAGTCTGATGGTCCCCATGAACCAGCGAGATGGTATAGGTAGCCAGGTGCCCAGACACCACACAAACTGGACCAGCAGGACCACCGACGTATCTGCGGTGGGGCAGCAAGGTGGAACGCAGGGACCTGAAGAGGGGTCTGAGTGTGCAGTGCAACACTTACCTGGTTCCATGGTTTGGCAGAGGGTGCGTGAGTAGGGCCTTTAACAATGCTCTCAAACCACCCGCTGCTGACACTGGCAAGAGAGAAGAATGAGTGTTGTCCGGTGTTGGTCAATCCGCGACTCTCCATGCCCTCTTGACAGAGACAGAGAAACCTGCTCTCCTGTAGAGATTTTTGGAAACCAGATTCTCCACCCGGCCCTCTTCCAGGGAAGGGAGAAGTGCACCGCTATCTCTCTGGGTCGCCTGTCCCAGAGGCCTCTTGCTCTTCCCCTCACCACCAGGTTGACGGGGGCCTGGACAGGCGGGGCGGCCTGCCTATGCCCAGCTCTGCAGCGCCGCTTGCTTGAGGCTGCTGCGGATGTGGCACGGGAGTGGGAGTGAATGCAGGGGGCCGCCCTCAGTGATGAGCAGGCTGGAGTGCTGTGGCCGACGGACTGGTGGAGGCAGCAGCTGCTTGCCAGCTGGGAACTGCTGGGCCATGTTCTCAACTGTGCTGCTGAAAAGGCCGGTTTGGGACACAGGGACCTTGAGCTGGGAACTGCTGGGCCATGTTCTCAACTGTGCTGCTGAAAAGGCCGGTTTGGGACACAGGGACCTTGTGGACATCGCACAACCCAGAGAACTCGTGATGACCTTCGTCACTCGGATCGCGAGATCAGTTGCGGTTTGGAGCTCTTTCAGAACTTCTAGATAGTGACCACCCTCGTGCAGGTCCCTCAGTGCCTTAACCTGAAGAATCTGCAGTAATTCCATAGTGTGTTAGGCGTAGAACCAGCGCAGACCACCCCGACGAACCAATCATTCAACCTTGAGGGCTCGGGACACGGTGGAGGTCTCCACTTGAGCCCTACCTTCACAGCAGACCGGGAAAGCATAGCCATTATTTTCGGATCCGATTCAGGCATTGCTACAGTCCCGGAGGACAGCAGCCAAGCCGAATCTTCCTCTCCAGAAAGCTCCAGCTCACCCTCCAATGCAGCGATCAACATCCGGTCATCGGGAGGAGTGCCAAAGGATACTGCTGGTACGCTCCTTGTAGAGGGCCCAGCATGTTCCATTGGCAGCTCAACTGGTTTCCGGAGTGCAAGAGGAGCGATGGTCCCCCAAGGGTTGGTTCACTGGAGGGTTCGCCAACACTGTTACCATCAGAGCACCCGTGCTACTGCCATGATGAGAACTAGATCGAGGCAGAGGCAACGGAGCTCTCCCCCTTTGAGGAAATGGAGCTTGGCCCGCCACTCCGAAATGATAATCTTCCAGTAATTATAACATGACTCATCCACTAAATGAGCCAGCTAAATACCCAGGCACATGAGGCAGCGATCGTGACTATCACCCAGCACCAGGTAATGACTGCATCCAGAAACGCCCGGGTGATACGTTGTCTATAGCAAGACCCACATCGTCTTTACAAAGACGTAATGTCGAGTTTGCCATGCAACGTCGTCTTTTAAAAGATGCTTTTTTAGGGAAAAAACACTTTTAGCGTGCTGAAGTGTTCAGGTGAGATGGCTGCCTGCAACACAAACGGGGTAGTGCAGCCTGATGTGTGCAATCCACTCGACATGGGAAACTGCCACCGCTGAAGCACCATACCACCAACACGAAGAGCTCTCCAAGAGCACACTTAACTCGTTCATTCTTTTTCTCTCAGTAGAGTAGTCAGGAGCAGAACGATGTGATAGTTCAGCTCCGAAGCAAAAAGCTGAATATGCACTGCACCGGCTGCCTACTTATACTCACGCAGTGATTAGTGGCAGCTGGATGCAATAATCGCATGCCAGTGTGCATTGGCTCGTTTAGTTTACACTCGGAAGTAGATTGGTCTCTCTAAGTGAGATCCCAATTCGTCGGTATTCGTGTTTGTAAGTAGATTGGTATAGGATTTGGGTACTGAATACATTGTGTTGTTAAGAGTAATGTAGTATAGTATTTGGTTAATGATGTTTTTTTTTTTGTAGGGAGGCATGAAGTACACTCCAAATTAACAATGTTTTATTGGTATGTTTTGAAGCATGGCTGCTGGTTTGAGCTAGATTAAGATGGTTCTTAGCTGGTCATGTGCTGGTCCTAAGCTGATCCTAAGCAACTAGCTCCTGCTCAGGACCAGCTTAGGACCAGCACATGACCAGCTAATGACTATCTTAAAGGGGTCATATTTTCCTTTCTCTTTGGAGTGTTACAAGCTCTTGGTGAATAAAGAAGCTCTGTGAAGTTGCAAAGACTAAAGTCTCAAATCAAAAGAGATATTCTTTATAAAAGTTAACACTCGTCCACGCCCCCCTGAAACGGCTCGTTCTAACACACCCCCACATATCTACAACAGTATGTGGGAAGATTTGCATAACGCGCCCAGATGTTCACGCAAAGAAAGAAGTCGTACCTTTTATTCTCGTTGTAGTATTACAAGTCAGTTACATGTCGTATAGATGCTGTGTGTTTCACTGTGAAAGCAAAACTACTTTGTTTGGCCTTCCAAAAGAGGATGATATAAGCTTCGTCATGCCTGGAGCTGATCCGTGCTGGAACCTGAGGAAATAAATCAACTTTGCACTGTGGATCGCTGAATCAGCTTTCACCGTGGATGAAGCAGCATCTAGCCTGGGGTCGTCACATGTGGTTGCTGCAAGACCAAGGTACGCTCCTTCGTAGAATCCGCCTGCCGCACCATTTTCAAGCCGCCCGCCTCTGCTCATTCAAGCCGGCCGTGGCTCACTCTAGACTGCGGCTCACTCTAGGCCTCTGGCCTTTGCTCACTCAAGGCCGCGGTGTGTGACGCTGTTTCATTGAGAAAGCGAAACTACTTTGTTTTTGCCTTCCAAAAGGAAACATGACTAGAAATCATGTTTATATCACGTTTATAATTAGTTTTATGTTTTTGTTTCGTTGTTTGTTTTTGGTTTAGTTGGTCATCAGGATAGAATGTTGAGTAAAAATATGTTTTCGGTAAATATGATTTAGGTATTATGTTTGTGGCATTCGGTCAATCACAACTTTAAATCACAGCACACCTCGCTGTGAGAGAGATATAAGCCTTGTGAAAATCGACGCATTTCTGAAGGCGGGGCATAGAGGAGAAATAATAATGTACAGTATGTCGAAAATATATATATATTTTTATATATATATGTTCTTTTTTAGTATTATGTAGTATTATGTAGTATTTTATTAGCGATTAGGCAATTTTACAGATTTAATAGCGTCGACAAACTTGAGAACAAAAAGCACTAAATAAATTGGCTATTTGCGCTTTTCTGGGAAGTTTTTAGCGATTAGGCAATTTTATTGATTTTTTATGGTAGGTTTAGATTTAAAAAATTTGGAAGGTTTGTTTGTGATTTAAGTATTTTAAAAATTCTGTGCCGTAAACTTTAAATATTTCACATGCTTTTGAGAATCCAGCGTTTAGTTGATCCTGATAAGCACTCGTCATCACAGTTGTAAACATGACGGCTTTTTTCTTTCGTGAGGAGGTTTTAAATATTTCACATGCTTAAATGAATGCGATACACAGGTTCGTGTAATTCAACCAATCCGATTACGACTTCGAAACTCCTGAAGTATTTCCACTTTTCTGTTACATATGCATCAGACATTCAGCCAACGGTCCGTGGGCGTGACGTCTGAGGCTGAGACTAATGCTTGAGTAATGGCTACTTGAATTTAACAAAGTGATCATTACACTGCTTTCTTCTCTACTTGTGTTCAGCATCTGGTACTGGAGGGTTTTTCCGTTAGCCTTAACAACAATGTCTCAGTAACAAGGCCTCACTTTGAAGATGACTTTGATGTTGAGACTATCAATTGTAGAAAGACTGAAAGCCTTAAAGACGCTGAAAGAAGAGCAGATTACAAGATTGAGGGCTTCTACTTTTCGTCACCAACTGAGCTAACATAATTCAATCGTGTTGGGATTCAGGTCAGATTGAAACTCTGGTGAAATGCATGGAATTTCAGCAGGGTTGCGTGAAACTTGGATCAACTTTCAGAAGACTGCTGTACAAAAAAAAAAAAAAAAAAAAGAGAGAGAGAGAGAGAGAAAGAAAATGGGTCATTCCTGTTTTACACAGTATTGGACAGTATGACTTTGTGATAACAAATGAATATAATTTCCTTTTTTGTTTCTTAAACTGAGAGTTCATTGTTTTATTAAAAATATTAGACAGAAGAACATTAAAACTTACTACACATTATGAATGATCGAAATGCATGGTTTATCTCGGGGGTGTGTTCTAGGTCCTGTCAAATTCACTTTGCAGACTCTAATTTATTGGCATCAGCAAGAAAATTTCCTACATAATAGATGCCGAGAGACACTTGAGAGAGACATAAATCAAACTTCCTGTTTTGAACATGTCTGACTGACTATGGGCTTAATTAGATTATTTTTACCTCACCGGTGCAGGAGGAAGCTCCTGGTCACTAATGTCATTCTTAATGGACTTTAATTAGTGAGGCATATGGGAAGAGAAAGGGAGAAATTAGAGGGTGAACACAGAGATTGTGTTTATTGCAGTCCAGTAGTTTCTAATTGCTATTGGTCTCTGACAGAGAAAAGGAGATTTGGTGGAGAAGCATCAGAGTATTATTAATTCATTATAATCTGGAACAGACATACTCTATTGATTACTTCACATTTTTTCCATGGGAACAGATTCCATGTTGGGCCCCATTGGGCATCACGTTTTTTATTTTTTTTAAATTCTTTGGTGAATATTCTGTTCTCCATTCCTGCATATCTCTCTCTAAGCAAGGCTTTTAGACACTGAGTGATGGACAGCATCTATTCCCGTCTCGCAGTGACTGCTCATGTAATTGACGAGGGAGAAACGTGCCCCACAGAGGACACAGGCCTGCCCTACAGACAACAGATTTACAAACCATTTAACAGCTATTCCACTATCCCTCAATGGTCAATCTGGCCACAGGAGGAGACTTGATCTACACATGCAACAGTGGACGTATGTCAATGGTAGATTAAGGCCTACAGTTATCGATTTGATTCTTGCACTGGTGTGTGGTTGACAGAGCCAGTGCAATGTTCAATTGAGTCTTGTTGTTGAAGATAGCAGCAGCACACAGAGCACTGAAAAGAAAACCCAGTAATTTGGTTTAAAGACACCATGAAATCATAATATGAATTTTGTGGCTTGTAATTCATGTGTGTTATCTTATAGGCTAAACAATATGCTACTGTATTTTGAATGAGAAACTAAGTTGAGAAAATAAATGTTTAACAAATATACATTTACATGTGACCCAGTAGAGCAGGGGGGTGCCCAAACTTGGTCCTCGAGGGCTGGTGTTCTGCAGAGTTTAGCTCCAACTTGCCTCAACACACCTGCCGTGAAGTTTCTAAGTAAGAGCTTGATTAGCTGGTTCAGGTGTGTTTGATTAGGGTTGGAGCTAAACTTTGCAGGACACCGGCCCTCCAGGACCGACTTTGGGCACCCTTGCAGTAGAGGATAAAGCGGTTTGGAAAACAGATGGAATGAATGGGTCAATTATTTTTCCAACAAGTAATTGCATCAATAACCATCGCACACATGGTGTTAACATGACAAACTGACAAACGACAAACCGGAAGTCATTCATTTCCAATGAAGAGTAGAGGGGTAGCTGTGTGGCATTCCGATCACATGTATATGCATAAGGATCCGATTTTAGAACAGTTCGTTTCGCTTCAGCGTCACGTTTCGGGGCTTGGAAATGTTGCCACAATAACAGACTGGTGTAAAACATATTTTAAAAATTCTGTGCCGTGAACTTTAAATATTTCACATGCTTTTAAGAATCCAGCGTTTAGTTGATCCTGATAAGAAATCGTCGTCACAGTTGTAAACATGATGGCTTTTTTCTTTTCTTTTTTTCAACTAGTTAATAGTGAGAATTGGTCCCTAAACTAAAGCATTCATTAATTCATTAAGCAGTATTTCTATGTTATGAATAATCACATCACAACATGTGTTTACACTGGTAAGGGCTAGATATTGGTTCGTTGATTAAGGGTTGTTTATGTGTTATGAATAATCACATCACAACATGTGTTTACACTGGTATGCATTCATTATTCATTAATTTTACCATAGCAATTGCTGCATCACGACCATTTTGAAAGTTTAGTGTGACTGCCACTAGGGAAACAAAATATGACAATTTCCATAGCGGAAAGATGGATTTAGAGCTTAACCTTTTAGCTATATTGTCCAGCCCAAAGTTTTCATTGACCTATTTTAGGAAATAGGTCAACACAGGAACAAAAAGAGAGCTTGTTAACCAATTTCATGGGGTCTTTAACTTGAGATTACTCAAATGGAAATCGAATAACTAATCCAAGCAAGTCACAGTGCTAGATATACACAATATGAGTAAAATCACACTGGCAAATAAGTAAAAGCAATTATTTTCTTTAAATCACATTAGTACAGTCCACTAATCGTGTTTTACAGTAGCTAAACTCAGTGCTCATGGTCCATGGCCAATGGATTAGCATAATAAAAAAAAAAAAAATTCCTTGTTGCTTTCACTGAGTGGCACCTGTTGAGAACACACACACACACACACACACACACACACACACAAAGACAGAAAAGAGGGAGATGCAAATGAGAGGACAAGGCCGAAACCAATCAGACTAACAGCATAATTCTATTATTCTGAATAAGTTGACTTACTTATACAAGCAATTGTTGTCCAAAGTGGATTCGACAGAAAAGAGGGAGATTGTTGTGCATTTTTTATTTTCCTTGTGTTTTTTCTTTTTTTAATTGCTTTTATTTGTTTTGTGAAGAGATATTTTTTTTTTGATGTATAGTAATCAAATTCATATCTAGCCTTGATTAATTTTAAAACTCATACGAGCACACACACACACACACACACACACACACACACACACACACACACACACACACACACACAAAATAAATTAAAAAAAATCATCCCAGAGATATGATTCACCTCTAATAACAAACTGCCTGTTAATGTTGCGCCTTCAAACTTTAATTCAAATTGGAATTATTAAATTATGGTGTACTTTACATACTTGCTACTTTTTATATATTCCTTACTGAGGCATATCTGTAATCAAGTGTGTATTTTTTGTGCCACTAGCATCAACAAACAGAATTTCACAAATAATAAGTACCTTAAAACTGTTTAAAAGGCTACATTGTGAAAGGTTCTTGTGGTTCCTTATATTACGTCTCTTTCTCTCATTGTCTTTTCGCTCTTTCTGGTCTCTCTATATTGAGATGATAACACTATGGGTCACTTGCAGTGTCATAGCTGCCATCGACCTTTGGCTCGGTGTCTCGCCAGTCACTGCTGATGTGGGTGTGGTCGTACTCTTGTGTGAATTTGGTGTGTGTGTTTGTGTGTTTGTGTGTATGTGTGTGTGTGTGTGTTTGTGTGTTTGTGTGTATGTGTGTACAGCTTGACTATTTTATTCAAGTAGGGAAATAAGGCAGTGCCTCTTCCAAAAATTTCATAACTGAGAGTTGAGATCTTGAAATCAGTGAAGTGGCACTTTTTCCTTCTGGCATTAAAGGGATAGTTCACCCAAAAATGAAAATTTGATGTTTATCTGCTTACCCCCCAGGGCATCCAAAATGTAGGTGACTTTGTTTCTTCAGTAGAACACAAATTATGATTATTAGCTTCAGGCGTTGTAGTCTCTCAGCAGTACAGTGCTTGGCAATGGTCACAGAATCTATGAGAGAAAAAAAAACATGCACAGAAAAATCCTGATTAAACCCTGCAGCTCGTGACGATATATTGATGTGTAAAGACACAAAACGACCAGTCTGTGCAAGAAACTGAACAGTATTTATATATATTTTTTTTTTATTTTTTTTTTTTACCTCTGATTCATGCAATGTCCGAACTGTTAGAACTCTTGTGAACACACTTCACAGCAGCCTGCATCATCATCTTCTTGTGGCTTTATGGGAGATCACAGACTTATAACAGTTTTATAATTTAATTGTTTTTTTAAATACTTTGTATTTTTTTATTTTATTAACTTTTTTCTTTGTTTCTAATATTTCATTTAATTTATTTTCCTTTATCAGTAATATTAGAAGTAGTAATTGATTTAAATATTTTACATTTCCTTAAGAACAATGACAACAACAAAAATAATACAAATAATAATAATAATAATAATAATAATAATAATAATAATAATAAAGAAAATAAATAAGACAATTGTTATTATTAGAAAAATGGCACTCCAGTGAAACAGTCAGGTAAGACAATAATGATCCTCATCGCTTTGAAATTAATTTAATGAAAGTGTATGTGAATGCCTGCTTTCTGAATATGAAAACAACATTATACTCCTTCACAATACACAAAGTGCATTCATCTGTGCAGTTATGAAGTCACTGAGCCCTCTCAAAAGCCCAGTGGCCTTTGGGTGAGTCTGTGTGTGCATGCATGTGATAAACAGTGACAATCCAACTCTGAGAGGCATGTTATGCGACTGGACTTTCCCAAGCCTTTAGCATTCCGTGTCTGTCTACTTCCATCTGCTCAGCTGACATCCTACAAATACTTCCTCCTCTCCAGTAAGGCATGTCTAGGCCAGTATCCCACTGCAGGATTAATTCAGGATAGCCAGGCCACATAGAGCACAGAGGCCAGGCGCTAAACACTGACCCCACTCTCTTGTGACGGACAGGTCGACACATTGTGCTGCATAGCTCAGAGCTCGGTTTAATAGACGCTTTGCTTGTGTGGTTGAGGGTTTTGTTTGTTATTTCTATTGCTGAGTGTGCTTACATTGTCCCATGGAGACTATCTTCAAAGCTATTATTTATAACTATATATTTTAGACAGTAATTTATTCAGGCTAAAGAGGGTCAAAGTAATTTCATTAAAGTCTTGCAGCAGTTGTCAACAAATATGATTGCCAAAATCAACAGGTGTGAAAACACAGATCAAGTTATGTTTTTATTATTTCAAAATCCATGGTCTGGTGTTAAGAAGGCCCTGTAAAAATAGATCACTTTGACCCCTGCAAGAGTAGGAACATCAAATACCTCAGTTAATTTGTTTATTATATTCAGTCTAATTACAACAGCATATTTGAAAATGTATGTAAAAATGTATGTCAAAATTTTTGTCAATTTGGTTTCTTACTGATATTTGGACTCTTTATTATTTATAAGTTTTTTTATTCACAATTTCAATAATATCTAATTTTATGCATACATTTTGTTCATTTATTTATTTATATAATGAAAGCTGGGGGCATGAACAATGTAACTAATATAACAAGTACGCAAACAAACAAACAAATTAATTTGGGATCTATTCATCTGTCAGATAAATAGCGACGGACGGACGGATGGATGGACAGACAGACAGGAGCATGAACAATGCAAATTTGTAAAAACAAACAAATAATATTTTTAAATTAATCATGTAGTAGTTCTGTTTTTTTTTGTCATTTTTTTTTTTTTTTTTATGAAGCTTTTAAGCTAAAAAAATAAAATAAAATGCAGTTGTTGGACAACTAGTGGACCATCCTCACCCACCCCCATATGATCTATCCAAAAGTGTCTTCATTTCTAAAAATAAAACAATGCAGCAATTTGATTGATTGTAACCCAGGATCAAAGGGACATGCACCTATTAATCAGCTTTGACTAACCCACTTAAATAAAAGACCTCTTTCTTGTTATGAAGTTAGCTTATATTTTTAGCTCTCATATTTGATTCAATGCACACTTAACTGTTTTAAGCCATTGTGGGCGACATAATCAAAATGCCATCATCTAAAAAGTTTCCGGCTAACAAAATTTGCACATTTAATAAGCAAATTATTTTAATGAAAAACCCTCATGCCAAACCAATTAGTAATGAATTATAATCTTATGATAAACGATCCTCTGTTGACAGCCGGGGGGAATTGTGCAATCAAACATTAATTATTCATTTGATAATGAAGTTCATAGGTGTTTGGAGTGGTGGATTGGATGAGCAGAGAGAGCAGGCTAGCGGTGGCAGACCTCTTTCAGCGCTGACCTGTGTTGTTCACAGCACTGCCTGCTGGTATGTGTCCCTCTGGCTATTTTGGGGCAGTTGGTTTCTGCACTGACATATTTAACATGTTTAACATAACATAATTATGTAAAAAATTATTGACGGGCCGTTGAATTATTAGAAAAAATAGTCCACATTCAGGTTAGTAATGCATCCACAACATGAACCCATTCTGGTGTAGAAACAATTCAGAAACTCAGAAATTGCTAATGAATTTCAAAATGAATCACATATAATCAGCAATAACACATGGAATTATAAAAAATAAATAAAATAAACAAATTATATATATATATATATATATATATATATATATATATATATATATATATATATATATATATATATATATATATATATATATAGTATAAAAAATAAATAAAATAAACAAATTATTTAAGTGAATAAAATAGCCTTGAAAGCCTTGGAGTTCCACAACTATTGATTTCTCGCTCACCGGACTTTTTTTTGTATGCGTGTGTGTGTGTAGGTGATACAGGGTTGCCAGGTTTCGCAACAAAACCTGCCCAGTTCCTACTCAAAACTAGCCCAAAACTAACCCAATCGCGTTTCGAGGGGGTTCCCTGGTAAAAAATAAAAAAAATAAAACATTTTTAACAATTCACATTCCGGGGGATAATATGCACGTTTTTCGGCGGGGTTCCTCTGGTAAAATTTGTATGCGTTACTGGGGTCGCTTCAACCAACGGACATGAAAAACAACCCGTATCAGCAGTATTAAAGTAGACCATTTCCGCAGGAAAACCTCAGACTGTTGCCACACTGATTGATGTAAAAGAGGAAAGCAGGCATTTGGACCAAAGCACTGTGAGGCAGGGAGGGGGAGACAAATGGCTTGTTTGGACTACAGCATTGTTTTCCGGGTTTTGTGATGTCGCAAAGCGGCCAATTAGAATATCATTAAAATAATTCCTGCCTAAGGGAATTTGAATGGTTTGGGGATTGTAAGGGGCAAGGTCATGGTTAGAACGCTTGGTTGAGTGCATCAGACAAGACGACGACAAAGAAGAAGTGCTGCTGTAGTGTCAAGTTTTCGCAACTTGTTACACATGCACTTGAATAAATATATATGTAAATATGTATGTTACAGTTATGAAAATATTTTAATAATAAATTGCTGACAGTACAATACTGGACAATGATGAAATTTGCAGAATTTACGCTTCAATTATGATACTACAGTGTTTCCCATACATTGAGTGCGTGTGTTTTTATATTACTGCATTTCTGGAAGAACTGAAAAAAACTGGAGGCCATTTTCATTTCATCTTGCATGCAGTGCCTGATAAAGCAGTGTTTGTAAGCGGAGAGCTGCTTTGTGTACAGCCGTTACCGGGGAAACCTCAATCTCTACCACTCCAACAGCGCCTCCTGCTGGCAGAAAATAAATTTGCATATATATGCCACCACAAATAGAGTGTAAGTCTGTGGGAAACACTAGACTATGGTATAAATAAATTAAACTGAACAGTTTCACTGCAATTAGTTTTATTGTGATTCATGTTATAATTTTAGAATTAAAGAACAATAAAATGTGCACTTATCTCTATATAACCATATTTTTAAGCTGTTGTTGACATCCTATCTAAATTGTGATTTAGCCTCCACCAAAAAAAAAAAAAAAAAAAAAAAAACCTTTCCAAGATGTTACCAATACAATACAATACAATACAATTTTATTTGTAAAGCACATTTAAAACAACCAAGGTTAGCCAAAGTGCTGGACACTGACATAATTTCAGACAAATTATAAACACGACATGAGTATAAAACACAAGTTAAACAAGTGACAAACTAGAAGATTAAAATGCAGAATATATACTCTCAGGCTGGTTTAAAAGCCAATGAATAAAAGTGAGTTTTGAGTCGTGATTTAAAAATGTCAAGGCTGGAAGCTACTCTGACACACATAGGCAGATCATTCCACAACCTAGGGGCCACGACTGAAAATGCTCGATCTCCCCTATTTTTAAGTTGTGTTCTAGGGACAAATAAGAATAGTTGGTCAGCAGACCTTAAAGACCTCAGAGGACTATGTGTCTTCAGTAGATCGTCTATGTAAGCTAGGGCTTGACCATGAAGAGATTTAAAAACAAACAATAAAATCTTAAACTTTATTCTAAAACAAACTGGTAGCCAATGAAGAGAGGCAAGAACAGGCATAATATGTTCTCGTTTACGAGTTCCTGTAAGGAGTCGAGCGGCAGCATTTTGAACCATTTGCAATCTAGAGAGAGAGGCCTGGTTAACTCCTATATATAAAGCATTACAATAATCCAGGCGAGTGGTGATAAAAGCATGTATAACCCTCTCAGAATCCTTAAAAGATAAAAATGGATTCAATTTGGTCAGTAACCTAAGTTGAAAGAAACTAGCTTTAACAGCAGAATTTATCTGTTTCTCAAGTTGAAGATCACTATCCATCTTAACACCAAGGTTCGTTACCATAGACTTGATGTAGGGCACCAGAGGTCCCAGGTCCAATTTGGAGGTGCTAGTAGAACTATTTGTTTGTAGAGTTTAAGAGCTCGTATAGGTCGTTTGTCCAAATCCCTGAAATACGACACATCAGAGCGTATACTACAATTGCGCCCCTATTGGCAAAAGGTCATTTTCATATTAATGTTTTGTACTCTTTTATTTGCACTGTGATTTGCGTTTCGTGTAGCTCAGTTGGTAGATTATTGCATTATACCTTGATATGCAATCATGCTATCATGGGTTCTATCCCAGAGAACGGACGTGCACGTAAAATGTATATGCTCAATAAATCATAACTTAGCATGATTTCTGTGAGGGTTAGGTTTAGGGGGTGGGGCTAGGTGTGGTCATTCGAACGAATAAGCCACCTAGTAAAATATGTACGAATTACTGTGAGATCGGTGTAAAAAGTCCACACATTACATTTACATTACACACAATAAACGTGCGTTTTGATTGGTAATGACGTTATACGTCATTTCATGACGACAGACGCAACGCGATACGTCATTATTTTACGCCCGCTAGAGGCCGCTTAACTTTAAAACGTAAATATAGGTCTTAATAAGGTGCTTTCACAAACGACCTATATGGTCGTTTTTTTTGGAGGACAGGCTCGGTCCAATTTGGAGGTGCAAAAATCATAATTTCAGTTTTACTTTCATTAAAATGTAAAACATTTAAAGCCATCCATGCTTTAATGTCATAAAACATTAATAACATCTAACAGCCTATTTATCAAGTCCTCACCCTTACTTTTTATAGGCAGATAGATTTGTAAATCATCTGTGTACAGATGGAAACTAATATTATGCTTCTTTAAGATGGATCCTAAAGGAAGCAAGTAAAGGGAAAAGAGAATCGGTCCCAAAATAGAGCCCTGCGGTACTCCACATGTCACTGGTGCTGCAGGTGAGGTAGAGCCCCCATACCCAACTTTAAACATTCTCTCTAAGAGATAGGATCTAAACCATTCTAATGCAGTGCCTTTAATCCCCATGCTGTGCTCAAAACGCGAGATAAGAACACTGTGGTCAACCGTATCGAATGCTGCTGTGAGATGTAAAAGCATCAGAATTGTAGAATCTCCAGAATCTGTTGAAATTAAAAGATTGTTAAAAACTTTTATAAGTGCAGTCTCTGTGCTATGAAATGCTTTAAAACCAGACTGGGACACCTCAAGAATACCATGCAGATCTAAAAAGGCTTGTAACTGCAGTAGGACTGCCTTCTCTAAAATCTTAGACACAAAAGGAAGTTTAGAGATCGGACGATAATTTGAAAGAACTGAAGAGTCCAGATTTTGTTTTTTGATAAGGGGCTGCACCACAGCCTCTTTAAAACAAAGTGGCACATAGCCAGAAGTAAGACTACTATTTATAATTGCTTGGATGTTTGGTCCAATAGTGTTCCATACCTCTTTAAAAAGACCACTCTAATATGTCTTGTAATATCCATGCATACAAAGGTTCTGCAATATCCTCTTGTTCAATATTCTTGGGGTCTGAATCCGGCTCAATTTGATATGGCAATTGACACAATCCTTAAGTAAACCGGAGCAGACGGAACATGCTGCTTTGGCAAGGGGCGGGGCATACTGAAACACCATCTAAGCCCTTTGCCACTCACAATGCTTTGGGACAGCCAATCACACCACATTTCGTTTTTCGGAAGGCAGGCCTTCATCAAACCTGGAACTAAACGAGCCGTTTGTACCAGGCTGGGGAGAAGGTTCTGTAATAATGTAAATTATGCGAAAAGTAATGTGTTTTTTTGGAACACCGAGCATAAGAGCATGTTCTACTACACCTCCAAAACAAAATCAAGACTTTGTAGAAGAGCATAATAGGACCCCTTTAAAGTATAAAACGTTATTTACAATACACAGCATGGTTTTTATCATATTTTTAGGGGGACAACCTTCAGATAGGGGGGTTCTGTATCCCCCAACTACCCCGGGATTTCCGCCTATGCCTGGGTCTACTTTGTGCACTTCCTGAAAAATGCAAGAGCTTTTTCTCAGGAGAAGCAGGAAGTGTCATTCATTTAACATATTTTCAGCAAGTAATAACTAACTAACTAAACTAACCAAAATAAATAAATCAACAACTGCCTTGCAAATATAGAAAGAAAAAACACATAAATCTGTAGTTTATCAATTTGTGATTCATTTGCAGGGACATTGGAACATGGACTGTTTTGAAAGTGAAAGAGTATATAGGGTGTAAAAAAAAAAAAAAACATTATTATTTTACTCATTTTCACATTTTCAACAATGGCACTTTGAACAGCAATCTAAGTTACAGCATGATTAAACCCTTTGTGCTGTGATTCTTTCCAATCCATACTCAAAGCACAACTCATGGTGAAGCAGCCAGACAGAAAATCATCCCCTATTAAAAATAAAAGGGCTATAAATAAAATCAGCATGTCCCAGAACTGTCGGAGAGGGGTGAAAGGTCAGAACATCCAACAAACATATCACGCTAAACTATTGATCATGTGCTGATCACACATACAGTTATAGTCAACCAATACAAAACAAAAAACAAACAAACAAACAAAAAAAGATCATACCAGCTACTGGTACTTTGTAAATCTAGAACAAAACAGGAAAAGGGAAAATGGAAAGCAGATAGTGTAATTTCCCTTCTCCCATTACTTATTTATTTATTGTTGCTAATTGTGGATTTAAGTTTACAGTTTATAAAGACAATGCAAGTGGTGTTCATCATACTCACCACAAATATACATTGTTGTGGGTGGTTGCTAGGCTGTTGCTATATGGTTACTAAGTTCTCCTGAGAAGGTTTTGCAAGCTATTTCATGGTTAACAGCCAGGCAGCGATGTGACAATTTTATTGCTACTTTCAGCTCATGTGTTTGGATGAAGACAATATGGCTGCAGAACTGAGTGTCCATGAGCTGCCATGAGTAAAATTGCAGATTTTAAAATCACTTACTTCCGGATAGGGCAAATTAGGCCAAACAAGTGCCACTGAGATGACTGGGGATGCTAACATATAGCTTTCCCTGAGTATTGTAGATTTTCTTGATCCAGAGTGATGCTAGGGGTTTGCGTATTCACCCCATATCAAAAGAGTCTCCCCAAAGTCTGTGATATTCTGGTCTTATATGCCCAATACCAGAATTTGATCAATAGTAATAATGATGCTAAATGTCAACTTAACCAACTACCCCCAGTTCTCCTATTTAATCTAACTGTAGAACTTGGTAATAATTTAAGATCTCTGTGTGAGAGCTGTGTCTGTCTGTGTGTGTGTGTGTTCACATCTAGCCTACAGTGTGAGAATATCAGACTTTGGCCTTTCAAAACAGAAACTGCCATGCTTGCAGTGCTAGTATTTTCTTGACTGACTGTTATCCTCTGCTAAGCATCCGTCTGGTGGTTGCCTCTCTCTCTCTCTTTCTGTTCCTCTCATGGCAGAAGGGGATCATCCAACATTATGAGGTCACAGCTTGAAAGATTTCCCTGCAGAAAGACTAGATACTTATTTCTGAGAGACTAAGAGCTATAAGTAGACTTGTTTGAGAGAACATTTCCACTAGTGCTTGCCTTATGTGTGTGTGTGTGTGTGTGTGTGTGTGTATGCTAGGTGGTTCATACTGAGCTACAATGAGAACTCTAATGTGGACATAAATGTTGACCTTTCAGGACACACCAGGAAGTAGTGCATTTTCCATGTAATCTGTCATATCCATTAACATCTACATATAGCCATAACAGTAGAGCACTTGAAATGCTGATGATTGCTGCCACAACTACAATTGCATGCAGTTGTGCATGGACAAGACTGAAGAAAATAATATATGAGTAAAGACAAAACAAACTGTAACTTCTTAAACAAGGACTGTGTGTAGTGGTGCAGTGTATTTCCTGTTGAAACAGAAATTTGCACCAGAACATATCAAAGGTATCCCATTAAATAAAAAAATAAATGTGAATCAGAATAAGAATCAGAAAGAGGTTTAGCGAAAATTATGTTTGCACATACAAGGAGTTTGTTCTGGTGACAGAAGCTTCCCGTACACAGAGACAACAACAACACAGATAATAATAATAATAATAATAATAATAATAATAATAATAATAATAATAATAATAATAATAATAATAGTCGTTATTACATATATATATATAGGCTATATACAAAATTTGTATATACAGTTGTAGTAGACTTGTGGTAGTTGGGGGAAGAAAGTTTTCTTGTGTCTGTCAGTCCAGGTGTTTGGTGCTCTTTTGTGCCAACCAGATGGTAAGAGTTCAAAAGGGAAATGGCTTGGATGTGAGAGATCCAGAATGATTTTCTGAGCCTTTTTCCTCACTCTGGATGTATACATTTCTGGAAGGGTGGGCAAGGGGACACCAATAATTCTTTCACCGGTCCGAACCATCCTCTGTAGTCTTCTACAGACAGTTATTGAAGTGCACAGGACAGACTCAATGATGGCTGAGTAGAACGGTGTGAGCAGCTCCTCCGACAGGTTGCACTTTCTCAGCAATTGATTCAATGTGATTGTCCCACTTCAGGTACAGAGAGATGGTGGTGCCCAAGAACCCGAATCACTCTGCACATCCTGATTTTGCTGAGTTAGATATGTTTTGTTGACCCTGGAACAACATTTTAATTAAAAAATTATAGTTAAACTATAGATACACCATATCCCTACACCTAAACCTAACCTCAACCATGAGTAATCCTTAAAGTCATAGGAAATGATAGATAAATGATACTGATGTACAAGCACCAAACACTGATTATAAGCCTAAACTTCACAAAAACTATAAACTGGTTCTTCAAATCTGATTTGTTAATCACAATGTTGTTCCAGGGTCAACAAAGACGTTGATCCAGGAACATGTCACACTTGGTAAAATGGGGTTCTGCGAATGACTCTAATGAAGTCCACTCTACTGATGTCCATGATCATCTCCACTGTTTTGAGTGTGTTCAGCTCAAGGTTGTTAAGATTGCACCAGCCAGCCAGCTGCTCAACCTTGCTTCTATATGCAGACGCATCATCATACTGGATGAGGCTGCTGACTGTAGTGTCATCTGCAAACTTCAGGAGCTTGACAGAGGGGTCAGCAGAGGTGCAGTAGTTGGTGTAGAGCGAGAAGAGCAGTGGGGAGAGAACACACCCCTGGGGGCGCCAGTGTTGATGGTGTGGTTGTTTGACATGAACTTCCCCAGTCTCACTAGCTGTTGCCTATCTGTCAAAAAGCTGGTGATCCATTGACAGATAGAGCTAGGAACAGAGAGTTGGGTTAGTTTGGTCTGGAAGTGTGCTGGGATAATTGTTTTTAAAACCTGAACTGAAGTCCACAAACAGGATCCCCACAATAAGTACAGTAAGTCTCTGGTTTGTCTAGATGTTGTTGGACATAAAGAAGTCCCATGTTGACTGCATCATCCACAGACCTGTTTGCTTGATAAGCAAACTGCAGGGGGTCCACTGATGTTTCTTTGGAATGGGGATGATGGTGGAGCATCTGAAGCTGATCTGTTGAAGATCTGTGAAAAGATAGAGATCAGCTGGTCATCACAGGATTTCAGACAGGCTTTTGAAACACCATCTGGGCCTGGGGCTTTTCTTCTCTTCTGTTTTCTGAAGACCTGACGCACATCGTCTTCACTGATCTGAAGTGGGGGGGGGGGGGGGGGGGGTTTGCTGGAGGTGTTAATGGTTGTGTAGAGAGATGGTCAGAGTCAGTGTGGGGTTTCAAATCTGCAGTAAAACTGATTCAGATCTTCAGCAATTTGTTGATTCGTTGATGGTATCTTGTAGTTTGTGATGTCTTTCAGGCCTTTCACACTGAAGCAGGGTCATTTACTGAAAACCAAATATATGCACATATATATTCATATATTCATGATTTGTCATAAATTATAATCATAAGCATTTACCTTATGTTTTGATTTTATTTTGATTTGTATTTTGATTTATTTCTTTGACATCCATAATCCATGCTCATTCATTTAGAAATGTCTCTGTTTTACTTTATTCATTTTGTGATTTTACTATTAATCTGTGTGTGTATTTTACCAAGAATGCTTGTAAGGATTGATTGATTGTGGTTATTAAACATATTATTTTTTCAGCTTCAATTTATTGTTATTTATTATTCATTTGATTATAGGAAGAAATTATAAATAAACTTTAATTCATCTGCATCGACTCATCTGACTGGATCTCCTTTTTGCATCACCCACTCTGCTTCATTAGTCCACCTTTTTAGAGTCATTATTACAGGTTTTGCTGATTTCAGTTTTTGCCTGTACAGTAGGTCGGTATAAGATGAACCAAACAGTGATCAGAGGGCCAAAAAGCTGCCCATGAAATCAAATGAGGACATATAACATGATATCTGTATTTTGATAGTTCATGGAAGAGATTTGCTTTATTAAGTCACTAAGAATGATTATAACATAGTCCGGGTATTGTTGCTCTATGTCTGTGATTTCATCAGCTAGCTTTTGTAACACTGAGTTCACACACGCTTGCGGAGAATTGTAAACACTTACGAGAATGAACAAGGGAAACTCCCGCGGCAAGTAGAACGGTTTCATGATTTTTTAACACTTATGAGAATTGACGATGGTAAATCAAGTGGAAAGTAGAACGGCTTCATTGATTTAAAAGCATGACCCACTAACTTATTGTGTTTAAAAAACACCAGAAAGGAAAAGCCAACAAAAAATATTAAAACAACTGAAGAGCTCCACACCAAGGCAGCTTTTCGCGGTGCCATCAAATAAATAAATAATAAAAAACCACAACCATGATTTGCTACCTCCTATAGCTAGATATACTGTGTGTGTATGTATATATATATATATATATATTATATATATATATATATATATATATATATATATATATATATATATATACACACACACACACACACACACACACACACACAATTTATGTAGATTAGCTGTCCTGTGGTCTCTGATGAAGTCCACTAAGGCGTAGGTTGCCTCATTTGTCATTATATCGTTCAGAATGGTGTCTGCCTGCTTTGCCGTTCAGATGCACCATTTTGTGAAACCTGTGCAGTAGACTAAAACCAACAGTGTATGTGATGCGAAAAGGGCTGGAAGGGCTAAGGGTGGCATTTGAGACGGGACCATATTTTCCCTGTGATAAGTTCATGGCACCTATTGTGATATACAGTAGGGTGAAAGCACACCAGCCCTGGTTGTGTGGGGATAAATGAAACCTAAAGATATAAGATACAGCGACTGGAGGTATAAAGGTTACTGGAGGAAAAGGATAGAAAGAGAGGAATGTTCATATATGTACACAAGTTTTGTGTAGAATGTTGGAATGAAAATCGTTCAGTCAGCTTGAAGTTGCAGAAGGTTAATAGAAGTATACTAAGAAGCACTTTTAACCATCTGACCTAAAGTGCTGGAATCCCAGAAATGTATGTTTTAACACACTTCCAAGATCTATAAAGAGCATACCGTTATGAATAGAAGTGAAGGATTTACAGAAAATATCAAGAGGATATGTCTTTAAGTGTAGAGTATAGCAGATTTGTTCTTGATGTTTTTGATTTTCAAGCTATATAGGCCACCTCTTGAGACAAAATTGCTTCTAACCTGCTGGTAACCTTCAACATTACAATTGAAACATTAACATGGCTCTCAGATTAGCAGCCGAGGGTGAAGTATTATTGTCTCTTTGTAATTTGGTGATTTAAACCTCAGCGTGGGCCATTTTGTAGATTTGTAGAACAGGAATTAGCGGCTCCCTTATAGTAAATCAAGTAGAATCATAGAAAGGATTAAAGATGTTCCTATATTAACAGTGCTCTTGGTTAAGACATATTGTAGTCCTCTGCATTTATATCAACATTGGGACATGTATATTGTCTAAGAATGATGAACATATACAGTGGATATGGTCAAAAAAGTCTTTGAAGACATGCCTGGAGAAGTGATACAAGAACATCTGCACTCTGACTGCAGCTTGTTTCTAAAGGCAATCAACAATTATGTAAAGTGAATGGTTGAAGACCCAACAGATCATAGATGATCCAGCATCAACTGTACTTGGATTGGACCTGCTTGGCTTTACTATTATACTGATGAAGGAGGTTAAAAATACCTTCAAATCCATTAGCTTTCCCACACACCTTATTGGCTGTTGCTCATGCCACATGCAGCTCAGGAAGTATACGTGACCCAGATGCTGCCATCTATGCTAATGGTCACTCCGATTTCTGAAACATTTAGTGTGACTAATTACTCTGGAAGCTGCAAGAAAATTATATTCTTACAATCAATGGATTGCCTTAAGGGACCTCAGGATCATGTACAATCCCAAGTCCTTTGTTAGCAACTACTGACTGTACATAAGGTATGATGTCAAAGGCAGCAGACGGAAAAATATAAATGCTTTTCATACTTGTAAGAGCCTTGCAAATCAACCAGCAAGAACCACAGTAACTGCAGACGCTAACCAGCTAAAACTTGACCTCTTGATATTTAGTATGATGTAAGCAACAAAGATCAATTATCCTTTACTCATGTTACAAAAACCACCTCATTGCAAATGATGTCAACTACTGCTTTATCGGTAAAGCCACTGCAACAGGGTTAACAAGATTATTTAAAGGCTTTATGTGTTGCTATGTCGATATTACTATAAGCAGCTGACTAAGGGAGCGCTGAGAGCTGTTGCTAGGCGTCTGGGAACTTTCACAGTACAGACTGTCTCAGTATGCCTCCAGTACAAGAACATTATGAACTTATGACAGCAAAATGGTACAGTAGAGCCGCAGATGAAAATCTGCATCGATAAAGTGTGTTTAAGGCAAAATAAAAACAGGAATTATTCTGGGAAAGATGCAGAATAGTATTAGGCTCTATGAGACTCTGAAGTCAACATGAAAGAGTGTTGACAACTTATGTAATGTGATGTATGAAACATGCACTGATCGGTTGTTCACAGTAAGCCAGGGATGTGTATAAAGGTAAATAGTTATGTTTTTTGGTTTATGTAATATTTAAATGAATGTAATATAGTGGCTTTTTTGTTTTTTTGTCATTTTTAGGTAGTCTGATTTGGTACATATCATTATTCTAAGGTACAAATATGCACCTTTTAGGGGTAGATAAGGTACAAAGGTGTCTATTTAAGGGGGCTGCCCCAGTGCTGTTGCACAGTTGTCCTTTTTAAAGCAGGGCTCTGCAAGGGTCCTGGAGGTCCACTGTC
The DNA here is from genome assembly GCF_018340385.1 of Cyprinus carpio. Classification (NCBI taxonomy): domain Eukaryota; kingdom Metazoa; phylum Chordata; class Actinopteri; order Cypriniformes; family Cyprinidae; genus Cyprinus; species Cyprinus carpio. The sequence goes on from NC_056575.1 coordinate 16,196,147, forward strand.
CTGCACCAGTCCAAATCAAACACACCTGCCTGTTGCTTGTTAGTGATCTTGAGGACATTGATTAGCTGGTTCAAGTGTATTTGATCAGTTGTTAAACTCTGCAGGACAGTGGCCCTCCAGGGCCGAAGTTGCCTAGCCCTGTCCTAAAGACAATTTCTTCACAAGTTTTCCAGCTCTGGCAGGAGACCCACCCAGGCTTTAAATGTTTCTGTACTGCCATAAACCACCAAACCTTACCTTTGTCTCATTACTGAGAATCCATATGCCCCTGGTGTAGTGGGAGCATTCCATGACACTGTCTTGACCCTTAAGTACACATACACATTCACACACAATCTTCGTCCCCATTAAAGGTCCGACTGTTTATTGACAGCAGGGTGCAATCAGGCCTTGCAGAGATATATCTGTAGCCGGGCACCCATTACTGCTCAAACGTGGCTCACCCGTGGATCGGTCAGCAAGGTACAAACCGCAATCGCATTAGGGCGAGTGAAACCAATCAGTCTAGCTGCCTCATGCTCACTCTTCCAGCCATTGCCACAGTAATTGCCGGCCAGCCAATTGGAGCTTATTAGAGAGTTTGGACTCTTAATTGCCTGGTGGTGGGAGTCGGATCAATGGCTCACTTATTAAAGACATTCTTACGGTGTGTGTGTGTGTATATATCAGTACACAAACTTACATGCCACAGGGAACAGGCCTAAGAAAGGTCTCAAGGGAGCAGATAGCTTTGAAGAGCATGTGCTCGTTAATGCTCCTCAGACTTTCCTCATTTCCTCCTCCCATGTCCCCTTTCTCTCACTTGGTCTTTTCCTCCCTCCTCAACCGTCTTCCCTGACCTCAACTCTTGCCAAGGTGTTGAACAATCAACAAAGCTGGAGAGATTTTAGCATGGCTGCAGGAGAATGGGGTAGTGAATCAGTAAAGACAAAATCAATATCAATTTAGGAGTGGATTTTCTCATAGCCACCAGTTGCCATGGTCAAATCCTGAAAAAAAATTCTTCTTCTTCTTTTTCAATGAAAATATCCTCATTAGGACACTGTTACCTCTTTGCTCATTAAAAAATGGAATTGGGTATAAGGAAATGAGCCCTTATTAAATCTACATGATCCACCAGTTCAGCTGAGCTGGTAAGAGGTTCAATGAATATAGACTGATTTGAATTTTAAATTTAATGCGAGTTCAAACGATCAGAGGCTGCCAATGAAAAGAAACCATATCATTATGTTGTAGGGACATTTCTTATGATATACTGACATCTAGTGGTTGGAATGTCCCAATGCATTAGCAAGTGTGATGCTAAATACACTAGTACTGTACCATGTTTAAATTATAAAATTCTCAATAGAATGGGCTAAAGAGGTTTCCTTGCTACATTCTCACTTACAACATTTGTTCATTTATCAGACATTCCTTATAAATGATAACGGTCACAGAAGATCGTGTAGAGGTGGGACGATTTATTTTTTACATTTTAAAGCATGAATCTCCAGGAAGTTGTTGTGATGTGGGCAGAGAGGTTTAGCTGCTCAAATACTACACCTATTTTCCTACCCAGATTCATCCTTCATTTCAAGCTGTGAGGCAGAGTTATGAGGTGTATTCATGGAGTCACTGGATTGGAATGACATATCTGCATATCATCATGAGCTGGGAGAGGCTCAATGTTTTCAATATCTTATAATGTTGTGTGCTTTATTTCTGTTGCACTGGATTAGTACCTGTGGCTGTTAAGGTGTATACACACAGATGTCGTCAAGTATCTGACCTTTTGGCCAACTCTCATTGAAAACAAATCTTCTTGACACGTTGCCATTGAAAAGGTTAGTTTAGATGATAACAGTGAGCCACTAAGGTTCTGAACTCCCAAGTAGGGAAGCATGAGAGGGAATGAAATAGGTCATCTCATTATGCTTTAGTGTCTTGGTACTCAATCCACAGTTCACAGACCTTGTACATTGTTGACATTAAATTCACACTTTTTCTCTTAACTGTTCTGTAACATGTTTTTTTTTTTGTTTGTTTGTTTGTTTGTTTGTTTGTTTAAGACTTTGTAAATAAATTCCATTTTACAATAAAGGCTGGAATTCATCACACAATTTTTGCCCCGGTTTACAGTCTAGAGAAGCTGACGCTTGTTGCCAAAAGTCAGAGCCAGTCTGCAGATTTGAGTTGAAAGATTTAATAGAAAATCACATAGTGTATGATGGACACAAACTTAAATTTTTTAGCTTCAGATTATGCTTTTTGATCCAGTCCGAGGATATCAAACATATCCTTTGATATTTTCAGCCAATTTTAGAACACATGTTGTATTTGTCATGCATCTTCTAGCAACAAGGCACACATCTCTGCATAAGTTTGCTGTGATCAGAACGACTTTCAAGTCTAATAGTGTGTGATCTTCAGTTGTTTAGTGTATGATGGCCAGTTTTTCCTCTGGGACTATTTACAAAGTAGGTCATGTTACATTAGATGTTTTAAAACCTGTTCAGATTTTAGAAGTTGTGTAGTGCACTCCAGCCTTAAATCAAACTACTATGCGACAAGAATAATTCCATTCCTTTGGATTAGGGGTGGGAATCTTTAGGCAACCCACAAATAAATCTGATTCAATGTGTCATGATCCAATCCCTGATTGATTGATTGATTGATTGATTGATTGATTAGTTTTTTGGTTGGTTGTTTTTTTGATTGATTGATTGATTGATTGCTTTGTTGTTGTTTTGTTTTGTTTTTTGAGTCTCTTGATCCAATCCCTGATTGATTGATTGATTGATTGATTGATTGCTTTTTTTTTGGATTTGGTGGAGATACATATTCCTTACTATGCATGATTCATCTTACTGTACTTGTTACATAAAGATAAAAAAAGTTTGTCTTCACAATCTCTGAACAAAAGGTAATGGCTCCACCTTTGATTTATTATTGTGTGGATTTTTATTTGTGTTTTTGTTTTTTTTTTATTTATAAACTCCAATAAGATCCAATGAATAAATTCCTACCCTACATTTGGACATCTGGATAAATTAGAAGCCCCCCTCCACCCCCCTAAAAAAGAACTAAAATGTGTACAGAACATTTGCAAAGGACTGATAAAAGGGGAGGCAGTTTATAAAATGTCTCTCTTGCAAACAAAAGAATTTTGTCAACTTGGCTCCTTTGTCTTTCAGTAAACCACTTAATTCCAGTTACTTTGCTCCATGGGGGCTGCCCTTGATTTAATGTGCTGTCATGCAATTAATGTTCCGTTTTGCGTGAAAGGCACCTGCTTCAATGGTTGATTCCCAAATTGCAAAATAAGTCTTTGTACTTTTCTTTCAAAACACTGTTTAATCCATGACATGGATTAATTTGCTTAACAGAGGATTAATGTTGTTTATGACCTAACGCCACAGGAGGCCCAAAACCAGAACCTTTAGTGGTTCACAGCTAAATTACATGAGGCTATCGCGCAACACTGACTCCAGTCTGAACTTTGCAACACTTCTCGACAAGTGTAAAGGTTGCAGGTATAAAAAAACACTTGTGGACAAGTATTTAGGTTTCTTGTTTATAAAAAAAAAAAAAAAAAAAAATCCTTGATTGCATTTTTCCTGTCGATTAACTTGCAAAATACCGGAAGTGGCACATTCCAAGGATAATAATCCATGGAAATCATTATTCGACATTTGTTTTAAGGCTGCACAAAAAACATTTAAAAATCATAATACAGCATAATGGTATTATGAAATCACAAAGGCTGTGACAAATAAATACATGCACTGTGGGTTTAATATGTGCTTTATTTAATATGCACTTTATTTTTTATTATTATGCCTGTAGGTTATGTGCATCTCAGAGCGGCTCCTTCATGGTAAATGCTACTCCACACAAACAATTTTCATTTACATGCAGGGTTTTCAGGTTACAGAATCCCAGATTAATGTCTTGGCACTTTCCTTATATAACCAGACCAGAACAAATAAATTTTCCAATCAGTTGTAAAATCATAAAAGACCTTTTGGTTTGTCAGGATCTCGTGACCCAAGTTTCACACCTGGCTGGAGAAGGTAAAACATATTCACAGACCCCGAGGGAGACACACCCCTCAGCAGCAAATCATAATTCTTCTGTGAGTTCATTTTCATTTTAAACATGAAAAGGTTAAAATCATAATTTAAGATATAAAAACCACTATATGTGAGTATAGTTACGTTAGTTCTTAACCAGCTTTCAGTGACCCGGGCCATATGCCCAGGAGGGAAATAGGGGGACTTAAGAATTGGTCAAGGGACAGTTGAGCAAATTGTTTTCTTTAAGATCTTCGCTTCAGATTATAAAGTTTTTTGTTTTGTTCTATGGCATCTGTTTTGTGAGAGTTCCTGAGTTTTGGCTTCATGAGGAGATCAAAGACCAACACTACCAGGCTCATTATTTCTATTATTAAAACTCAAACTGGTATAAAACATTAATTTTAAAGGGGCTTTTAAGCAAATATTTTTTTGGCACTTTCGTTTGGAAAGACAACAGTATAGCTGCCATGAGAGTTGACCCTACAAATGCATAATTTATGATGGTTGGAACAGACTGAGAGTTTAAGAATTTAAGCCACCATTTCTCAAACCAAACAAGCAAAGGTTAAACTGCACATACTGTATAGAGTGTTCAGTCTCAAAATGTTTTGGATTCATGGAGTTATGCTCTTGGCAGCCATAATTGACTGCACTTAACACTTTGTGTTTGGCACAGACCATGTTTAGTCTCATGCGTATTCTCTTCTCATAAATGAAACTGTAGTTTTATGGTAACACTTTAGAAAAGGGAACACTTATTCACTATTAACTATGACTTTTCCCTAAATAAATTTCTGATTAGCTGCTTATTAATAGTTAGTAAGTTAGTTGTTAAGTTTAGGTATTGGGTAGGATTAGGGATGTAGAGTAAGGTCAAGTAAAATAAGGCATTAATATGTGCTTAATTACTACTAATAAATGGCTAATATTCTAGTAATATGCATGCTAATAAGAAACTAGTTAAGATACCCTAAAATAAAGTGTTAGCAGTTTTGTCCATAGCTTAAGGATAAGGACATATCACAACAAGTGACAGATTATTTAGGCAAAAAAAGAAAAAAAAAAAAAAAAAAAAAAAAAAAAACACAACAACAAAATACATTTTCATTTTCTATTGTAAATCTTAGTCCATTTATTTTGTTATTATAAATACAATAATATAGTTAGTTATTTACGTTTACCAAGTTTTTTTCCTTCTGTCCAACCATCAAAACAAGCTTGCTGCCCACCATGACTGGTCATGACTGAACTGATGATGTGGTTTATTACAAAAATAGGAAATGCTAATATTCAATCAGTATAGATCATTAAAATCATTAGGTGTCAGCCGTGCTTTTCAGAAGCAAAGTTGCAGCATATTGGTCTACAAAACAGCTAAAAAGGTGAATCACAATCACATTAGTCTGATTGCCAGTGTTTGATGCCAGACACAGCTAGCACTTCATGCAAACCTTTGTTTACAAAGCAACAGGTTTCTAGGGAAAGTAAACAATCAAACTGCAGGTGCATCAGAAACCAAAATCTAAATGGATGTTTTTAATTATTTAAAGGAGAACTACTGTAAAAATTACAAAGCACTACAAAAGAAGCTCATTGTATTTCTGTGCTAGACCAAAAGTTTTTTATTCACTGATAATTGTGACCTCCATACACAAGGTTATATGGTTTGAGACACTTGCACCACTTTTAATGTGCATGCCCTGTCTTTTTTTTTTTTTTTTTTTGCATTTATATTGTTGTGAAAAGGGTTAGGTTTGAATAGCTGTTGGCTAGATTCTCAAAAACACCTATATAATACTAGAAATAGAATTAGGAATGTGTATAAACAATAATAGTGTGTAAATATAAAATAATAATTTTAAAAAGTATACATTAACGTGTAATGTAATATTTGAGTGGAGTTTGGCTTCACTTCTCAGAAGGCAGGGGACAAAGCAGTTTGCAGTCAGACAGGCTGTGGTCTTGGATGATTGTCATCATTCACCTTATTTCTGTACAGGTTGACATTTGTCTTCTCTGACATTGTGGGCACTCTATACAAGGTTGGTAAATTTTGGTATATTATTTAATATAAAATGAAAAAAATATATATAATAATAATAAAAAAAAATAATATATAGGAAAAACTAATACATGGGACAGCAGAAAAACAATGCACATCATATTCCACATCAGAAGTTACAGCTGTTGTAATATTGGCAATCAATCAAACAAATAAATAAAAAAGACAAGCACGGTTGTGTCCCTTTTCTCTTCTGCCCAATCATGCCATTAATTAAAAATTTTAAGCTATTCTTTACAGTAATAATCAAATTATTAATGTCTCATTCATGTCTTCAATAATAAAACTGGTTGCAGTTCATCATGTTAATTCATCAAAACAATATAATATAAACAGATTGAACCGTGTTCCCGTATAATAATCAAATTGACCCGTATAATAATCAAATTAACCAACCCTTAAACCTACCCATACCAGCAAACCTGTCCCTAACCTTACCCATATCGCACCTCGATAGCAGCAAAAGTGCTGTGCATTAACACAAGCTTTTAATCATTTTATAAAATCTGTTAAATTCATTTGTAAATTTTCAGTAAGTGCTTGATCATATGGAATAATGATTTGTTTGAACATTATCTAATGTTTAATAAGTTTATTAGCAAACATTAACAAGCACATTATCTCAAGTTTCTAACGGTTTGAATGTATATTAACTAATGATCCATTAAGCATTATATAATGTTTGTTAATGATTTATTAATGAAAGTGTAACCCTCTAGTGCATTTCTATCATTCAGCCTTTAAGTCAGAGTAAAAAAAAATAAAAATATGCAAATTCTATATTTAATCTATGTATGTATATGACATTGCTCACATCATATCATATCAGACACTGAAAAGAAATTCAATGGCTGGAAAGTATTTAGTAATATTTGGAAAAGCTTACAGGTTTATACAACGTTAGTATTGTATTGACATCTAGTGGCTTGGATGAGACAGGCAGCAGCTAGTGAGGCTGGGAAAATTCTCATCCAGCACCCAAACAATTAGCACTGGCGCCCCCCAGGTGTACATCCTCTCCCCACTCCTCTTCTCCCACTACACCAATGACTGCACATCTAAAGACTCCTCTGTCAAGCTCCTGAAGTTTGCAGACGACACCACACTCATCGGCCTCATTCAGGGCGGTGACGAGTCTGCTTACAGACAGGAGGTTAAAGAGCTGGCTGTCTGGTGCAGTCTTAACAACCTGGAGCTTAACACACTCAAAACTGTGGGGGTGATCGTGGACTTCAGGAGGAACCCCCCTGCTCTCCCTCCACTCACCATCATGGACAGCACTGTAACGACAGTGTAGACATTCAGGTTCCTTGGCACCACTATCTCTCATGACCTGAAGTGGGACAATCACATTGAGTCCATTATTAAAAAGGCCCAGCAGAGGTCGGTTCAACCTACCATTGGATCTGCTGTAACAGTTCTACCCCGCCATCATTGAATCCATCCTCTGCACTTCTATAACTTTCTACCTCAGAAGACTAGTCCGGACTGCTGAGCGAATCATTGGTACAACCCTCCCTACTCTCCCAGAACTGTACTCATCCAGAGTGTGCAAAAGGGCTGGAAAAATCACCCTGGACCCCTCACATCCAGCACACTTCCTCTTTGAACTGTTGCTGTCTGGTTGACTCTACAGAGCACTGAGCACCTGAACGACCAGACACAGGAACAGTTTCTTCCCTCAGGCAATCCATCTCATGAACACTTGACAATAATCGTGGAACACACAACATTAGTATACATTATTTAATTAACACACATACTTATATACATTTCAAATTTGCACATATCATACGTGTACATGCATAATTGTCTATAATTATATTGTATTTTTGCTTTTTTGTACATACAGTGGAAAAGTGCCATTAGAGAATTCCCATGGCAGGTTGGGTGGGTATTTTTCACCACAACAAGAATAGCAATGCTCAGCAAGAAAATTTCAAGATTTACAAGTCATGTCAATCCAAACTCTGTTCCATGTACAGGTTAGCCTGCTATGTGGCAGTTGGTTCTCTTCGCAGCATGAAAAACAAAACTTTTATTAAAATTCTGAATTGATTATATGTTGCCTAGAAAGCCGATAAATAGGGCTTTCTTTACTGAAAAATTGTGTTTCAGCTCAGTCCATTCATCGCAATCTCACAACGTTCCGTTATAATCAATGAAGCTGATGTTGCACAATTAACTTTTATTTGCATAGTGTCTACACACCTGATTACAATGAGAGCGTGCAGAAAAGAAAAAAAATCAGGCGTTTTGAGCGGTGAGTGAATTCTGATGAACTTGAACAGTATGGCCAATCTGAGGTGTTCAAGAAATCAGCCGATATTTCTGTGATTGGCTACATCACTCAAAGCTACAGAAATACGTTAATAGAAACTTTTGACACTAGAGCAAACACAAATATGCACTGGAGCCTTTACTTATTTCCTATGAGGATGCTTAGCACAGCCTGTGTGAGGAAATGGACAATTGCGTGAGTCTCACGCTGAATGTGTGACAGTTCGCAGCAATCCACACATCCTTCCAATAAAGCATCCTGAAGAAGATGAAAAATTACCAGCTCGCACTTGAACTTAATATGAAAAATACCTCAAATGTCCTCACTGCACCTTATTTCCCGCCCAGTCTCTGTCGTCATCAAGAAGAATCATGAAACGCCGATATTTGATGAATTACAAAACAAAACAACAAAAGATATTAGACGATTTCCAGGCGGAGGACTGCAGGATGAAGAAACTACTGGAAGGTTTGATTTCAGCAACTCAGTCCCCTCACAAATAAGCTGTTATTGTTACTTCTATAGGCCACTTTCAGGATACAGTTTTGCCGTTTACAAATGATCACATGACAGGATATCAGCACATTTCATTTGGACAGAAAAGGTATATTACACGTGTATATATATATATATATATATATATATATATATATATATATATATATATATCTACAGATAAATGTGATATTATTGCATGCAATAGTTGTATCTAACACCAGTCAGAACAAATAATGTTGCTGCTAAGTTGTAAAGGTAACATATAGTTATTTAATATATGCATATAGTTATTTCATAATTCTCACTTTTGCCATTCAGAGTAAGTAGGGCATACATAATAGGCTAATGTTCACTTTTGAACTGAATTCACCTGTAAATAGGATTTAAAAACTTTTTCATTACAGCAATAAGTGTTAGTTTATGCCTTTATCAAATAAATAATTAATTAAAAATGAATCAAATAATTCCATATGCAAGTAGGGTTCGCTGCAGACCAAAAGATCCAGGGGGCGTGGTTGGGTCCACATCTGGGGGTTGGAGAATGGTAGGTTTAGGGTTAGAGATTGGTAAGTTTAGGGATTAGGGGTAGGTTTAGGTAAATGTAAGGTGGGAGTGGTTGGATCTAGATCGTTGTGGTCTGCAGCGAGATGCTTCTCTCCATATGTGTCAACTCTCTTCCTCTGGAGACCCTTGAAAATTGTTGGAAAAACTTGTTGAAAAAAGTGTATTTTATCTAACTTCCACTGGATGGCAGTGTTTCTCAACCTAACAAACAGTTCATAACAGATAGCAACCTTCTTTAACCTGCTGAAAAAGTATTCAGGATACCATGTTTTAAGAAGGTCCTCAACAAGATTATTATTATTTATTGCTACAAAGACATCGGTCTAGTGGGAAATAATAATTTCCTTACCCTTTATTTATTTATTTATTTTACAATGAAAAAAAATATCACAAAATCTTTCAGCTGCCTATTTGATTTTAATTTTTTTTTTTTTTTAAGAGTGTAAACCCTGACCATTTCTAATAAATTTATTTAGAAAAAGAAACTTCTTATCACTACATTTCCCTGGGAATTGTAAATTGAAGTATGTGGGTTGAGGAGGGACATTACCCATTATGATTTGTGTCAAATAAGAGAAAGCTGTCTCCGTGCCCTATGATGCTTTGCAGGTGGTAAGTAAGCAGCTCAGGAAGCCGTGTACAGATAAAAGCTGGGTGGGGGATCCGCCCCGATCTCTGCGATTAGATAATCCAATTCATTACATCAATTAGATCATCTTAGACAGTGAATTTTGGATGATCAGTGTTAAACAAGGAAAAGTAAATGAAAGTGGTTCTCAACTTGTAGGTCAAGACCTACAAATGAGTCATAGGACTATTCTGATAGAGTCAGGTACAGTTTTGAAAAAGAAATAAATAACAACAAGGATAAATGCAAATAGTAATGGGAAAAAAAATAATAATGGAAAAATTATTGGAAAAAATATTTTTTTTTTCCATAATCTGTATTTTGCTTAGATTTCCAGTAGGGGGGTGGGGGGGTGCTATTTGTGGATACGTATGTTAAAAATAAATATAATAATAAATATTTTGAAAACAAGACCCACTGTGTTACTCAGTTGAAGGATCTTATTTTAGGGATATTAGTGTTCTTATCCTATTATATATTTATGTTAGATGTTTTCTTAGACATACATTATACATTTTTTATATGCTTTGTGGAAGTTTGACATAAAAACATTTAAGAAAATGATTAGCTACTTGATGTTCAGAGTAAATCTGGATCTTGAAAGTACACCGTATACAGAAAACTTGGTTTTCCAACTAAGTCTGTAAATATTATTAATCATAACATGGAGGTGGAGGGGTGGGGGGGGGGGATGTGCACAGGCTTAATTAGAAAGTCAGGCTTAATTATCTAAAAAAAAACATATGTACTGTTTTCCTAGACTCAGACTGTCCAGCTGTTAATCCATGAAATAACAAAATATCACAGAGACTTGGATGTGATTGTTTATCACAGGGTCAATGTTGTAACCACCAAGCACTGCTCTACTTTTTTTAATACCATAATAATTACACACCAACTATCCAACTTTTGTCAATCTGGATCCATTCTCTAAGCCTTGAAGCTAGAAAAATGTATGTATAATGGATTGGTAGGCATATATGTCTTCTAAAAGATAAGAATAAATGATTACAGAAGCATTGTGCACTGTATCTCAGAGATGTTCTCGGCTAAGAATTTTTTTTTTATTTTTTAGTCAAGATAATCTGAAGAGCAGAATCCTCTTTTAAAAGTACTTCACAAAAATACAGACAAATGCATTCATTTATTCTTAAAAGCCCAGAAGAGAGGCTCAAGTGTGTTCCTGTTTAAAGTGAGAATGGCGATGAGCAGTGAATACACAAAGTTTTTTTTTTTTTTTTTAAGCATCAACATAGAGCAAACAGTCAAGAACGCTTAAGCTGCGGCAATAAAGACATGCGTAAAGAGTCTGAGAGGCAGACTGGGACCTTGGGGTCAGTCAAAACACACAAAGTGAGTGGGTTTGAGTGAAAGTGTTTGCGGTATGTGTGGAATCGGCTTGCATTGTTACAAACTGATCAGATGTCTGCATCCGCTTGTACTTTGACTGATTGGAATGTGCCAGTCGTGTTGTGTATCTCTGATTGAGGCCTGATGGCTAACTGAGGCGTGAAATCTCAGGCGTCACTGCATTTTTGGCTGTTGAGTGTATGTTTGTGTGTGTACTTCTCGAATAGATGCATAGTGAGTCACCAGCGTCAATCTGATCTAAAGGGAGAAAGTCAGAGTGATGGAGTGGAGGAAAGCAGTGCCACGGCAACCTACCCGCCGGCCTGGCGACAGCCAGTCCCATGACATCACAGCGGCAAGCGGCGCTTGGGCGAGAGAGAGAAATGGCACAGATAGAAGAGATAAAACGGACTGATAAAAGAACGAGTAAGGGGGGGTAGAAAGCTGATAAGTAAAGAGAGAGTTGTGGAGAGGGGTAATTCATCGATGTGCTGAAACAGGAGACAGCGGCCGGGGAAGGGCGGAATGGTTCATTTTTTCTTCTGGTATTATCACGAAACATTCATTACCACTGCTGACCACTTCCTCGCGTTTACCGACTGACCACAAGCCAGTGTTCCAACACGTTTCAAATCATTACAGCGAAATCCGTGATGGAACCCCACGAACGTTGGAAGGGCATTCGCAGCAGGTCGGAGAGAAAACGCTGTGTTGTTGGTAATAAAAGGGTGGATTGGCTGCAGATGGCCAGTGGGCGGCTGCAGTCCTGAGTGTAGCAGGCTCAGTAAAGCGTTATCGGGATCTGACATACAGGAGATCTCAGAGCATCTGAGGCATCCATATCACTAGCCTCTACAACCCACGCCGCGCTCTGCAACGGCCTGCGCCATCAATCACTTGCTGCTAATACCATAAACAGAGCTAACCAAGCTAACATAGTCGCTCTGCTAACACTAAACAGTGCTAAGGAGCAAACATGTCATTAGAGTTTTGTCATTGCTCAATAAGTTGGAAATATTGCATGTTTTTAAGTCAACAATATAGGCTACACTAATGTAAAATTCTTTAATTCAACAATTATATGTGATTTTATAAGTAATTTGAAGTCTGATAGCTATAAAAGACCATTTATGCCACATAAGAAAAAAAAAAACAACAATCATGTTTTGGTAAATCAAAATTACTGTATGAGAGACTAAACAAAAAGTCTAAATCATTAGATAAAAAGTCATTATGACATAAAATTTCAGCTTTTCTGATATTGTAATGTCGACTTATCAACTTTTTATGTCAGAATTTGACCTTTTGTCATAATTACAACCTGTGTAAAATGTTGACTTTTTATCTCATAATTTTGACTATCTTAGGTCATAGTTTCAACTTTTTATTTAATAATTTTGTCCTTTTATGTCAGAATTATCATTAAGTCATAATTTTCAATATATTACGGCATAATTATGACATATAAGAATTTTTAAATTTTTAGCATAATTTTTTTCCTCACAATTTTGCCTCAGTGTGTCATAATTTTTAAGTAAATTACAAAAATTACAATTGCAATAAAATGGCACCAAAATACCACCATTATTACATATATCAGGCCTTGTTATGAAAAAAAAGCAAAATGCATTTAATGTACATTGTTTATAAATCCATTTTATGTAAAATTACACATTCAACTGAATCCTACCATATCTAGGAAGCAGAGTATCATAGAGGCTTGGGGTGGGTGGGTAAGCAACCACCAATAACACCCCCAAAAAGTCCATGCAGTCCATGAACCCCTGGTCAAAGAGAGAGAGTATAATGTACAGGTAGGCCGTCTTTTTTTTTTTTTTTTTTTTTTTTAACACAAGCACTCTCCAAACCCTGATATACCTACATGTTCACATCTATACCACATAAATTGTGTTTTGTCACTGGGGCTTTGAAAGTACTGTTATTTGTAAAGTTCTTTTGAGACTGATCTGTCTTATTAATGGTGCAACAGAACTAAAACTGAATGGGACTGAATGGCATATCTACCACAAAAACATGAACCATTAGCATACAGAAGATAGAAATATTCAAAACAAAAAGAAACACCATGAGCAGAATTTTGCGGGGAGCGTTCATTTATTATTGATGCATGATGAATAGCCGGGTCTCCGGTGCACCATATTGAGTTTCAGTCCCTCTCTCCTGTCTTTAAATATTCCTCAAGACTGAGAGCTTCAAAGTTAACTTCAATTACAGGCGTGATTAGATCTACACAAGCTTCCATTAGCGGATATTTAAGCTTCAGGCCCAGAAAGCCCTCAACGTGGACTGGGTCAAACACAAGAATATGCCATATTGATTTACTTACCACCAACGTTTTTTTTTTTTTTTTTTTTTTTTTTGTCTATTCAAGATTTATTCTATCTGGGTTTTCCTCAGTGAGAAATGTCCACTGCTTGTACACTGCTTGTTTTCTGATTGTTCGAGATTTCTGATTGTGAGTACTTTCTCCATATGTATTTACTAGTTCATGGAACAATCTCACACTGTTCTACAAATGTGCTGATGTCGTGATGTTCTCTATTGATTTCATGACTTTATCCAGTTTATCATGATCTGTTATCATGAAATTTCTGATTAAGTGATAGAACAAGGATATGAGTTTCTTTAATTATCACTTCCATAATATGTATATGTGTATTTCTAGGTGAAACAGGATGTTCAAGCAATCAATCATTCAATAGAGCCAACTATGATTTAATTTTGGCTTGCATTGACTCAAATTTTAAAGGCATTCAGAAGTGAAATGCCTTGAACACAACTGTGTCCTTTTCAGTATTCCTCCTTTTTTAAAGTGTAAAAATTCAGTAGGGTCTGTAACAAGATTAATTTGCACATGGAAACCAGCTGTTTGGATATGTACAGATGAAAACCTACTATGCTACTAAAGTAACCTCGGTTCCCCTATATACGGGAACGAGTACTGCATCTGCTTAAGACACTTTGGGGAAAACTCATTTTCTCTGAATACTGAAGGCTTTTTCAATCACTCAGCGTAACTGCACGCCCATTGGTTTGTGCAGTGTATTAAAAACGAACCAATGGATTGGCAACGGAGCTGCATGAGCCTATGGCGGCACAACCTTGGAGTCGTTGGGCAAAAATTTGAGGCAGGTAGGACTCACCGAGGGCACCTGCAGATCACCCATACACTTTACCGATGCTAATGCCAGTAGCAGAGCAGTTTTTAACGTCAGGGAACGAAGGTCAACGGACTGTAGAGGCTCGAATGGAGGGCTCTTCAGAGCCCTCAACACCGTGGGCAGGTCCCATGTAGGGACAGTGACAGGTTGAGGTGGGTTAAGCCTCCTAGTCCCCTTCAAAAATCGAACAACTAGGTTGCTCCTACCCACCGACTGGCCAGTTATAAGAGTGTGTGAAGCTGCTGCTATGGCTGCTACATAGACCTTGAGCATGGAAGGGGAATGACCCTTGTCCAGCAGCTCCTGCTGGAAGGACAATATCAGAGATATGCTGCAGGAAATTGGGTCTGTGTCGCGGGCAATACACCAGGCAGAGAAGACAGACCACTTAAGGGCATAAAGCTGCCTTGTAGTGAAAGTGAAAGTGAAAGTGAAAGTCGTGACATTTGTCAAGTATGGTAACCCATACTCGAAATTGGTGCTCTGCATTTAACCCATCCAAGTGCACACACACAGCAGTGAGAAGTGAACACACCGTGAACACACACCCGGAGCAGTGGGCAGCTATATCCAGCGCCCGGGGAGCAACTGGGGGTTCAGTGCCTTGCTCAAGGGCACTTCAGCCATGGGTATTGAGGGTGGAAGAGAGCGCTAAAGGGTGCTCTAGCTTGAGATATTGTGTTTAGCATGCACTAGGGGAGGTCTGCAGGCCAGAGGCCAGAGGTGCAGAGCCCAAAGCTCAGGCTGGGGGTGCCGTATCATTCTGTTCACCAGAGAGAGGAGGTCTCGTATCAAGGGAATGGGCCATGGGGCTGCTAGCAGCAGTTGAGACAGCTCTGTGAACCAGTGTTGGGTCCTCCAGAGTGTGGCCACCAACAGAACCTTGTGTTTCTGCTCCTTGATTCGCATGATTACATGTGGGGTAAGGCGTAAAGGAGGAGGTTGGGCCAGTTGTGGGCCAATATATCCTTGTCCTTTGAAAAGTAAATTGGGCAGTGAGAGCTGTCTTCTGAGGCGAAGAGGTTCGACCTCTGCCATGCCGAAGATCTCCCAGATTCTCTGAACCATATGCAGGTGAAGCATCCACTCTTCTGAGGGGATATTGCTCCGGGATAGCATGTCCGCTCCCTGGTTCAACCTGCCCGGCACATGCACTGCTCTTAGCAGCTGCTTTAGCTGAGCCCATTCCAAGAGGTGCTCTACCAGAATGAAGAGGCGCTTCGAGGAGAGACCGTCCTGGTGATTTATATATGACACGACTGTCATGCTGTCTGAGCAGGCTAGCACGTTGTGTCCTTTTAGGTCTGGCAGAAAGCAGCGAAGTCCCAAACATACTGTCATTATTTTCAGGCAGTTGATGTGAAGCCAATTTGTGATCGCACAGAGCTCCCCAACCCGGTTGGAAGCGTCTGTCAAGTCTACCTTCCTTCTGCAGACTATACCCAGGGGTACGGCCCGATCCATCCACTGAGAGTCTTTCCAAGGGGCCAGGGCTGCTACGCAGGCCCGGCTCACCTTGAAACAAATGCATCCATGGCACCAGGCATGAGACGGAACTCGTGGTTTCAGTAAGTACTGAAGGGGCCGCATGCAAAGCAGGCCCAGCTTAAGTACTGGAGACACAGAGGCTAAGAGGCCCAACATCTTCTGAAATGCCTTGAGAGGGCGAAGGGTTTCAATTTCGAATGAGGCCGCGAGCTGCCGAATAGCCAGTGCACAATCTGGCGTGACTACCGCCCTCATTCAGGCTGAGTTGAGAACTGTTACCAGGAATTGTATCTGTTGGCTAGGGGACAGCGCACTCTTGGCAAAGTTAACTCTGAGTCCTAGGCACTCCAAGTGGCTGAGGAGTAAGGATCTGTGGGATAATAGCTTGTTTTTTCTCGCTATAACAGCAATAAGTTGTGCGGGCACTAACTGAACGGGCCCGGGGTTCACAACAGTATTCACCACAAACACATTGCCATCAGCACCCGGAAGTGAACAGGATGCTTGGAGGCACAAAAGAGGCTGCTTGGGGGGTCACCCGGCGATGGTGAGATTTTGCCCCCTCTGTTTCCTGTCCAGCAGATCAGGTTGACACCGGAGGTGCCAGGCAGCAGTGAAGCTCTCTGCAAACCCTTCAACCGCAGGTCCAAACAGGCCAGAGGCAGAGACTGGAGAGTCGAGGAAGGGGACCTTATCTGCATCCTTTATCTCTGTGAGGGTCAACATAGGTGGCGTTCCAGCATCACAAGGCTGGCCAGGGTTCTACCGATCGCCTGAGCCAGGTCAGTTGCGGTGTATAGCTCTTTGAAAGCCACAGGGTCCGGTCTAGACTCGTCCATTTTCTGGAGAAGTTGATGTTGTACATGCCTGTACTGGCAGCACTGGACTCTGCAGACGGCAGGGGGGAGAGGTCGAAAGATTGAGGCAGCCAGAGACACACTGTCGTCCATGGCATCATACTCGCTCCCACCGAACGAAACCAGATCACTCACAGCCGCAGAGGGATGCTGGTCAGGGTGAGAGAAGGGGACAGGGGAAACCTCTCTATGTGGAGAAGCATGAAACGCACTCGCCGTGACCGTCAGCGACATGCAGGGGAACCCTGCATGAGCGACAGTAGCGGTGTGGCATTTGCAACAATGCCGGAAATTTGCTCAGAAATTTTCTCTTTATAGTCGCCATATAGCGCCAGGGAACCGGAGAACCATGCTGCTGCAGACAGCGAAGGAAGCTGAAGAGCGGCAACATCAGCTGAGCAGAGAGGGGTCTTGATCCGCTGCCAGGCTTGATCAAGGCGAAGGCTTTGAGTCTCATAGTGCGAAGATCAGAGTCGTTGCTGAAGGAGAAGAAATCTGAGAATCCTAAGCTCCGCTGCCGATCAACTTGTTCGTTTTTAATACACTGCACGAACCAATGGCTGTGCAGTTACACTGTGTGATTGAAAAAGGCTTCAATATTCAGAGAAAAGGAGTTTTCCCCAAAGTGTCTTAAGCAGACACAGTACGAGTGAAGTATAGATAGGGAACACATTTGCTATGCTTATTTCATGTGGTGCTTACAGCTATAGTACCACACAGGTGGTTGTATTTTTAATGTATCTCTTATATAACGTGAAAGTCGGAAATCAGACATTTTGAATCGTCTTTAGACCAGCAATCTGCTAGCAGCTTGTTACTTGCTATTGCTAGTTGGCATTAAGCTTTGGCTGGTAAACATTAGCCAGTGAAGCCCAGAATCCATACCTTCACCAGTCTCCGGACAAAAAAATAAAAATAAAAATAAAAATAAAAATAAAAATAAAAATAAAAATAAAAATAAATAAATAAATAAATAAATACATATATTGATAAATGCATATATAATTAAATTGTTAATTTGTTAAAAAAATTATGGTATTTTGTATTACTAATATCATGACATCGGTGGAGATAAACGTAAACAAAACTTTGTACGTGAAAAAAAAAACAAAAAAAAACTTAATTATAAGCTGTCCACTCATATTAAGTATTTTGAAGTCTGGATAAATTTAGTGAATCAGGTTAGGAAGGTTCAGTTAAATGAAATGGTTCAGAAAATGATTCACTGATTCATTTGACTTCCATTTTATATTGCTTTGTTTACATTAATATACTTACTATTACTACCATTACTTGGAGTGAATAATAAACATTATTATTATATAAATAAAATATAAATTTATAATAATAATTCAGAATAATGTCATATTTTGTGAAATGCTGCTGTTCATCATTTTATACTCAGTAAAAACAGTTATGGAGCATTCTAGTTTTTATAGGTGGTATTTAATGTAAATATGTTCAAATGGCATCACCCTTTGAAGGAGGGAATGAGTGAATGAGTGAATGAACTAATGAATGAACACATAAATACATACTCAGCAATAGTTATCTACAAAGTAGTGCTCACATCATTTACATTATATACTGTAAGTTAAAAACTGTCATGAACTGCAGCAATTAACTTCTATACGTCTATAAACTTACATACCACAATAATACTACATAAACTTAAAACTGTTAATGTGTGTGCATCTGCCAAAAGTTAATTATGACAATTATTTGGAATATAGTACCATACAGAGCTATGAACTAACACAAGACATAATAAGGGCCACAAAACCCCAGTTGTGTCCACATGTTCTATTCAAGTGCACAAAATAAGATGCACACCAAAATACAGGCCTGAAAGAAGCAAATCCAACAGAAGACAACAGGAAGGAAGCAGAGATGGCAAGAAAGGAAGACGGAAAGGGAGAGAAGGGGAGATGAAGGAAGAGAGAGGGGGAACAAGATTAAAAAGGGAGGGAGAGAGGCAGAGGGGCCGCTGAAGCGGGGAGCGGAGGGGAAGATATATGAGCGTCCTGAATGATTGTGACAAGCATAGACCATATCAGCCACTGTTTGTTTGCACACCACCCCTCCCTCACTCTATCCCCCCACATCGCATTAAAGCGGCCTGTCTTACTCTCTCTGTCTCTCTCTTTCTACCCATCTCATCACCTGACACACAGCCAGATGTTATAGACTGATAAGGGCCATGGGCCCTTCCCTTCCACAACCAGTACCTACACACATTTATAGAGCATAAATGTACTCGCAACACACACACACTCACGATCAACTGATTTGAGACCAGAATCAAATGCATTATGATACTTTCGAACATTTATAAAATAAGAAGAAAGATGCAACCAGTGTAAGAAAGTAACAAACTAAAAATAGAGGCGTTTCTATGTTGAAGAAATGTCTAGTAGCACAGCAGTAGCTCAGCTGTTGTTAAAACAATGTAGCTTTACAGTTACAAGTTACTCTTCCCAACAAGTACAGGTAACAGTCTAGCAACATAAAATGTTCCATTGCTATTTTTTTGTCAGATTTTATTGCAAATAGAGCTTTACAGTCAAGAAAACTGAGGTAATCGAGCACCTTGACGAAACATGTCCACTTTCCTTCTTAGGAAGCATTCGGGAGTCTGATTCAATTTAGTGAATTTAGTTCATTTAGAAGAATTGGTTCAGAAAATGATTCACAGATTCAACTGACTCTCTGCAATTCATTTTTTGTATGTTTTGTAGCAATGTTCAGTTAAAAATATATTCAGAGTAACCCCCCCACCCCCCCACCCCAAAAAAAAAAAAAAATATTAGTAGTAGTAGTAGTAGTATTACACAATAACAATTTAATAATTAATTAAAATAGTAATATATTTATTTACAAAAATGTAGTTGTAATTTTTTTATTTTCTAAATGCTGCTGCTGAAATGATGATTTCTAGTTTTTTAGTGCAAATTATGTCATCCTAACTGAGATTATTTATTTATTTATTTATTTGTGTGTGTGTGTGTGTGTGTGTGTGTGTGTGTGTGGTGTGTGTGTGTGTGTGTGTGTGTGTGTGTGTGTGTTTCATGTGATGAAAATTAACAGAATGGTACAAAGAGTATGGCAAGCATGGTACAAAAGTGTCACAATGGTATTATTGTGGGTCGTTGTCAAGGTATATGGCATAACTGAGATTTTGTTTTGCTTTGTTTTGTTGTGCCATATAAATATTGTGATATTATATTCAATATATCTCAATATTTTGTAGTGCTCATAATATTTATTTAAAAATAAAACAACTCAGTATGAATATTTATCATTAAAAGTTGTAATATTGTGGTGTAGTACAGGGAGTCAAATGAAGTACAGAGAGTCAAATTAATTAGTGAATTAGTTTAGTTTAATTAGTTTTTTTTTTAACTGATTCATTTAAATAAAACCAAACTCAGTTCACTGAATTACTATTGTTCAATTACAGTCAAGCTAGTCTTTTGATATTAGCTACTTTATTTGTAGCCTGAAGCTAACTTCTTTTCGAAAGGCTATCTCGACTGTAGTTGAACTAAATTATAATTCGCCTAACCTGTAGTTTGATGAGCTATGGTTTGAAAGTAGCTCCTCTAACACTGGATGTGACAGCGATTAATTGCAAAGAGAAGAGAAGAGTTAAAGTAAAGAACCGAGAGAGAGAAAGAGACAGAGAGACAGAGATAGATAGAAGGGATGGCAGGAGTGTACGTGCTATAAAGAAAGACAGCAAAGACAGGACTATTCCATCACACAAGGAAAGGCAGAAAGGGAAACTATATAAATGTAGCTTCCTGGCTCCTCAATCATTTTTCTCTGTCATAATCGGTTTATTCCATAACTGCTTCTCCTCACATCATCATTAGTCGCTGATAATGACATTATTCAATAGGGGAAGGAGAATTACTCCACCGCCGTGCTATCTGATGAGTTTTTTTTTTTTTTTTTTTTCACAGCCATTTCCGCAGGCCTCTCATGCTCAGCTTTTAGTCGATAGAGTTTGTTTGTTATAGTAATTACAATTTAATGATGGCCATGTCCGTTGCCGTTATTGCTTGAAAATAACATTATTATATCACTTCTTTATGCATTTGCCACAGAGTGGGTGTGTTCCATAAATACCACAGAATAAATTGGAGTGTCGCAAAACAAGTAACTTGATTGGTCTGGTCTGCTCACTGTGATGTCATAACGGAGGTGATTCATTTGCAATGGTAAAGATGGATATTTACAGTAAGTTAGATTCATCACAAATAAAAAAAACAGATATGAAAGCTGAATATATTTTTTTATTCAGAATTTTTTTTATTTATATTTCTTGGTGGTATAAAGAAAAAACTATCATACAAAAGTGTCATAATGTGAGTTCTGTCAATAAAAATGGTGTATGGTTGCTATGTTCTGTTGATATGAAGGGTATTTAATGTGTTGCTTTACAGGTGCAAATGTGTTTCTACTGTTTTCTACTGTGTATATACTGTTTTGGTTGGTTTCTAGGCAGGCCGATAATCTGGAAAATTTTGGCCATGATTTTGGCTGATTATTGTGCCAGCTTGACCGATTAACAGAAGTTTAAGATGATAATGTTTTCAGTGTTTTAGTAAATTTTGAGTATATAAGTGTTCATGTGATTTTCACAATTTTGTGTACGCCTCATTCGTCATCATAACATTGTGTTTGTGTGTGTGTGTGTGTGTGTGTGTGTGTGTGTGTGTGTGTGTGTGTTTATATCAGCATTATATCAGCCACCCTTTCTTTCTAAATTTTAGCAAGTGCCATTAAAAATTCATTTTCGACATCGACTCAGACATTTCAGTCTCTTTGATATTTTAATCTGTAGATATGGCTTATACTGTATCCTTTCTTAAATTTGAAGTTTGTGGGGCGAAATCTACCCACTTTGGAAAGTTTTTGACTATTTGAGATACCATTCCTTTCACCATTCACTTTCTGTAAGTGTCTCCAGATTTTTTTGCTCATACATTGAAAGTCAATTGGCTCCAGGGTTGTTTTAGATCTCATTGACTTTCCCATTGACAAAACCAGTTGAAACATTAGGCATAATATTTTATTTTGTGTCCCACAGAAGAAAGTAAGTCATACAGGTTTGGAATGACATGAGGGTGAGGGGTTTGGGGGATTTTGTTTAACTATTCCTTTAACACTTTATTTACTTAGCAATATTAGTAGTGATGCTTGCCTTAAAATAAATAAATAATACCCACTAATAAAATGAGACTGATTGCATGCTGCTTCTTTAAACTTACATCATCACATTAAGAGCTATTTGCTCACTAGATCCAGATTCAATTGAAAAGTGGATTAGAAATTAGCCTCGGTATTAATCCTTTGTTCAGGACGTGTGATAATCTGAGTCTAGGAGAACAGCCCATTTGAATCAAAATATTAAAAACAGGAAGTTCAAGACTGACACCAATGCTAACGGCCAGAACACCACAACACCGTCAACATGAATCTCTCAGAACAACGCACGTATGCTAAGCCTTCAGAAGACATTTCTTTGCGTCCCAATCAATGCGACGATGATGATAACAAGCTTTCAGCATCTGTCAGAGGCCTGAGCTCTCCTCTATCGGCCAAAGTCATCAGCAGAATTTTCTACACAAACTCGAGGGGGGGGGATACGATACGGCACGGCGTGACAAATACGGCAGGCAGTGCGTCAAGAAGATAAGCTCTAAATAATGCCACT
The DNA here is from genome assembly GCF_018340385.1 of Cyprinus carpio. Lineage (NCBI taxonomy): Eukaryota > Metazoa > Chordata > Actinopteri > Cypriniformes > Cyprinidae > Cyprinus > Cyprinus carpio. Next base: position 16,218,837 of record NC_056575.1, read on the forward strand.
CTGACACGGGAGAGAGAGAATGGGCAGATGAGGCCAAGCCATGCCATTCTGACAACACAGAGATGTTTCAGGCCCCGTTAAATGTATTAAAACGCTTAATGCAGGCATGCAGACAGAATCCGTGGGGAATCGGGGGCGTAGGGTGTTTTATCCCATCTTCCGATGGCCCTTTTTTGTTTTCCATAAGCAATTAACAGCGTAGTGAATGCCGGAGGAAAATCAGAGTGACAGTGTGAAGAGAACATACCTGTCAAAAGCCCCTATGGAGCAAAGATAGGGTGGAAGAGAGACGATCGTGCTTGTGTACATCCCAAGAGTGCCTCATCTGTGGAAATGAAAGAAAGAGTGAGAAAGATAGATAAAGATGGTGTGGATAAAAGGTGTTTATTGGATTATGAGTGGTACATGGGATCCACAATGCTGGTATTGTTTATGATGTGATAAGTGTGTGTGTGTGTTGTGCCACTTTGATGTTCATCACATTGTGTTTAGTCTGCCAGACCGCCATGCTGTGATGAAGTAGAACCCTGTTCACACACACACACACACATGCATATTCATACATAATACATTTTCAGAAAAATCCAACAACAACAGTCCTCCTCATTCCTCTTGACACTTCAAACTGTTTAAATATCAGTATTGTTATAAAATTAAATCTATTTACAAAAACTATTTGGTAACTGAACTGAAACTGTAAAAACTTTAATTAAAAACAAAACTCAGAAATGCTGCCTGCATGGGCTACTAACTGAAATAAGCTGAAGCTGCAGTACTAAAACTACTACAGCTAAAATTGACATAAGAATGAACGAATGAATCAATTATTGGACGAATGAATGAATGAATGAATGTAACAAAATTACAAAAATTTAAATGAAAACTTAAAACAGGGGTCACCAAACTTGGTCCTGGAGGGCCGGTGTCCTGCAGAGTTTACCTCTAACTTGCCTCAACACACCTGCCTGGTTTAGTTTCAAGTATACCTAAGAGCTTGATTAGCTGGTTCAGGTGTGTTTGATTAGGGTTGGAGCTCAACTCTGCAGGACACTGACCCTCTAGGACTGCGTTTGGTGACCCCGACTTAAAATATAAAAAATATTTCAAAATATGAATAAATACTCTAATACTATACACTAAAATAAAAGCACAGCACCAACCATAATTGAGAAAAGGAAAAATAAAAGTATCTTTAAACATTCTAGTTTAAAACACATGTGCCATGTTCTTAAAAAATGCACTTTTTTGAATTTATGTTGGTTTCATTTTGTAAGCCTTTTGGTAAACCTTGTGGTGTGTGTTTACACATACTAATCATTATTGGAAAAAAAATAAGTAAGTAAGTAAGTAAGTAAATAAATAAATATTTATTTATTTGTTTCTTTATGTATTTACTTATTTAAACAAATATCATGAATTATTGTTAATTATTGTGCGTGGTCAAATACTCATATGGGCATGAAATACTGATTTGATTTGAAATGATAGGCTGTTATTTATATACTACTATATAATGTATCATATTATTACAAATATCATGAATTACTAGTAAATTACTTTTATAAATTACTGGTCAGTTACTTAGTTGAATTTATGATTTTCTTTATGAATACTTAATACTGATATTAGAATTTGTTCTATTTGTTATAAAACAACATCAATATTTAGTAGTATTTATGTGATTACTGATCCCCCAAGGCAGATAAGATAGTCTATATTGCAGATAGACTCAGTAATGACCAGCCCTTGTGCTGTTTAAAATTACTATTTAAGATTATACTTAGATTTTCTCTGACTTGCAGCACTCGGTCTATTCCTGACTGACTCTCTCTCCCAAATTAACATGTTGTGGATGATGGCAGGTCGGACACAAACACACTCCATGTGCTACTACTGCCTGTTACTGTGTCCTTGGCTGGGCCACAATTAATTGGCTTCTTTTAAAACTTGACTCTGAGAGGAAATAACTGGGTAAGATCAGAAGCAAACAAGATCCTAGACATAGAGAAGGGGGGAAAGAGAGAGAGAGAGAGAGAGGAAAAAAAGAACAAGAAATAAACCCAAGCAATCTATCTCTTGTCCCAATCTGCTTTGGCAGGGGTGAGGAGCTCTAATGCCAGAACAGGCAAACTCCAAACACACATACACAAAAAGCCTTATCACTTCTTGCCGCACAGATTAAACACGACCCTGTCGCATCATGTTCAGATACCGCACTGCCGCCACTGGCAATGAGGATTGAGTGAGTGAGTGTGTGTCTGTCTGTCTGTACGTCTGTGGAGAAGTTAAACTTCAAGAGCTGTCCCAAAATGCCTAAATGAAGTAAATAATGTTGAATACAAAGCTGCATGGATTTGGACGAAAGAAAATATAATTAAAAATAAATAAATAAATTATGCATATACAGATGAAAATTACTGGTTTCAGTGACATAACAGGCTCAACACAAGACTACCATTTAAAAGATTTTTATTATTATTATTATTATTATTGTTGTTGTTGTTGTTATGGTTTAGAAGTTGTTTCTTATGCTTACTTTAAAAAAAATCATTCTAATATGCTAATGTTGTTTTCAAGAAACATTTCTTATGATCTATATTTCTTGAACAGCCTTGAATAGAGTATAACAGTGGCCACCATCTTTTTCAGCGTTCCTTGATCTGGAAGTATTTTTATATTTATTTTCAAGTTTTTTAGAAACAATTTAAGTTTATTGTAACATATGAACATATATTTAAATATTTAAGTGTCTTGACAGGGTGGGTAGACCCACTTTCAATTCGGAGATGGTGAAGCTTAGTGCTCATTTGGGACGATTTGCTTGCTGCAACTTTTTGATGGCATCATGGGTAATGTAGTTACACTCTATTAAGTTAAATGTGGCTCATTACTTAATATGGCAGTTGTCCTTACTGACACCTAGTGGAGCAGATGCTGACCAATCACAGGTTATATTTACTGACATTGTTGCATTTATTTTATGAACAAAAGAGTCCAAACGAGAGAAAATTCAGGTGGTCATGTGATGACCCCCTTCATTTTAAACATCCCTTAAAAAAAAAAAAAAAACAGGCTTGACTCACAGATGGAACCCAAACGAATGTAGAGAAGCATCAGGATTCGAGCCTGCATCAGGATAGCAGTCGGGTATGAGAGGAGAGTAGTAGGTAGAGAGGGGGTGAGGAGAGACGAGAGGGTGGAGAATGGGGTGAATTTAAGAGAGGAGTTTTAAAAGCAGAGCAGACGAAAAACCTGTTTAAGAAAACCCCACTGGAACCACAATCTGCCTCCCCACTCGACCATGTGTGTGTGTGTGATTTACCAACAAAGAGAAGCGTAAGAGCACGGACGGTCGCAGATATACACCCACTCACATACACATATACTGAACTTCATAGGACTTTCCCAACACTCATGGATGTGTAACTATATAACTCATAAAAACAGGGATCGCCGATGGCCACACATGCTCATACACTCCTACGACACAAATACTTTTAAGAATACAATCACAAACTAACAACTTCACAGCAGAAACACACTTACATATGTGTAATAATTCATAGCAATGGAGAAACATGGACTAACATGAAAAGACAAAAAGCACATATTGTTTTAAACAAATCAAAACAATAAAGAACTGAATATTAAGGGACGTTTTTAGGTGATGTAGAGTTTAGTTGTTTATGGTCACTGCCCAGATACAGTAGCAAAATTCCTGAGGCCCAGATCAGGCCCACACCTGACACTTTCATCTGGCCTACATACCGATGAATGATGGCACTTGGGCGGTCTGCTCTTGTTTGCCCGATTTGGGCCATGAGCAAGCCAAAAGAAGGCCCAATGTCAGCCATCTATAAACCAAATAAAGCAGAACTGGCCCAAATCTGGGCACATTTATTTTAATTCTGGCCCAGATCCAGCACCTTTCTCCAGTCCGGTTCTGTTTGCTAGATTTGGGCCTCAAGTAAGCCCTAGTATTGCTGCATGTAAGCCAACCAAATAAACCAAAACTGGCCCTAATGTGGGCCACAGTTGATTTTTCTTCTGGTCTTCCCCACATTCCTCATGTGGCCCACATGCTGCATGGAACGGTGGCATTTTGGCAGTGGTCCACAAGCAGGCCACTACACAGCCACATCTTAGCTAATAATGAACCAAATAAACCAAAAATATACATTATCTGGGCCACACTAAAAATGTCCTCCATAAATTTTCTGGTAAGTTCAATAAATGTGTCCTACTTGATTTAATATTAGTTACAGAAGTTTGTCATAATTGGTAAAATCATCCAAACCCAAGTTTCGCACAAGCAGCAATTAATTTGTTTAAGATCTGTTTTTTTCAAAGTTAAAACTTAAATGGTTCTCACTCAGACTGTACCTACACAGTAAGTCTGTGAGTGTCATAGCTATGCTGGTAAAGAGTGACGAAGATGAAAGGTTATATATCATAAGTCTTTAATCCAACAAGGGTAAAACCAAACACAATGTAGCACAGTAACATTTAAGTGAACATACAGGAACTTAAGTACTCAGACCAAACAAGGATAATAAACTAGGCACACCTGAACAAAATAATACAATCAACACAACAAGGGACGACTCAAATCCAGATCACCCTGCATCAATTAACTGTGTTGCATCCTACTAAAAGTGGCCAAATTCTATTAGGCCATATTTACAATTTCAAGCTTCCATTTCAATTAGCCAGTGTCCAGTGTTACACCCAAGAAGTGGCTCACTTTTCAAGTGTTACAAGCAGAAGTGGTCCTCATCTGTTTTATATATATATATATATATATATATATATATATATATATATATATATATATATATATATATATATATATATATATATATATATATATAGTGACGCGTGTCCCAAGCTCTCATCAGCGTCGCCCTGGGAACAGAGCAGGCACATCTGCACCTGCTCATTATGGGCTGAGCGGTCACATTGCAGACGGGCTTTATAAGCGGCACCTACGAACACAGAGGGGTGAGATGTCTCCAAAGGACTCAGCTAACAATTCTCTGTGTTGTGACCTCCAGACAGCAGCGTGTGACCGCCAGCCCGCTAAAGACACGGACCTCACGGACCCACACAGCACTGCGCGCACCGAGGGAGGGAAGAGAAGGCTGAGCACTGAGCACCGGAACCACTCACGTTGGATTTTTCCCTGCACCACCTCAATAAAATCCACCCTTCGGGGAATAACTTGATCCTCGTGTCGTGTGCTTCTTCACCCCGTCACACTATATTTATATATATATATATATATATATATATATATATATATATGGGGCATATTTGACATGTCAAATGTGGGACAAGTTGGCTTAAACACTGATTACCCATTGCTGACTGTGCCATATATTTGCCAAAAGTGGCCCAAATTGTTATTAATTATTTGGGTGATATTTGTCATTTTATGTGCGGCCCACATTTGCGGCATCATATAAGGGCCACTTTAGGCTCACAGCCACATTAGCCAGTGCTCTGTGCCATATCTTTACCAAAACTGGCCCAAGTATGTTTGAAGATAACTGGGCCACATTTGCGGTATCATATAAGGGCCACTTTTGGCTCACAGCCACATTAGCCAATGCTCACTGTGCCATATCTTTGCCAAAACTGGCCCAGATACGATTTAGGATAACTGGGCCACATTTGTGGCATTATATAAGGGCCACTTTAGACTCACAGCCACATTAGCCAGTGCTCACTGTGCCATATATTTGTCAAAACTGTCCTAAATGTGTTATACCTGGGCCACATTTGCTGAAACATATGTGGATTAAATTTGGTTTACACCCTGATTAATCTTTGTCGATTGTGCCACATTTTTGCCAAAGGTGGACCACATGTGGTTTGCACTATTTGGGCCATATTCTTTATTTACCACATGGGTCACCTTAGGGTCACAACCAGATTACACATTGCTGTGAACACCACATCTTTGCCTACAGAGGCCCACATGTGATTTGATAAATTTGGGCCATTTTTGCTATTTTACCTGTGGGCAACTTAAATCCATTTTGTACGGGCCATAAGAATGCCACCAGTGCCGTGGCCCACATCTGCATGTTATCTGGGCAGGCATCAGCGCAACTTCCTGCATTAATATTGACACCATTTTGCATACAAAATCCACATCAGCCACTGACAAAGCAGCGATATACCCCAAAGCAAACATATTTACATGGATTCATACCGTATATATTCATAATTCAAGCGGTGTATTATTTGCGATAATCTCTGACTGTCCTTGGGGATTACAGATGAGTGTACCACTAACACACAATAATCCTCCCCTTCAAAACACACAGTCTCTATATGACATCACTGTCTGCTTTATGACCTCACAGGGTCATTGTTCTTCAAACATCTTTGATGCTAAAGGCTTTTTATGTCCATTTTTCCAGTTGTTGTATTTTTTTATGATGAAGTATCTTCAAACCCAGTCTTCATATTTTTCGTCCTACATCTTTCTCAGCTTCCTCCTCATTTTGCTCTTTGGTCTCGGATTGGGACATATCTTTCCTAGTCTCATCCAGCCTCCAAAACATACAACAAAACACAAGGGTCTGCTGATAAAAACACAAAAACAGAGAGATAGCAAAGATTTATGAGTTCATCCGCCCCCCTTCACCCTGGGCTTAATCATTTCTTTTGTTCCCCTGAATTCAAGTTTTCAAGAATCTTGTAGCTTCACACAAACATAGGGCTTCCATGCCTTTTCATTACATATATAATAACTTTATTACATGTGTCTGTTTTGTTCTGTTGTTTTTAAAATAAATACTTATAATTTGTGTATGTATACTATGTTGTGTAGTGATGTATTACTTATTTTAGTTTGTTAGTTTAAATGTCTTTGTTAATATAGCTTTATATATTTATTTATTTATTATATTTGTTAATATAATTTTGGAAAAATAAAAATAAAAAAAATCATATACTCAGGTCAAATGAGGACTCACCTCATATCGAAAGCCTAAAAGTTGGAAGCACATAACCTCAAAAGAAAAAAAAAAAGAAAAAAAATTAAATACTCTGCAACCCCTATGTTTACATTCTTATACTTGGAATGGAAAGGAAAAAAATAAATAATAATAATAATTTCACGGCAGACTATGCATTTTTCAACAACAGCATCAGTCCCCCAAATATTTTTTTTTTTTTTTTCATTTTGCTTGAAGTTGCATTGATGCGGCTAAATGTCAGTTTAAATCTAAGATAATATGACTGCTTCCTTGTTTTGTATTGAGTATATAATATAGCTGTATACAATTAATGTATAGCTTAATGAGAATTTGTTCACGAGCACATCAAGATTACTTCAGAATTGTCATATATAATGCAGATTTCTTGCAAATTTTAAACCAGTTCTCAATTATATTTATGCTTAATGTAACTTTGTATGGCAGCACTGGAAATAGGGAATACAGCTACTGTAGGTAGTTTTCTTGCTAGATTGCTACTTTGTTTACTTTTATTGGCCAGCTAGATAGATAACATTAGCCAACATAATCGAGTCGCAGAAAAATAAATAAATATCAAAAGCTAACAGTTTCAGCCACAAATAATTGATGGAACGAGAGCAGAAGTCAAGAAATTTCAGCAAAACTACATTAGCCTAATGAATGTAACTAGTTATTGAGAGCAATCAATCAATCATTGGGGAACAAATCAAAAATAGCTTGAATAATTATTTTATTTTTTGCCTTTAATTTTAGTAGATTTCTACATGTTCACTGCAGAAGCCGCATAAAAGTTTCCCAATCCGCTCTGTGCTTCAAAATCCTGCATATAAATTACAGAAACATCTGCAGAGTGGACTGCAAAAATATGCCTCCTATAAACACACACACATAAACTTGTAAATTGTTCATGGCCAAATACCCATGATGCAGTGGAGTATCAAAGTCGCCGCACATGCTCAGCACTGACCGGAACCGCGTATATTCCCTCTCTGAGGCGGCAGCCCCATACCGGTTATCAGGGGCCCAGCACTGCTCACATTGCCACAACAGCACGAGGGGAAGTTAGGCACTGCAGAGGATTGTGGGGGATCAACATTTGTCCGCCGTCTCTCGCTGTCACTCATCATTACAGCTACCACCATCAATGTAAAGTGTGTGTGCGTGTGTATCCAATGTGTAAGCGAGCCAAAGAAGGAATCGCTCGCTGAATGTGTGGTCTTGGTGCAATTGGCTTTACTGTATCCCTTACACACAGAGATACAGGCAAACATACACTTTTTGCCCCATCTCTACAGGCTATTTACAGAAGCTTCGACGCTAAGTAGTATTTTGCGATGGATGCTAACGTCGTAGATGGTGAGTGGGCGGGACTAAAGCCCAGAGGCATTACAGTCTTTTATGTCTATGAGAAATCAGACGTAGGCTGAAGAAACAGGGTGGGGGGATACAAACACGCAAAATGGCCTCCAACCACTCTGTTGCCAAACAAAACTGTCTTTTCTGGACCACCAACGAGACCAACACCCCGCATGATTTTCTTTGCACTTCCCTTTAATTGGTGTTAACCAGATTAGTGGCGTCAAAGGCTACAAATGTTGACGTCGAAACAACTCAGGCCCTGTGGCAAAATCTCCATTGCAATGCAAGAATGGTTGCTAAACACAAATGAACAAATGGCTGAATAAAAGCTAAAATGTGCGCTAATGCTTTCATAGTCAAACAAGTACAGAAACCAAGGCGTTGTGAGAACAATTCAATTTGCTAGAGCTTTATTATGACCAACAACAAAGGGCCTGGAATTGATATGTTCTAAATAACATCTCTATAACGAATCTTTATAATCTTTCAATCCCATTCAACAGTGGAAAAAAAGAAAAAAAATGCATTCCCTTCAAAAGTATCTTTTTCAAGCAAACACTGTGAAGTTCATGTTGACAGATGATCTCTGTGGAAATTGAGACAATAATTAAATAGATTTATACAATTTTCCGCCTTGTGGGTTTGGAAAAAGTTAAATGAAGAAACGAAAGTGATAATCGGATTGTGTGGGATATGAAAGTGAGATGGAGTGGGTGTGATTACGTATTTCTCTAGGTAAAGTGGCCTCCAAATCATGATTCTACGGTCGGCCTAAAGGCCAAATATATACACTCACAAAGACAATAACACAGACAGACACTACTTCTTTCCACGGATTGTATAAGGCCAAACAATTGACTTTCATCAAAAAAGACACCAATTTTATTTCCATGATGTGATACATTTCAGAGTGAAACTGAATATTAAATGAGGAAAATATACACTGAATAAAATTATATACGCAACACTTTTGTTTTTGCCCCCATTTTTCATGAGCTGAACTCAAATATCTAAGACTTTTTCTAGGTACACAAAAGGCCTATTTTTCTCAAATATTGTTCACAAATCTGTCTAAATCTGTGTTAGTGAGCACTTCTCCTTCGCTGAGATAATCCATCCACCTCATAGGTGTGGCATGTCAAAATGCTGATTAGACAGCATGATTATTGCACAGGTGTGCCTTAGGCAGGCCACAATAAAAGGCCACTCTAAAATATGCAGTTTTACTGTACTAGGGGGTCCGAAGATCAGTCAGTATCTGGTGTGACCACCATTTGCCTCACACAGTGCAACACATCTCCCAAAAGTGTTGCATTTATAATTTTGTACACACACACACACACACAAACAAACACACACATATATTATATATTATATATATATATATTATATTATATATATATATATATATATATATATATATATATATATATACCGTATATATATATGTAGGATGTGAATAAATTTTTTTGTTGATATTTATTCACTTGACATGCTTAGAAAATAACCTACAGTGCATTCAAGATATATTTTATTAGTGTGTGTTCTCTGGACATGAGATCCACAACTTTTGTGTTATCATCATGATGTTACTAATAGATAGGGAAGATAAGGAAGTGCATCACAACTAAACGAAAAGCGCATTTTTAGATTTAATTATATTCCATCCATGTAGCAGGTACAATATTTTGTTGCATAATGCAGTAAAATAAATGTAAAATGTATGAAATTTTAATTTCAGTTTTTTAAAAAGTTCCGCTTAAATCCTGAATATAACAACGTAAGCATAACTTTGTAATGGCACAATGGTCTGTACTTTCTCCTTGAACGTGTTCTTATTGGTCAGAAGCTTCACGTCAAAGAAGCATGTTTTTGCATATCTCACTTAGAAAGTTTAAAACATTGATATTAGCATTACAAAAAATTTAAAATGTGTATGATATAGTATCTTAGTTTAATATCACTCTTGGACATGTGAATATGGGCATTCAACTTGAAATTTCTGTAACATTTTTATTTTTATGTTCACACTTTAGTCATACTGTGTATCACAGACTCACCACTGTATCATAATTTTAGATACTGTATGTCACTAAAAATATTGCTTTATTCTTGTACATATTAGATAATCAGTCCAACACAGTGGTTCTCTACCATAGGCTTGGGTCTACTGGGGGGCCTTAGCAAAGTTCCAAGATGATGTTCCAAGACAACAAGGAAATTTGTTCAAAGGTGTAGATATTAGAGTATAATGAAAGATTATCAAGACAAACTAATTTTCCAGGAATGTGTAATAAGAAAATAGAGTACATTTTTATTTCTTGTTAACCTCCAGTAGTGAAAAAAAAAAAAAATAGCCTCCATTCAATCTCACTCCTGATGGGAAGACAAGTGGATCTATAAGCTGCAGGACTCCTGAGAAAAGAATGTTTGATATCATTTGTTTAAAAATCAAACAGGTTTATATGGTATCACAAGGAAAACCTCCATTCCATACAGCTGTAGGTCAAAGTCAAACTGAAAGGGAGGGTCTCTATGGACCAGACCAAGTCTGCCAAAATAAACCCTCACAGAATGCAGGAAACGAGTCCCCTGTTCCACAGGAAATCAAGCCGCCTGTCAAGCAGTCGCCCCTGACATCCCCATGCCCCATCTCCCAGGTTACCGTGTATTGTTTACTCACTGTGAAAGGGTCAAAGGTCATCCAGACTAAATCTATTTCCTTTCGTTTCATTCTCTATCCCCCCCCCCACCCCAAGAGAGGAACAAAAAGTGAGAGAAAGGAGGGTACAGAATTAAAAATATATATATAGAGAGAGAATGATCAAACTGGTGAGATAAGAACTGTGGGTAAGAGGAGGAGGAGGGAGAGCGAGGAAGACGAAGGAGAAGCGGAGGGGGTGGCTTCAGGGGTGTGTATTCAACTCCAGGCTTCCTCCTCTTATTCTAATGCAGCCAATTTCCCCTTTTATTTCATTTCTCGAGCTGAAATCTGCGATCTTTGATAAGGTTGCCACGGAGACCGCCTCTGGGGCGGGCGGATGCGGGCAGGCATGTGATGGAGATGTGCATGTGTGTGTGTGTGTGTGTGTGCAGGAGCAGTAGGGATGAATAATTTAAAACGGCAGCAGCCCAGAGAGATAAGAAGCCCAGACACACACACTCGCTCACTCACAAGCTCACACAAATACACACACTCGCACAAAGCTCTCTCGGAGCTCGGCGGACAAAGACAGGTGACCCCACAAGGTCGGCTGGGGGTGTGCGAGGTGGGTTGATGATAGAGGGATGAAAGATGGAGGAAGAGAAGACACAGGGAGGACAACTCTCTCTGGAGAGGGATGGACAGTGGGGTTCAAGTATTGATTTGAGACTTTGGAGTCACACGGCCCATTGAGTCTGTTTCCATTTCGACAATTCCTTTCCAACAATCTACCATTGTGGAATGAGTTCTAATATGACTTAAGACACCTTAAAACACAGACCTCACACTTAAGGTCTCTTTAACATCTCAATTGGTGCTGCTAGAGATTGGATGGAGAGCAAATGGAGACTTTAATGCTCTGAAACTGTTCTGTCATATCTATGAAGTTATCCTTCATTTCAGTATCAACTGTGTGTCATATTTTTATCCAAAAATTTCTTCAGAGACATAAAAACAGACATATATGAGACTGTTGATATAATAGTAAGAGTATTAAGGATACAATTATGAATTGGTATTGGTTGGACTTAATGGAAAATATTTGAGATCATATAGAAGTCTCTGACATTAAATCAGTGTCTTGGTATCTAAGAATATAGATAGTGTTTAAGAGTTAATTCATACAGTTAATATAGATGGCATAGCTCTGATTATTTGCTTTTGTTTTATTTGATGAGCAATATTTGAGTTCAGCTTGAGATCTCTGACTTTTTAATCAGTTTAATCTTTAATCTTATCTAAGAGTATAAAGTTAAGAGTACATATTTATACAATTATTATGGAGGGCATGCTCTGATTATTTATTTATTTATTTGATGTGCAATATTTGAGTTAAAATATTGAACTCTGACTTTCAGTCTTGGTATCTAAGAGTTTATTTAAGACTACATAGTTATAAAACTAACAAGGATGGCGTTTGTTTGGTTTTATTTTATTTGATGAGAAATGTTTGAGCTCAAATTGAGATCTCTGACTTTCAGTTGGTATCTTGGTAAGAGTATAGACAGTATTTAAGTCTACAGAGTTAGAAAAACTTATGTGTTATGTTTTATTTGATGATAATTTTTAGATTTTTAGTTTTTAATCTATATCTTGAAAAATCAGAGCACAGTTTGAGACATTGTTGATATCTCTGAAACTCTAGATAAGACAGATTTGAGATAACTTTTTTTCTGGAGGAAATCTCCTTGTACAGGAGAAACAACTGAGATATTAAACAGAACTGTTATTTGTGATTTTCTTTTTTTTTTACCAGTGCCTCAAACTGTGCTCACATTTATCCAAAGTAATCAAATTAACATTTCTCATTGAATTCTCATAAGATACTTTTATTATGTCCCAGATGTTTCTCTCAAAATTCCTTAGGAGACACAAATGAGACAAAGTTGAATAAAACACAAGAGGGAACTTCATTTAATTTCAAGGACAACATCTGAACAGTAAAATTTCCATCAGGGTAATCTCAACTTCTAGGTTGACGCTGCCACACACCCTCTGCGTAACCTGGTGAATTAGGGTTCAGTGCTGCAGTCGGACGCTTAGAATTTGTGAGCACTCCCACACAAACTTACTCAAGCGTTGTGTGCGTCACTGTGTGTGAGACACATGCAGGTCCATTCTGTTCTGACTCCTGTCTGTCTGCTTCGGGACATTGCTGTCTTTTAGCATCACACACACACAAACACAGGTCATGTGCAGGTGAGCGGTTCAAATAGAGGTGTATGAGGCCACTGCCTCTACCTGCAAAGCAGGCCAATCATAAACACCCCACACAGGATGAATGCTCGGAGCCCGTACGTGTGATCCTCATTCAAGCATGACTGGATATTCCGTGCTGGCGCCAGTCAGACCATAACATTACCTGTGGAACAAGCACACTTGTTGCATGTGTATATGCATTTTTAACATATTTTTTTAAACCATCATGTTTAAAATTGCAATTGCAACCAGAATATTGCAATAAATAAAAAAAAAAAAAAAAAAAATATTTTTTTTATTATTTTTTTTTTATTTATTTTATACTCTTTACATATACACTAAGATCATGATAATAATAAAAAAAACTGTATATATATAATATATATATATATATATATATATATTATATATATATATAACAAAAACGCTATATATTACACATATGGGACAGGAATAAAACGTATATGTATAATATATATATATATATATATATATAAAAAAAAACAAAAAGGCTGTTATGTATTGCACACATATGGGACAGGAAGTAAAAAAGGGGAAATCCTTTTATGTGGCAAGTCTGATCCAAATCGTTTTGTGCGTGTCCAGTTCCATCAACACTACAAATCTTAAAAGAAGATTTCTGCAGAAAAACAGATCGCCATCAGAGTGTGTTTTGTCTTCTCATATCATGCTTGACATTCCAACCTGGGTCCAAGTACACTAAAGACACACATGTGCACATGCACACGCACTAAACCTTATATACACACATACATAAAGTTATTCAACAGCACATGGTGCATTGAAGTTCATCCCTCTGAGATTAGACTGCTGGTACAATATCTATGTGTTGTAATCAGTACCTGTACTAACCACAAGGTGGCACTAGACACATTTGAAATGGACCCCAAGAAGGTAGTATTTCCATAAAGTGATATAAACCAAACACTACACATGCTGGAGCAAATAGATACTCCAGATAACAATAGTGATACAAACATTCTATACTGGCCCTCTCGAAAATAATACAAGATGGAACTCAGAATTGATCTTACTTCTGACAAACAGCATAACACTCAAACCACAAATGGTGTAATGCTTTAAAAAAGGGTGTTTAAAAGTAGCCGATGACACACAACAAATGAGTATTAAAATATATAAATATTGAGAAATACGTTTAAAATTAATTTTAAATGGAAAGAAATTAAAAAATATTTTAGTTAAATCAAAATGTACAGTAAAATATATTATGAAGGTAAATCGAAAATATATTTTAAGGTCTGTTTGAGGCACAGATGAAAGCTGATGCTCCAAAAATCTCTTTGAATCAATTTAGCTGTTGAAAAAAAGGGGGAAAAAATCTTATTGTTTTTATAATTCCACATAATCAGAGGTTGCTATTTAATAAAAGTATTTCCCCAAAATCAAAATGAATTAATAAAACTGTGGAAATGAGTGATATTTTCTTCTCTCAGTAAAAGTGATCAGTCTTGGATTTACATCAAACCATTTGAATGCATTCTTATTATATTTGTCTGTATAATTATTACATTTTGCAATCATTTTCTATTGGAGCATACAGTGTGAAAAGCAATTGTGGGCAAGCAATTAAATCAGATGTTAATTAAATCTGATCTTGTGTTTGTACATTAATTAAGCTGCAATTTTAATCTAGTAAACCCCAACAGTCTAACAAGAGATGTGGAAATGTGTGCAGGCGCAGAATTAGCTCATTTCATGCCTGTAAATGCTGCTTTTTATTTGTTCATCTCATCAGTGAAAGAACCCAGTGCGGCACAATTCCAGCCTGCCCATCGCAATTCTCAGCCAAATTAACAGAAGGTCAGCCATTATCTACCTTCATTATTTCACGGCCTAATTCTTAAACCTAGAAGACAGGAAATAAACCTGGAACAAGAAACAAGCAAGCGAGAAAATATACAAATTATACACACAGATAACGAATAAACCGCTTCGAAACGTGCTCGTGTTTATGAAGATGCGAGAGCACATACGGACACTTTCATTATGTCTATTTCAGCAATAAAGGTTATCAGATGAAACGCTGGTTTCCAAAGCCTCCAGTTCCTGGTAGCAGAGACATAAAAGATAAGTGTGCGAATTTCCCCCTGCGGTCAGCATCTCCACCCTCGCTCACTCATACACGCGCGTGCTTGCTGGTCAGGTTTACTCGGAAGACTCAAGTCTAAAAAGCATAGGAACAGTGCATTAGGCTAATTACAAACTCATTTAAACCTGGCAAAATATTGATCGTCATGCATTTCGTAGCACACCGGTGGGGGAGCAAAAAGAAGTATGGCAGGTGTAGATGCAAATTGTTTGTTGGCAGCAGCGAATTTTAAATTACAGTTCAATCATGGGAGGGTGGGCAAAGGGAGGGGTCTTTTCTCTGATCCCCTCTCTGCACGCTTAGTTAATATTTCACTGGGTGAGAATACGCCAGCCAGGGTGCATTTCACCCCCTGAATGAGAAGCAATCTCGCTCAGCCGACTCGAACAATAATTAGAATGGAGATTAAATAAAAATAATTAGAAAAAGTTCATCTAGTTTTGATGTATTAATTATTCAGTTGCGCTTTATTCCAAGTCTAATTATCTGCATCACTGAAAATGCCGAGATTTGCGTGACTCATAAAAATTACATTCGTGTAATTATGTCAGCAATTTGCGGGGAACTCAACTAAGCGACGCGTCAGCTTTCTTTCTTTCAACCCCCACCCGCCAGTTTTAAGTAACTTACTTCCAACTACTTATAACTTATAAGTTAATACACTTCTATTCAACGCTGCCATAAAAAATAATGGAAGGCGAGTCAGGATTATTTGCTCTAGAAATGGCGAGGCGTTCCCACTCCGGCTGATTTCCGTCTATTCCCCATCCGCCTTCTCAGACACTTGTACCTCTCCGAGTACAATGAAAACAAGACGAGCTCCATCCATTCTTGGTCAGTAGATGATCATTTGCATATAAATGGGAAATATTTATTGTGACAGAATATTTAAAAAGGGGAAGGCTAGATGAAGTAGTGTTTTAATTTTTCAAACCTTAGGAGGCGGCCTGTGATATGTATGTATTAAAGACTTGTTTGGAAGATGAAGAAGAGGAGGGAAAATAAGTGCAGGGATCTGTCGGAGTGTTTATCGCACTGTGGGACAGGTGAATGAAGCGAGGTTGTGCTGGTGAAAGAGTGGAGATAGAGCGATCGCTCTCCTCTGTCTATCTCTGCGGCCTGAGTCTGCTCTGGCATGAACAAACACACTGACAGCAACTCTCAATATTCACTCCAGCTCACACTTTTGCACTTTACTGTAGTGTGTTTGTATTGCAATGTAATTACATATTAATAATTATGAGCATCATCCAGTTAGGCCTAATATGTAATTTCTAATACACTTTGATACTTACTAATTCTTATAAGTAATGTGTGATATACAAAAACTTGTGTTATTTCTACATGATCATAGCCTACAAATATAACTTTTATTGATGTCAGGTTGATTGAATAATATATACTTTTTATGAGGAGAACAAAAGACATGCTACTATATGAAAGATTAGCAAAGTTACCTTACAAAACATTTTTACAACAAAACACAGCAGTGAACTATTATTAAACAAAAACATTTAAATAATTAGAATATAATAACGTATGCAAATGAATAAATTACACATAAAATATCAATAGAAATCTCCCACAGCTAAATTGTTTTAAATTTAATTAGCTTTTTATTTATTCCTAGTTTTATAGACTAGTTTGGATAAAGTTTAAAAGTGAAATTAACAGTAAATGTGTAAAGTAAAATGTATTTTACATCTCTATTTAACAATGTTCTGTTACAATATTTGCATTACAAATTGAAGGCAAAAAGCAAAAGGCAAACCTCAGGAATGAAATCAAACTTAAAATCACAAACATGAATTTGCAGGTGTACCAACAGTCATCTGGTTTCTAAATGTGGGACTGTAGTAAAAGGACTAAAAAAAAAGTGTACATGGAAACTACACATCAGCATATTACACATCTACACCTTTTTCCTTACCCGTCTTACACTCTTTTCCTCTCATTGGCTAGTTCTCCTTACACACAGTCCCACAGTCCCTTGTGGGAAACTCTGAAGAGATAAGTGCACCCATGTAGTGTTAGCCGAGTCTTGAGTTTATAACTCCGCCATCACAGATATGGAGTAACCTATACACAGATAGAGAGATCCACACTCCTGCATGTTTACTTGAGAGAGAGAAAGAGAGAGAGAGAGAGTGTGTGTGGTAAGCCAGGCGTGTGGAGCGGCGTGAAATTCCAGCATTGTGTTTTATCAGAGTTACGCTGCTGTGATAATAATGTTAAGAAGAGATGTAGTGGAGAAAGGGATGACAGAAAGGTGTTGACTGAAACAGCTCTGGCCGCTTAACCCAGCTTTGAAGTGCTGCCTCATTCAGACAGATGCTCATACTGCCTCTTTCCTGCACTATCTAACATCAGTGCTGATGCAGCTTGCAAGCCAAAAGTTATCGTGTTCTAATCAATGCCTGCAACGATACTGTGTAATACAAACATTATAAATAAACCGCAAAAGAGGAAAGCCATCCTTTTCTTTTCCCTTGCCAGAACACATTTACAGACATACACAAAATTGCACATTAATAATATTTATAATATATGACAAAATAAAAAAAATCCAGTTTATCAAAAATGCTTATTTTGAGTCAGAAAGAAAATGCATAAACTTAATTATATTAAAAATCATATTTCCTTTTCCCTTTTTCTTTTTTTCTTTCTTTTTTATTTTAAGTATTTTATATATAATATTTCATTAAAATATTTTCAAGCACTATGCCCAACCATTTTTAAAAAAATTTCAATCAGGGACCAGTTGATTCTTTAGTTTAGTTTAGTTTAGTTTAGTTTAGTTTAGTTTAGTTTAGTTTAGTTTAGTTTAGTTTAGAAGAGAAGAGAAGAGAAGAGAAGAGAAGAGAAGAGAAGAGAAGAGAAGATCTGTAGACCAATTAAAAACTCTGTCAAACAATACAGTGGTGTGACAAATTTAGGACATTGCAAAGGATGTAAAGGTTGTTATTATTATTATTTTTTTTTACATTTGTAATTATGGCATCATACACAATTTCTAATTATGGCTTCATATGAAAGAAAGAAAGAAAGAAAGAAAGAAAGAAAGAAAGAAAGAAAGAAAGAAAGATGAATGATAGAAAGAATTTATGATTGTGGGTTAGTTTGATTTTCATCATTATAACAAAAAATCCTTGATTTTTATCTTTTTAACTTTTCATGGTGTCTGGCTTTTAGGACGCTTTTAGGAATTTCAACTCAAAAGAAAGAAAGAAAAATCGGAATGGTGAAACATGGAAATATTTTGTTAATGGTATGAGGGTAAAAAGATGTCAAACACGCTGAGTGAATGAGGGCAGATGGGACTTCTAAGGCAAGGCCCACACACTTACACACATAAACACACATAGCACACATAAATGTGCTAATAAAATAAAGTCATGGCTTATTGCTAATAATTAGTAATTCTAATCCAACACACATTCTATGATATAATACTCGTGCCCTGAGTCAATCCGTACCTTGTTTTCCACCTATGATTTTTTTTATTTTTAATTTCTGTTAAGAAGTGTTAGGACAGCCGTAACACTCTAAAAGTTCCCTCTCCTCTCTTTTGCCCAGTGAATGACTGCATGTTAATGTCAAACACTTATAACTCAGGTTTAATCCAAAGCACATGTTGTACTTCCCAAAAAACACAACCTCCGTATCATGTACCGAGCTTTACACACACACGGACACATGCACCTCTCTGCCCCGCCAACAATAACACTGCCCTATCGGCACACATCAAACCGCAGCGCAAAAAATCTTTACTGAAATTAAATAGCCTTTTCCTCGTAAGGAAAAGAGAATTCACGTAGCTCGCCCGATCGGAGCAGCCATCTCAGAACTCTCTTCCTGTTGTTTGAACATGCATTCTGTATTGTGTTGATATAACGCCCTCCGTCCCCGGAAAATGGAAAAATGTGATGCAAGAACTCCTTCCACTTGGGGTTTCCATGACAGGACGAGGAGGAGGCTAGAAGGAGAATGAAAGACAGAGCGAATAAGTTTGTGTTTTCTTTAGATGGTTATTTAAAGTCAGTTTTCTTTGGCTGCCACCAGACTTGCAGTTGGGCAGGCAATCGAAAAAGGACCTATCGATTACTGACCCCTCTCCCCACTTACAATTCCTCCCCAGAGCCCTAAGGACAACAGGATAACCCTACTACGTGAGAAGTGTACATTAGGTGGACATTACCCTCATACCATTGGACACTGCAGGTCCTGTAGGGGCGGCACTGAAGAATGGCCCTCTTGGGACTCCGTAGCCATTCTCATAACAGGACCTAGGCGCCAATTGGAAAAAGGGAGGTAGCAAATGCAGTCTTGATGGTATCACACTGACAAAACCACAAAGTCTTTGATAAAAACCTTGAACGACTTCTATTAATTGGTTTACTGTTTGTTTTTGTTTCTGTCTGAGACAGACAGCGATACGACGGCAAGTCATTGATGGCTCTATTTCTGCTTTTCCACGTAATCAGGACTGACGTGCGTGGTTGTTGTCTTTTAACCACATAAAACTTTTTGGGAGACATTTGTCAGGCTAAATACACAAGCGTCAGTCACCCATCTGACCTACAATGGCACGGGACAGGAAACGCTGAGTGAGCATGGCCAAAAATGTCTCTCAAAGGATCTCAAAAATGGCAATTTAATTGCATGATTGAGATATTTGAGTGGCAATGGGATAGAAAGTTGATCAGAGGTTATCTAAAGGTTATCAATGTATTATTACCATGTTGTAACAAGGTTATTAAGAGGTTATTACTGAGTGCTTGAAGATGGATAAAGCAAATTCTTTAATGTTTGAATAAGGTCACTTAGAGTTTATAATAAGGTCAGTTTAAGGTCATTCAAGCGATCTCTTAAGGTCACACGCCTCATAAACATTGCTGCCAACCAGACCTCGAAATTTGAATACGTAGCTACGATAAAAATGGTTTTAAGATAAATAAAACTCTGCATACGCACCCACCCACGCACACACAAGACGATGTGAATGTGTGACACAGACCCTAATTAATGCATTAGAGAAGTCAAAGGTTACTTAAACAGCTTTCTGTCTGGGCCAAAAGGGTGAAAGTATTTGTGTGTGGCGATTTCTCTTAACGGCTAAGTACTGTGGCTGAGCTGACATTGTGGTTTGTTGTATCCGAGAACGAACAGGCAGTTGCAGCCCACTTCATCCTCTACTGTGTGGGTAGGAGGAGATGCGGCGCTTGCTTACTGTTCAAACATCTACTTCTCAAGCCCTGGAACAAGGCTTGAAGTATAAATACCACTCTGAATTTTGAACAAAAAATAACACCAAGATTTTTCTCCATTGACACAACCCCCTATTGGGCCCGATTCCTAAAAGCTTCCCTTACTTCAGAGAGTCGATAAACAGTTCCTCTTTTCACCATAAATCAACTTCTCCATGCGGCTCCCTCTCATGCCTTTTTCCTCATTCATTTTTTTCCTGTCATTTCTTTTTAGGAGGAGAGGTTGTAATTGATATGCAGGATTACAACTATGACCCCCCCCATGACCACCACCACCACCACACACCCTCAGAAACACCCCCCTCCTTCTCGCCACAGGGCAAAATGGAGATGGAACAGAAGTTTTGTTTGGACAGAGGCCTGAGCTGGGAAAAGTGATACAGACACGTATAAGCCATATTTACTGAAACCGTTTCTCTTTATTTACACTAATGGTGCCGTGAATGGTGCATTATGGGGCTTTTCATGTGCTGAGTGGTGGTGTCAGACCGTGCGTTTGTGTGCGTGTGACTGTGTGCTAGTCATTAGCGTCTCTCTTTTGCTTTGCCCCGGGCGCTATTCAACATTTACTTGGTACTTTGATATATATATATATATATATATATATATATATATATATATATATATATATATATATATATTTTTTTTTTTTTTTTTATTTATTTATTTTTTTCACTTT
This sequence comes from Cyprinus carpio, assembly GCF_018340385.1. Classification (NCBI taxonomy): domain Eukaryota; kingdom Metazoa; phylum Chordata; class Actinopteri; order Cypriniformes; family Cyprinidae; genus Cyprinus; species Cyprinus carpio. Next base: position 16,240,165 of record NC_056575.1, read on the forward strand.
TTAAGCCATTTAGGAAATGTGAGTTGACCTCTCCTTTCCTTCAACTCATGTACCGCCTGTTAACAAAAGACCTACAAACACAAACACATTGCCACACATTGTTAAGCTCCTGCTAATCAAGATATATAGTCAGCTGACTGTAATAATAAAACTAACTTCTTCATTTTTGTGATAATGACTGGCTTGACTGTACATTATTGTTTACATATTACTATCAGTCAGACTGGTACAACATCTAAATGTTGTTGTAACACAGTATTAACCAATAACAGTACCATTTTTAATTGATCAGACAATCATATGTTTGTATGTTCTTTTATAGTTGTGTTTGGATAGACAACCTAAACCTAAACATAAAAATGGACAGTTTCGGAGATACAAATGGTTATGAATTTTCTTTGAAAAACTGGTCGGAACTGGAATTGTCATAACCTTTGCGAGAGAGCCACCACTAGACATCTATAGTTGGGTTTATAAGCAAAAAAGTAAAGAAATATGGTCTGAGAAAGACATTTAAATGGCAAATTTATTGTAAATTAAATTATATATTTATACTGAAGTTTTTTTTTTTTGTTTTTTTTTGATGGAATTTTATCATCATCAGAGCTCAAGTATATAAATCATTAAATGAGTAATTCACACCTTAATTTCACACACACTCACACATACATACATACCCACACACACATATACTAAACATATACATTTAAATTAAATAAAAGGTGTAATTTACTCATTTACACAAAACCATCAAATCAATTTTTGAACACAATCAGTTCAGTATTCTATACATTTTTACATTTGTTAAATTTGAATTAACTTTATACACTTTTAACTTTAACTTTTTTTTTTTTTTTTTTTTTTCTATATGTTAATATTGCACATTTCAGTGTCTTTCCAAACATATCAAAATGTGTGTGGGGATGATTACAACACCACGACCACCTTAGGTGGTGGACAATGTTTATTTAAAATGTTTTTTTATGTGTTGAAGATTATTGAACTGTGTCTTGCCAAATCACCCTTCAGGTTTCAAAAACTCAGCAGAGATCAACCATGCAAGAAACTTTTCTCACTTAAAACACCTTTCTGATCTTTGTTTGTGTGGCGTTTAATTGGTAACAGAACAAATGCACAAGGAGAACATTTCCTGTATGTCTTTGAAGTGAAGCCCAGTTTCACATAGGTGGTCCACTTGTTTTTAAACAAACACTAAATAAAGCGTGAAAAATGCATGCCAAAAGACACACTCGCATACTCACATAAACCTTGCTCCATTTCATCAAGACTGCATTCGCGTTTAGCTGTGTTTGTGTAGGTAGCATTGATTTGCATAGCCTGTAGGATGCGATCGCAGTGTAGGGGTAAACTTGGTACCGCAGACAAAAGCAGACACTGGGGCCTTTAGAGCACTGCGGGCCAAACGTGCAATTACACGCTATCTGTTTTAAAGAAGCCAACATGCTAGGTTAGCCTGATGCTAGCTCGCCATTTAGATACATAGCTCATAGATATTTTTGTGCTGGAAGCCCCTGTGTTTTAATCACTTGTAGGTTGGTTCAAAGAGACGAGGAATGTGATGGAGAGATGGGTAAAGAGAGAGACGAGAGAAGAAAGAATAAACAGTGTTGAGCTCTAAACAGTTTTGTTGGCGAAGAAGGGAGGGCAGTGGATATTAGAAAGAGAGAGTCGGAGATAGTTGAGCCATATTTCAACCCTAATTAGAACTGACAAAATGTTTTTAGAGGGATCACTCTCTCTCCAGTTTTGTTTGCTTTAGCAAGTTAAAGCCAGATTTATAATGGCTGCAAAACATTAGGGCGATCGGAAGTGCGTGCAGGGAGGGCGATAGAGATGGACAGAGAGAGAGAGAGAGAGAGAGGGACCATTCAAAGAATGTATTTGGTAAGGCAAGTGTCGGTGTTGTTCAAATGGGTATTGGAGTTTTATTTGGGGTAAAATATGCCATAGATTTATTTGAAATGATGAAACCAAGGCATATGGTATCTAGAGACCAGAATTTCAGAGAGACTTAAACACAAAGTATACTGTACTTTGGAAGTACGTGTACACTAGGATATACCTACAGTGCGCATGTTGCGAATTTCACAGTATGTACACACCCTGATTTTGTAACTATGTGCAGCTCGAACATGTATCTTAAACTTTTTAACTACTTACCCACCTGACCACAAGGTGGCAACATTGATCCAAGTCCATCGTTTCACAGCTGAAAAAGAAACAGAGGAGAAGAAACAACAACAATAGACCCACACATTGGTGAGGGCTTGTAGCTTAAATATATACAAAAACATTTGTATGGCTTATAACTTTTGGAGAGAAATAGTGCAGACACTGGACAAGGATAGTGTGCACATACAGTATGCCGACCACTTGTGTTCGTGCACACTAGTAAATTAAGTTTTATGCGTCCAACTCAGTGTGTACGCATAAGCAAGCTTGAGAAGCCTGTCAGAAATCAGTTTGTATTCACAAATTGTGTCTGCAAAGTAAATTCCTGATAGAGCAGTGAAGTTTATGGATGCAGCCATAGAAATTAGATGTTAAAAATCAGTTAGAAGAACACATTTGCAACTGCATAACACACTAAAAACACTTTGACCCTAGCAACTGCATAGGAGCACACTATGAAAAATACCCAGCACACCCTAGCAACAGGCTAAAAAAAAACCACTCCACTTCACACATAAACCATGCCGACAATCATACAAAAACATGCCAAAACTATCCTAAACACCAACCTCAAACTCAATATAGCGTTTGTAGCACATCCTGATAGATAACATTTCTATTTTTGCAACTGGATCCATCCACAATATTTCTAAACTCTGAACTGAATTCATGAAGCCTGAACTTTTTTGACCGGTGACTGGTGATTGAAATGACCAATGGAATCCGAGGAGGGATTTGCGCTCGACTTATTTGGGAAAAAAACAAATCGTTCACTCAGAACAACATACTAAAACATTCAGAACATGCAAGCAATTGCATAGTGTCATATGTTCTAGAAACCACCACAACACCCTAACAACCACCTAGAAACAACCTAGCAACCCTATGAAAACATTTAATAAATAGTAACAAAATAAAACACACTTTGAATGCCTAATCCATGCCCAAAACAAAGCTAACAGTATAGCGATATGCTAAACCACCAGCATGCTAGCAATCACATTGCACCTTGGCAATCCACCAGCATGCTAGCCTGGATGCACATTTATATTTTATATAGTAGCAATCACATTGCACCTTTCCATATGAATCTAGGTGAATCATTTTTGAAATCTAAATTCAACTAACAGACTAGACCGCTGTGCTGTTCAGGCACATGTCTACTCTTACATATGTTTTTAGAGTTAATAGACTGTCTGTGTGTGTGTGTGTGTGTGTGTGTGTGTGTGTGTGTGTGTGTGGGTTCCAGTCAACTGTATTGTGCTAACCTCACTGTGACCCTGGGCTTAAGCTCTCTTTTGGACAGAGAATGGGCCGTTCAGAGTTTGAAGGGTGCGTGTGTGTGTGTGTCTGAGTGAAGCTTTGAGATTTGTTTGGTTTGGCAGGTTCTATTGAGTATTGATGTTAGGGAGTTTAGGAGTGAGAGAGCCGCAGTTACTGCACTGAGAGAGAATCGCTCATGCATATGAGAAATATATTGACAATAAAGGCAATCAAGATGCTATCCAATCGGATTCCATTATTAGGACCTTTGGATTCTTAAATGACACTGTGGGAATTACAGCAGTTGGAATAGCGACAGTTTCTTCAGATCTCGAGATAGCAGGCGCACCCCATTGGAAAGAAAAAACAGAAATGATAATCTCTTTAATCTCTCAATTGTTTCTCCTAGACTGCAATGAGATTAAAATGAGATATTTCTCAAGTCTCCCGTTTCTCAGATATAACACCCCAGTAATCTAATGTTTAAATTAAAAGTTAGACATCAGTAGTAGTAGTAGTAGTACTGTTGTTGTAAAAAAAAAAAAAAAAAAAAAATGATTCACATAAATCTTTGAATTAATTACAATTCGTTTAAGATTTATATTTTACATTAAGATGTTTAAAAAATTAATAAAAACATTGACAAACTGAAACATCTATTGTACGTTGAATGAAAGTAACATACAATTTCCTCTGCTAAATGGCCAGATATTCAGAAGTGTGTCTAGACACCTCAATCTCACAATCTATTATCTCAGATTTATATTTTGAGTGTCTGCTGGTCATATTAATGCACAAAAGCTATAAAGATTATAAGATGATATGCTTAAGAGAGTATGTAGAATGTAATAACACTAACATATCTGATTTCAGACAATAAGGGAAGAGAATTGACTGTCCATATGACAACATGCACAGACAATCTTAATATTTTAAGGGAACAACCAATCTCATGCACGCATAAACTTCCACATAACCTGATTAGAATGAAAAGTGTGTGTGTGTGTGTGTGTGTGTGTGTGTGTGTGTGTGTGTGTGTGTGTGTGTGTGTGTGTGTGTGTGTGTGTGTGTGTGTGTGTGTGTGTGTGTGTGTTTGTGTTAGTTTAAGGGGTGTGTTGTGCAGGTCAGGGGGTCATTTAAAGGACACACTATCAGTGTATCAGCTTCGAATTCTGGTCTTTATTAAACCCAGTAAAAATAACAAATTTAAATGTAAAACAAGACTTCATCCCTGGAGGATGCCGAGTTAGGGCCAGGTTCTTGAGGAATCATTTGAGAGACAGATGCAAAGATCAGGTGCAGGTGGAATTGTTTCCCGTCCAAGAAATGTGTGTTTGTGTGTGTGTGTGTGTGTGTGTGTTTATACTGATTATTGTTTGATTTAAGAACATTTGATTTGTTTTTGCATTTTGCTAACCACAGTTAGTTGATGTTCATTGGAGTACTATTGCAAACTGTATATTTCACATAATAATGTATATAAAAAAGCAAGTATGTGAAATTGTGAAGTTGATCTTAAATGTGATCAAATAAAATTTTATTAGATTTGACTTGATTTGATTTGAAATATTATACAACATGCAACAACAGATGTTTTAAACATTACATTATTGTCACATGACCTCATTACGTGCAGCCAGTCTTTTGGCAATCCAATGAAATAATGAGTCAAGAATGCACTGTAGTAATAAAATGCAGTTCATCCGTCACACTGGAAGGTCAAGACAAGTGCACTGCATTGTGGGATACAGTATTCCTCACAGTAAACTCTGCTTACACAATTGATGAATGTATTATGTATTATTCCCAGTCATCTGGGAATTATTTCTGAAAGTATTTCATCTGCAACTTATAAGACAACAAAGTCAAGTATTTCAGAATTTACAATGCTTACAGTAACTTTGTGGTTTTTATATAGTTTAACCATTTATTTTACTTATATACTGTCAAGCAACTTTATTTTTTTACATTTATGTTTGCTGTATTCACCAATGGATTGATTGACACTCTGTCTGCTCACAGTAACCAATCAGTGCAATAAGTGCTGTGTAATTCGTCAAATCCTTTCCATCATTGGAGAAAGATCATGTTCTACATGAAGACACATGAAGCTTTAGCAACGACCATAGTAGACGTAATAGAGGAGTGGGATGACTTTCTTTTATTAGGTAATTTTTTAATCGTTTAGGCCTATACTAATACTAACAGTATGTACATCTGGTTTGAATATGTACAGTATACTATAAATATGTGGCTATGTTACAGCTCCCCATTAAACCTCTCGTCCCATCTCCTTCTCCATCTCTCCAATCCTGTTCTGCTCACAGGTGATGAGTAGATAGTGTGTGCCTCCCGCTTTTTTGCAGTTTGCTGATTTTTGTAAAATAACTTCTGCTTTTGCTTTACAAATAAAAGAGTGGTTTCAGTTCAAAATGTTGCAGGCTCATTTATTGGTAATAAATAATTGCTAATAAATAATATTGATGATAATAAATAACCAAATAACATTGGGTTTGTTTTTGAAGCTGCGGTTGCTTATTTGTCTCTTGAGAGTTGGCAACAGTGCGTTCAGTATTATCAGCAGCTTCCGTGTTGCTCATTAGCTTAATAGCGAATTCGGCAGGCAAAACCCCATCATCTCACCAGGAATTGTGCAATCCGGAATTTAGCGAGAGGAATTCGTTCCCCTCATGGACTTCACCTCAGATTCATTCAAGTGTGTGTACTTGAACATGTGAATTCGCCGGATTGATCATAAGCTGCCTGATTTGGAAGTGACCGAGTTAGCTATGCTTCTCACATCATTGCATTATTGACATGGAATCCATGAGTTATACTAATGTGATTCAAAAACAAGTTCAGATGGGATCTGCACTACCCGCATATAGAAGGACATTGAGACTGAAAGTAAATGAAGATGCTGTGTTTGACTAGAGTGGATCCAACAGTAATGTCGCAGCACATAAGTGCGCGTAAATATGTTGCATTTTATACATACTATTTATACGTTTTTAACCCAAATGACCCATGCTGTTTTCAGAGTACATCACAGCAGTGTCCAATCTGGTATTTTCATAAGTGAAACTGTTAGCCAATCATAACAGTGGGCGTTTACTTGCGAGTCTTGAATTTGTCTATAAAAAAAACAGGCCGTTCTGCAGAGAGGCTCATAAACAGGATATAAATAGCCTATTACTTCTTTATTATGATGCTTTTTTATGTAAAATCACAGTAACATTATAAGTGAACCTCAGAGAACATTATAAAATAATAATATTTAAAAAAAAGCAATTCATGACCCCTTTAATAAGACTTCACTGTGCTTCTAAGCATTGATAAAGCCTTTTAAATTTTTTGGTATCCATCTTCTGACTTGTGTCTGTCCACACCTTTATCCCAGAGATTTTTTGACAGTGCCTTGCCACCCATAGTTGATTGATTGCTTCATTTGCAATACCAAGGACTGAAATGCTCCAGGAAAGATCTTTTCATTCTGAGCTAATCAAAATGACCACAGCTGGTCACAGTTGAAAGTCAAATGGCTTTGTTTGCCATTGAGAAGGTGATTAGCTCCATCTGATTGAGTTTACAGGTCATTTTTTAGCAGGGGGTAATCCTATTTCTAACTTAGTGATTCTATTTTTTGTTGTTGTATTGACATGTTGGTGTTATATCTTTCACTTGGATGTTATAAATTGCACTTATCTTAAAATGTAGAATGCAGGGGAAAAAAATGATCTGGTACTTTATTTTAACAATTTGATTTGAACACTTCGGCGGTTATAAACACTCTGGTGCCAGTATTTTTAGATCCCAGTTGATGCCTGTGCAAACACGCACACACACACACACACACACACACATACACACAGAGACATAACATTCATCTGAGGGAGAGAGGATCACAAAGATAGTCCTGTTTTCGCACCTGCTGCATTGAATGACATTAGGGGCAAAACCAAGACACACACACACACACACAGAGCAAATCAGGGAATCACCTCACTACATGAAGTTCACACAGTGGTCATGACTGTGTATGTGAGTGTGTAAGTGCGTTCTATTAATTGAAGGAAAGGGGAGCGTCATCCACAGGTGAGCACTGCTCAATGCTGCACCTGTGTCATTGTCAACGTCACCTGCCATCACCCTCTGAACTTCGACCCCTGACCTGTAACCGTAGAGCTCCCGTTTAGGCTCTCACATAGAGATACCGACCTTGAGGCCATGGGAATGACATCTGGAAATCTACTATATCTGTTTACCGCATTCTAGATGGCTAACGCAGACGCAACGAAACAAAGCGCCGGACAGTAATGAACTCGGACAATCGCTTCAAAGACAAATTCTGGGAGAGAAAGAAAGGAAGGAGGTTTCCTACAGCTGTAGAAGTCATCAGGGTAGAAGCAACAGTGTCATTAGCTCAGAGCTGTCAGCGACCCTTTAAGACCGCCGGAGGTTTATTGTTGTCATAATGAGTGGTGACAGACTAAAAGGGGAGGTGTGTTCAGGGAATAATCTGCTAGTCAACACCCACATTAAATCCCTAACAAGCCATTTCGCACAGTCAAAACACACACACGCATGCTTTGACCTCTGTTCGCATAGAAAGATGCTAAATGGGCACATCATGTCTAAAGTGTGACTGTGTATGTGGTGTGGTCTCTCCCACTGCTCTGAGTCCAGTCTTACTGGAAGGGCTGAGTTTCTCCAACTTTTTTTTTGTTTTTTTTTTTTTTATTATTGTGTGGTTGGTGGTTAATGATTGGTGGAGGAGGAAGGAAGAAAGAGAGGAGGAAAGAGGGGTGGTGTTTTTTATTATTTTATGAGTGGGTTTGTGTGGAGTTGTTTGATATTATAATAGACCACAAATGGTGATCTGTATTCAAATGGTCTCTTTCTAATAATATTATATACAATTAAAAGTGTCCTATAATTGTTTTTTTAATTTTTTTTTAATTTAATTAAAAAATTTTTAGGATTTTCTTGCTTATTTACATTTATTCATTAAGCCCAGTTCTCATTAGAGACTGACATTTTTGGTCATACAGATAAAAGTAATAAATCTTTCGAATCTGTAAGGACTCTACGTTTATTTGTGTGCACTCAGAACAACAACAAAACGTTGTGCTTCTGTAAAATTATTAAAGCAAACAAGACACTTTCTGCCGTCTCGGTCATGTGAACTTGAGAAATAAACTTTTAAACTCCGTGCATGAAAAAAATATCTATGGAAAGTGAAATGTCTACTTTTGAATGAATAAATAAAATAAATAGAAAACATGTTAGCATGGATGATTTACATGAAATGTAATGTGTGTGCTATGCAAGATGGCTTTCAGTTCAATAAAATAACAAAAAAACTACATTTTTTATTTTTATTCAACTAAAGTGGGCATGCTGTGATCTGTAGTGTATTTAATTTTATTCATATTTTTTTACTGTAACTGACAGATTCCGGCCAAAAAAAAATACAACATTGGAGTGGGAGGGAACGAGAGTCATTCTTCCGGGATTGGGATGGGATGGGATGGGATTTTCCCCCAGTTTTTTCATGGGATTGGGACGAGACGGGATTTTTTTTTTTTTTTTTTTTTTTGGGGAGTGGGACGGGAGAGATTTGAAAATCAACTCCTGTGTCACCCTCTAGTTCTCATTACTTTAATGCAAATAAATATATAAAAAATAAATGTATGATGATAGAAATGAACAAATGAATTACAAAAGATCCATATTTCAATTGTAAAGTATTTTACATCATGGAAGTGTATATATATATATATATATATATATATATATATATATATATATATATATATATATATTTATGCATATATAAAAAAACATATCAAATATGAATGAATGAATGAATTTAATTAATTAATACACAAAGTATTATCTGAAAAATACAGTAAAAATACTTTACCTAGAACTATTTTTCAGAATTTGTAAATAAATAAACAAACTAACTAACAAAATATGGAAGCATCTTTGATATATAGTTTTCCATGTTAGAAAAATCCTATATTCACTTAATTGTGATAGTGTGATGAAAGTAAAATAGACAGTAAAACAGGGACATAATAAAGTAATACACCAGTGTCAGCTGAAGCTTAAAATGTAATCATTCAGTCTATGAATTTTTATAATTGTGTTGTTTAATCTGCATTAGTCTCAAAAATTTCAGGTTTTGTCCGAGATGAAATAGGGCTTCAAAAATGATGTCATTTTGTAGAAAAAGTATGAGTCGTAACAGTGTAACTGAATACTGTATTTAGAGTACTGATGCATGGATGTAATGAAAAACATTTGGTTGGACATATTTACTCCATCAAACCTATTGACTTGTCATATCAAACCTATTTACTTATATAAATAAGCATATCTCTTTGTGTGTGTATCTGTACAGCAGGTCTTACATCAGTCTATACATCAGTGAATTGAATAAGGCAGTCGTTGATGGACATTGATGTTTGTAGCACTGCTAAATGATCCTTGAGGTTCCACTGTTGGCAATATCCTCTTGTTAACATTAATCTAAACATGAACTCACATACATATGAGCACACACATACAGAGGCCAACAATCTATGAATCACTCAGCATTAGACTGGAGAAAAAAGAAAAAAAAAAGTTAGATATGGCTTCATGTCTGCTGCATGTTTCCACTCCTAATCCTGTCACTCAATACTGTGTGTGTGTGTGTGTGTTGGGAAGTCAGTATATATTTTCATATATGTCCCGTCTGTGTGACACCTTCCTAAAGCCCTCTTTTTTTTCCCTGCATGAATGAAAAAGAACTAAAAGAACAACTTACCCTTACTAAACAATATACAGTTTTTTCTGTTTTTAAATAAATTCAAATAATTGAAATAATTGAAATAATTTTTAGCAATATTATATATTTCACATAAAAAATAAAATTGTCATTATTTATCCACCCACATGTGATTCAAAATCCCTTTTGTTTTGTATGAAGCGCCATACAATTAATTCTGCAGCTCTCACACACTTATATTCTCTTTTCACTTACATACATTTTTGCTTTCAAGAACACATTGATACATTTTTTGCTCTCATAGTCACATATTTTAATGAAGACATTAAAGGTATAGTTCACCCAAAAATGAAAATTTGATGTTTATCTGCTTACCCCCATGGCATCCAAGATGTAGGGGACTTTGTTTCTTCAGTAGAACACAAACTGAGATTTTTAACTCAAACCGTTGCAGTCTGTCAGTCATATAATGTAAGTGAATGGGAATCACGGCTTTGAGAGTCAAAAAAATATACACAAACAAAACCAAATCACACCCTGCGGTTCGTGGCGATACATTGATGTGTAAAGACAAAACCATCGGTCTATGCAAGAAACTGCACAGTATTTTTTTTTTACCTCTGATTCACTGCAATGTCTGAACTGTTCTGACCATCTCGCTGGATTCTACGGACCATCAACCTCGGCTCTGCGATTTAGTTCGCCTGGCATCCCCTCCAAGTTCAGTGGCATCTGCTTCATGACAGTGAAGATGGCCGATGCTCCTGTCTTGTGACGGGACATACATACTGTACAACCAAGTATGGTGACCCTTACTCAGAATTTGTGCATTGCATTTAACCTATCCAAAGTGTGCACACACAGCAGTGAAAACACAGCCTTGAGATGCTATGAAGACCAGACACAAAGCTTTAGGACCTTAGACCAGCTATGTGTCCATTCCCTTGGCAGCCAGACATGGCGGAACGTCCTGCTCCAGGTCTTGACTCTATGAATCCTTGAGAACCGGTAGAGGGCTGGGTTCCATATGTGAGACCTAAGCGTATCCCATATGTGTAAAGTCCATGGTAAGCCTCAGAGCCCGTGTTTCCCAGGCAGACTTCTGCCATTTCCTTGAGGGTTTCAATCACCTCTATTCTTCCATATGCACCTAAACGGATGTTCATATGTGTAAGTGCTTTTGAAACCTCCTTCGGGAAGGATGGGGCTTCCGCAACATTCCTGTTCCAAGTGGAACGGATACTTTTTCCCAGTGTTATCCAATCTCGCTAAGTACTGTAGGTAGTGCTATGACAGCAGTGACTGGTCTTCTTGTTGCAAACCCTGGCCTACACCAAAAAGGGGTGCAGGCGGCTCACACAGGACACTGAAAGGGGCAGGATCCATTGTCCTTTGGTAGGGATCCCAATTCGTCGGTCACCAACATGACCTCGAGAGTGACCGACTGAAAGGGAACGTCTTGGTTATGTATGTAACCCTCGTTCCCTGAAGGAGTGAACGGAGACGTCATGTCACGTCGCCATGGCAGCTGTACCACTGCTGAGCGGCCGGGTCACCAGCTCGGCTCCTCAGTGAAAACCTGCTATGCATTGCACCTGCTGCCTTTTTATGCTCACGCTGTGATCAGCAGCAGCTAGATGCAATAATCACATTCCAATGTGCATTGGCTCATTTAGTTTACACTCAAAGTAGATTGTCTCTCTAAGAGAGATCCCAATTCTTTTGTCATTGATGTGACATCTCCGTTCCCTCCTTCAGGGAACGAGGGTTACATACGTAAATGAGACGTTCTTTACACTGGTTGCCAGTGCAGCCATTTTAAAAATCTAACTTCTTGTTTATAAAACATTAAATAATATGGCTCCATCTTACCTTTCTGTCCTACTGACCAAGCACCACCCAACCAGATCACTCAGGTCATCAAATCCGAGACTCTTGTTGATTCCCAAGTCAAGGTTGACATGTAGGGGTGACCGTACGCATTTTCTGTAGTTGCCCCCAGACTTTGGAATGATTTGCCCATTTTGATTAAACTGGCTTCATCTAAGTTAAAAACTTTTCTATTTGATAAAGCATTTAGTTCTTGAAGCCGTTTCCATCGTATAGTACTGTTTTTATTACACTGAAGCACTTTTTTATGGTACTCTACTACATTTTAAATTGTTTTTTTCTTATTGTTTTTATTTTGTTGTGTGTGGTTTTAGTTGTTGTAAAGCACATTGATTTTAATTGTGCTATATAGACATAGACTTGTTGGAACCAAAAAAAAAAAAATTTTTTCTAAAGCTATAAAAAAGGAATGAATGAATGAATTAATTAATTAATAAAAAATATATATTTTTTTAAAAATTATATAAATACATATTAATTTCAACTATATTAGAGTGCATACACGATTTTAGTAAAAGTCACAAAGTATGCAATTTTTATGATATTTTGTGTATTTTATGGATCATAACAAATGTGGTCACTATGTGGTTTCTTAAAATTTTCTTAAAAAAAAACATCATACAGGTATATATTTACAGTTATGACAGAACTAATCCTTTAAAAAATCACAGATATTAAAGTGGGTGTTCAAATAGCCCACTATTTAGTAGTTTTAACTGTAACATTGTTGAAAGGAAACCAAGGGCCTGTCCCTTCAGCTCTGGTGCATGATGCAAAGGCCAAGGCAGTTGTTCAGGGGGGCTTTGGGTGGCATTAAGGGGAGACCCCTTATGGTTACGGTGAGAGACCCCTGGTGACACATCGCCCTCATGTGTTGGTGTAAGTCAATACTGAGGTCACTTCCCAGCCTCTAGCCCTCCATCTCTTTTAATAGACTAAACACATATGTCTCCATCTTACTCTGTCAGTCTCTCTCTCTCTCTCTCTGCGCTCATCATGGCTCTGTCACTAATGTGTGTATCTAATGACACTTATTGAAAATGATAATATGGGTCAGGAACACATTGGGCACCTAACCTCATGGGGATTCCAGGACCCTGAGGACCCCATCAACTGTCACTTCCCACAAAGATCAAACATCATCAGGGGAAAATGACCAGCTACTTAATTCACAACAAAATGTGAGTGGCCTTTGCCCAATTAAGAAGCCCCGTGATGCTAAGATGTTGTGGGTGGATGCAAGGCTGTTGCCTGAGTGGTTTTTGATGCAATCCAGACAAAGTTGCAAGTAGAAATGCTTTGTTGAAGTGTTTGCATCAGTCGCACAGAACAAATGTAATCAAAGCAAGATGCCACCATGACACATTAAGATGATTCTGTATTCTTATGCCAATTATGGCACAACTATTAAAACTATTAAAATAAAACTACATTTTGTATATAAGTTTATCAAATTCTAAATTCATTACATTATCATATCTCGGATATTTACACATTATGTGATTTCACTGAGAGGTGTTACTTTTAAGTTAAACTATTAAAAATCGTTGTAGTTGAAACGAAACTGAAATATTTAAAAAAATGATTCGATTAGAAGTGTTACCTTGGCAAATAACTTAAAGTTCAAGTTTAACTACTAAATGTAAGCTAAATAGAACAATATTTAAAACATTTTTTTTTTTTTTTTAATGACAATATCTATTAACAAAAATTCTAAAAGTATATAATAGTATATACACAATAAATAAATGTGACCCTGGACCACAAAACCAGTCTTAAGTCGCTGGGATATATTTTTAGCAATAGCCAAAAAAAACATTGTATAGTTAAAAATTATCATTTAAATTATCATTTTTTGATTTTTTATGCCAAAAATCATTAGGATATTAAGTAAAGATCATGTTCCATGAAGATATTTTGTAAATTTCCTACCATAACTATATCAAAACTTAATTTTTGATTAGTAATATGGATTGCTAAGATTTCATTTGGACAACTTCAAAGGGGATTTTTTTTTTTTTTTTTTTTTTTTTTTTTCAGTATTTGGATTTTTTTGCACCCTCTAGATTTTCAAATAGTTGTATCTCGGCCAAATATTTCAGATATTGTCCTATCCTAACAAACCATACATCAATGAAAAGCTTATTTATTCAGCTTTCAGATGATGCATACATCTCAATTTCGGAAATTGACGTTTAAAGGGTTACTCCACCCCAATATGAATATGTTGTCATTAATCACTTACCCCCATGTTGTTCCAAACGCGTAAAAGCTCCGTTCATCTTCGGAACATAATTTAAGATATTTTGGATGAAAACCTGGAAGCTTGAGACTGTCCCATATACTGCCAATTAAATAACATTTAATATATTAACATTTAAAATTAAATATGTATGGACCTCGACACTGTTATTTATTTGGCGGTCTATGGGACAGTCACAAGCCTCAAGGTTTTCATCCAAAATATCTTAAATTGTGTTCCGAAGACGAACAAAGCTTTTACGGGTTTGGAACGACATAAGGGTAAGTGATTAATGACAAAATTTTCATTTTAGGGTGGAGTATCCCTTTAAGACTAGTTTTGTGGTCCAGGGTCACAAATAACACTGCATCAGGACACTGTTAGCATTGCCAGATTTTTTTTTTATAATTTTATTTTGTGCACCAATTTTTTTTTAAATACACTTTTTTTATGAAATAATAACTGAAAAATAAATAATAAAAAACTTTTTTTTTTCTTTATGTTGGACATGTTAGTAGCCATCACATTAAAAAATGGTCATAAGACACTTTTCACTCAAAGTAAGATTGTTGATCTTTGTTGATCTGATTTTTATTTTATTTTTAAACCCATGCATAAAATAAATTATTACAAAGAAAAAAAAAGCAAACTTGCAAGACATTCTGGTGAATGTATTGGCTTTAAAAGGTGTTGGGTTTTATGATGAGAGTGAAAGATGATCCCGTCTGTGTTGGCTGTGTTGCTTTAAATGTGAAAAAGAGGTTTTGATGGTGGTAATGTGGCTACCGTAAAGCAAACGGGATGTGGCACGCACTCACACACACACCACAAGCTGTGCTCCTGATGATGAACTTGGCCTTCCCTTCACCATACAGAAACATAACACTAGCCTGAGCAGACGGTTGCATGACAGAGAGGCTACAGGGGTTCTTGAGGGTCCACGGAGGGGGAGTGGATGGGTGGCTGAGAGGTCTACAGGGACCCAGAGTACATTTCAAACCCATCAATGTCACTTATTTCACTAAGTGGTGACATACCCACCACCACCACGCAAAGTCCTGTGGGACCAGTGGAACCAGGCCTAACCAGAAACTCTGACTATACCATTCAAGAATGCAGAGACAACAAGGAAACAAGGAAAAGGAGAATCAGAGAGTTCTGAATCATCACTTTTCAAGAATGAAGAGACAACAAGGAAACAAAGAAAATGAACATTCTGTTAGTAAACAGTCAATTTTATTGAAAATTCCACACACACCACACACACACACACACACACACCACACACACATTCACACACTAACACACACACACACACACACACACAGCAGTGAGTATTGAATATAGTAACAGGGTTGAACAAAACAATGTGGGGCATAGCCAATTAAAATTGGCAATTAAAATTCAATTGTTCACTAAAAACTACTAAAACGGTTTCATTAATTCAATAATTTTTGTTTTCATTTTCTTACATTTGTTATTTTATTATAATTGACAATTAAAATTCAATTGCTCACTAAAAAGTTTTCAGGGTTGATATTTTGATGAATGCAGTACCTTTCTTCACATTATGCTGACTGGTTGATGATTGTGGTACCTTTCTTCACATTATGCTGACTGGAGCCAGATAATGTTTATATATTTTTGTTATTTTGATCCAAGTGAAATGTAGGATGGGGACTTGGTTCTATCTTTCAGTTGTTGAGGGGATGGAGGTAGATCTGAATATAAGCTTGAGGTTGATAAGCATAATAAAAAATAAATGACATTTTGATTAAGTGAAACTTTATTTAAAATGACAGACTCTAGAAAGAGATACAAATGAAACATATGCATAGATGAATCAGCCACCCATTCACAATAAGATCGATAAGGTGCAAAAGATTGGCTGAATTTATGCCAAATTTACTTTTTTTTGTAGTGGGATAAAATGTAGTAACAGGGTTGAACATAAAATGTGGTACATAGCTATGTATTATATTTTTGGTCATTTAAATTGGTGACAAAAACTATTTAAAACAGTTTTTACTATTTAAATAGTACAGGTAGTGCTATATTAAAAACAGCTTTTACTACCATTAATCGATTCCCAATTCTATGCATTTGTTAGATGCAACTCGCAACCTTAGGGGACTGATTTTTGCCTCAATTTCTTAAAAAAAAAAAAAAAGTAATGGGACACCAAAGTGTATCATATTTGTGACATATGTGCTGTTGCACTCTTTACTAAAGCCTTTATATTTCCTGACTACGGCACACACTCAAACTCAGAGGAAGTGAAGCAGATCAGAATGACTCGCTGATTGTCCTGTTTGATGACGGTTTCACTTTGACTTTTCCTCCCCCACGTTACAGAAAAACACGTCGGCTTAACTGAGCTCCAAGAATGTTTTTCGATATTTCATTTCACTGCATTCTTGGTATTGAGTGACATGATTCATTTTTATCCTAACTAAATGCCAACACTGCATCACCAGTAACCACATGCACATAACACAAGTTGTTTCACCCAAAAAGTGTGAATGGTATGATTTCCACAACACACCTACACAATGTTCCTCTTTCACAAACTGAAATTTATGAATCAAGCTTTGAGCGATCCTAAATCTATCCTGATTTTGATTCTGCGGCACTGTCGTAACATCCACAGAATGCTAGCAGGAACTAAAAAGGGCTCTTCAATATCATCATCAACATTTTTTTTTTTCTTGGTTCTATGTGTGGGACTGAATTTTAGGGTCCCACTGAGCACTAGATGGCACTAATGAATGTATATGTTTGTATATGCATAAATATATGTATTAAATCTGTATACATTTTTCATGCCTTAAATGTTTATCTAAAATGTTGTGAAAACAGACAAAAATTAACAGATTTTGAATGGTCTTTAGAGCAGATGTAAAGATAAGTCTGTCTAAAAGATATACACAGTAATCTTGTATTCATGGTGATTTCATCTTCTGAAGTTGGAATCAATTCATCTGTTCAAAAAAGTGGCAAAGCAATTAAATACAAGATGAACTTACAAAAAGGTATATGAAAATGACCTAATAAATAGACAAACAAACATAAATAAATGAAAACGTTTTAGATCTCAATGTATATCAAATGTGTCTCCTTTTTTTTGGAAAATATTTATATGTTCATATATAGTGCATATCTTTATCTTTTTTTTTTTTTTTTTTTTTTTTTTTTTTTTTAGAAAATCAGTTTATGTTTTTATTTATTTATTTATTTAAAATAACATCCAGTTTGCCCAGTGGTACTTCTGGTGGTATAGACAAGATCTGGTAATTATCTTGTGGTTCCATATGTGTCAAGGTGTTCATCTCTTTAGATGCCTTTGGATTTGTTTGATGTCCTTTGTCTCTAAAGTCACAGAATGCACGGGAAGACCACATATGAAGAGGACACGAAAATATTGTGTGGGGCCATATCTGTGTGGAAAATAACATGAATTCTCTTGTTATTAAAACCTCAGAGCAAAGATGCAATCTGAGTGTCCATGGTGACAAGTAGCTCGAACTATTCTCACTCGTCTGACTAATAAAAGAACAAAGATAATCAGATATTGAAGATAGACAGAGAGAGACAGAGGAAAGAGAGAGTGTTTATCTCAAGGTGGACAAATCTTTAGACAGTTGCAGACATTGTCCTTTAAGGTCAGCTAGTGAGGTGGACCCTTGATGTGGTTGAGACAGGACACTAGCTATGAATGTGTGTGTGTGTGTGAGTGTGTTTCACTGAGGCCCCATGTTTTGCTATGTCTGCAACTTTGTGGTGATAACCAAAGTCACGAAAGCTCATCTGTTTCTCACAGAAGCAAAGCAATACTTTTTCACACTGTCAGGATGTTATAAAGTTTTTTTTTTTTTTTTTTTTTTTTGCTGTTTGCTTATTTTTCATGAAATTAATTTTAATATGTATAAAATATTTCAAAATTAATCATTAATTATATATAATATATTCCAGTACTCATAATTTACACTTACATTATGTGTTGAGTAGACACTTTTATAATATACAATGCCTAATTTATTAGACAACTAGATTAGAAAGCAAGCTAGAGAAGATGAGAAAAAAATTAAGTGTTTTTTTCTCTCTCCATAATAAATGTCCAAATAATTTTTATTTTATTTTATTTTATTTTATTTTATTTTATTTTATTTTATTTGCAAATAAATTAATTAATAAATTGTGAGGGATTAATTAATTAGAAAAAAAAGGTGCTTGGTGAGAGAATAGCCGACTGAACGCATTCACACAAGCTGGAATTTTGCCTATCGCTCTATTTGCCACAAACCCCCAAAGTATGTTTACGGTCCACAGATAAGATCCCCCACACATAGCATGTCTGCTTTCAATATCTGTGGAGGTATAGCAAGCAGAGCAGGACATCTACACCATGTAGGCAGACCATATTACCATATATTTATTTATATATGAAATATAAATATATTACCATAATAAAGATATGCTACAAAACTTTATTCACATTATTTTTTTTTAATACACATATGATAATGTGTAATACACAATCAGCTACTTCTAAAATAAATAAATGAATCAAATAAATAAATAGTTTTTAAAAAGTCCTTTCATTTCTTTGTGCCTGTTTGGGAACCTAAATTCTCCAGTTTCGAGAACAAACACTGTGCACTTGCAATAGTATATCTATTCTAAGAACGCAGGTTTTCACCATAGATTAAACATTTCATAACTCATATTTACTGTACCCTCCTGTAGATTTCAGAACAATAGAATCTGGTATCAGTTTCAACAACTATGAGATAAGGCCTGGTCTAAGGAATAATTTATTGTGGTTGCATCATAATTGAGTGATTGGGGTTGTTCGGCAACTTATTCTTTAATAATTGATGTCTTAAAAATACAATAATATTATTATTTATAAAATAATTTTAAAAAAGGAAGAAAAATACTATTAGCATATAACTCATATAAAATTTTCAGTCAAAGCTCTCAGAGAAAATGTGTGGTTAAGTAAGTGCAACTTCATAAAAAGTATGCATTTGTCAGCTCTTTAATAATATGTGAGGTGGAAAGGGCAAGAAATCTCAGGTTTTGTGCAACAGGAAACATTTCTAATAGTACAGTATGTCTCAAACATACTCAAAAATACACCCATACCTTTCCTTCCTTCTCTCTCTCTCTCTCTCTCTCTCTTTTTTTTTTCCCCAGAAATAAATTTCATTAGAACTTAAAAGCGTATCACTTCAAGGGTCATACTGGTAATGAATATAAATGTCTTGAAAATGTCTTAGGAATTTAAAAACAGTTTTATTCGTCCACATCACTTAAAACAAACAAACAAACATTAAAACACACACACACACACACACACACACACACACACACACACACACACACACACAAAAAAAGCAGAATCAACAAAAATCACACTCTGCCAGCCGTTCTATTTAGGTACTCAGGAAGCAAAATGTATTTGAAGATAACAAACCTCTCATGTCCAAATAAAGATTTGTCGTAAGGTAAGTAAAGCATTTTTTTTCCTGTGAACTCAGACACAACAACCACAATATATGTTTTACTTTTTGTAGCATACTTTGTAAAAAAGTTTAAAAGGAAACTGCACATCAGTTGAATCTGCCAGCGCACTAAAGTCTGTTTGAAGGCACGCGTAGTGCATTTTCCGTTGTAGCACACTTCAACAACCCGCCCTCCCGAGCGAATCTTCAAAGAATACATTTGATTAAAAAGTGAAAAGTGTCAGCATTACATTTATAGTTTGTTTGTCCAGTTGAATTTAGGTTGTATGTGTATTTTACTATTTACTATTTATTGTTTGTCCAGTTGAATTTAGACTAAAAACTCAAGGGTATGTATCTGGAAATTATCACAGTATAATAATGAAAAACTCAAGCAGGTATGTATCTAATACTTGCATATATATATATATATACACACGTGTGTGTGTGTGTGTGTGTGTGTGTGTGTGTGTGTGTGTGTGTGTTTATATATTTATTTATCCTATAGCAAACTAAGACTACAAATATTACAATAAAAGCAATTATTATATTTTTCTCTATATATCCACTATAGACTTTTTTTTTGAACAAGGACTAAAATCACTTATAAAATCGATTATTATATTTGTCACAATGCAATGGTGATGCAGTAGTATGTATAAACATACATACATATTTAAACACACATATTGTGCACGTGCAGTATGTAAAATGAAAGTGGGTAACTGATATAAAATACTTAGACCTTTGATGTGACATGATAAACAGGAAGGCTGTGAAAATTTATATAGAGTTTATTAAGAAATATGAAATACAGTCAAATTTCGAAAACCTTCTGACTTTGATGACTTATTTCAAAGTATAATATCTCATCAGGGCCTTTGAGGTAAAAAAAAAAAAACTATTCTCAAAAACAATCTACAATATATTATGCATACACACACACACACACACACAATATTAGACGAAAAATTATAAAATTATTAGACGAAAAATTATAAAATCACACACAATATATATATATATATATATATATACACATACATATGCACAAAATATACTGTAGATTGTTTTGGAGGGGATTTTGTTTGGACTAGGATTAAAATCGCTACAATAATAAAAGCAATCATTATATTTGTCACTAATGACAAATGGAAGGAAAAAGAGTTAGGGAGAAAGAGAGGGAAATTGGGTGGGGGTGATATTGTCATCCTACGGATTAGTTGGGATTAATCAGACTTGTCTTTCAGAGGGGTGAATGCTCTTTTAACGAGCTACGGCTAAAACGACAGGGATTCTTACCCATTAATTAAACAGGGTCGGACCAGACACAGAACCACCTATCAAAAACATGTACACATTCACACACGCTTGCATACGTGGGATGTTTTCGGAATATTAAACCAAACATTTACCAGATTCGTCGGATTGTATTTGCATGTTACCTCACACACGCTTGAATACGTGGAAAAAAAAAAATTGCTGCGTCTTGGGCAAAATGTTCCGTGTGGGTATGGCCTACGATGATGAAACATTCTGCTTGACAACCTACAAGAACAGTATGTTTTTTTTTTAGTTACAGAGCTAAGACAGAACTAATAATTAACCTTTCATTTAGTGCACTTGCTTCTTAGAGGTTCTCACATGTATATTAACAAAAAAAATAGTTTTTATTAGAAATTTAATAAATCTTGTTTCAAGCATCAAGTTAACTTGTGATGGTTGTGTCATTGTTTTGCTGCATGTGAGCAAAAGGGCCCTGAGAAATGCCTGACCACAAGTCATATCTCACATCGCTACCCCAAAAGCTTGTCTGATTATTGTCTGATTATTTTTTATCTATTTATTTTAAATCTTTTGAATGTGTGTATTTGTCTTTGTGTGTGTGTGTGTGTGTGTGTGCATTAGGGTGTATCACACAATCTGCAGCTATCAAATCGCTGAAACAGGAAGGCTGTAAAAATTTAGTTAGAATTTATAAAAAAATGTGTGTGTGTGTGTGTGTGTGTGCATGTTTAGTCATACTATATAATATATATATATATATATATATATATATCGCCCGAATATCATATGCTTGAGGTGTATTACATTGTCAAATTTTGAAACCTTCTGACTTTGATGACTTACGGCAAAGTGAAGTGTCTCATCAGGGTCTTTGAGATTAAGAATTTTATTCATTTCTGTAAAAGTTTGGTTGTAATTTTTTAGTTAGATTTTATAATTTAGTTGGAATTTGTAGAAGATGGCTGGTGCTGATGAGTGTTACAATAACAGACATCCTGTGACGAGTGGTTTAGTAAACACTGTAACTGAGCACTGCAAAGGAAATCACAGAGTTATTTAGTAGACAAATCAACCACCAGCAATTACACATAAGTATATACAGAAAGGGTTATTTTTATAATCCTGCGCTGGAGCCCGCTCAAGGGGCGCTCCTTTTAGTCCGGTTAGCATAGGAGACTGTTATGCGTTAGAGGTTTCCACCTAACCTCGATCAGGTGGAGAAAGGATAAAAGCAGAAGTTTTGGAACTTGTAACCAGAAGGTCGCAGGTTCGAGTCTGCCCGCAGGTGGTGCTGGCAGGCCCGTCTTAGTTGTAGGTGGGAGGGAGTGAATGAACAGTGCTCTCTTCCAACCTCAATACCCATGGCTGGAGTGCCTTTGAGCAAGGCATTGAACCCCCAGTTGCTCCCTGGGTGCTGGATGTATAGCTTGATCCGTCTGGTGTGTGTTCACGGTGTGTTCACTTGCTTCACTGCTGTGTGTGTGCACTTGGATGGATGCGAGAAAAAGAAAACGGGATCTTTAAATGCAGAGCACCTGAATTTCGAGTATGGGTTACCATAGCTTGACAAATGTCACGACTTTCACATCCTTTTTTTTTCACTGGGTAAAAAAAACCCAGCAGAGCACTAACCTCCGTATCATCACGACTTTTGTTTTTTTTTTTCAATTTGTTAATTGGGCTTTTGATTTGTGAGTGTTTTTTTATAGTTAATGCTTGATTTATGCGTAGATCAACAATCAGTTTTACCCAAACAAATCACAGAGTGTCATCAACAAGAGGGGTATGTTTTAAGTTTGTTTGAATGGTTATCTGTTTTATGGGATTTAACTGTCAGTGTCGTGACCAACAAATTGGGATCTTGAAGTTAGAGAGATCAGTTTTATCAGAGTTAACAATAAGGTATCGGTTACATATGTAACACTCATTCCCTGAAGGAGGGAATGGAGAACTAAATCTTGCTTGAGACCATCTACTTTGAGGTAAACATTGCTTAGAGAGACCAATCTACTTTGAGTGTAAACTAAATGAGCCAAGGTTGCAGGTTCAAAGCATACCAGGTTTTCGCTGAGGAGCTGAGCCGGTAACCCGGCCTCTCAGCGGTGGTACAGCAGCCCCTGCGACATAACTGAGACATTCCCTTTCAGTTGGTCACTATGAGTCACATCGTGAACGACGAATTGGGATCCCTACCAAAGTGCCATGGATGCTGCCCCTTCCAGTGTCCTGTGCGAGCCTCCTGCGCCTCCTTTTCGGTGTAGGCCGGGGCTCGCAACAAGAAGACTAGTCACCGTTGTCGTAGCACTACCCACTCAGTGAGACTGGATAACACTGGGAAAATGTATCCATTACACTTGGAACAGGAACGTTGCAGAAGCCCCATCCTTCCCGAAGGAGGTTTCAGAAGCACTTACACATATGAACAACCATTTAGATGCATATGGAAAATTAGAGGTGATTGTAACCCTCTTGGAAATGGCAGTAGTCTGCTGGGGAAACATGGGCTCTGAGGCTATACCGTGGACTTTACACATATGGGAACCACTTAGGTCTCTACATATGGAATCCAGCCCTCTACCGGTTCTCATGGATTCATTGAGTGAGGGCCTGGAGGAGCTTGAGGGGATGGAGGAGCTCGACAGGGTCTACAGTGCGGACTCTCTGGAGAGGTTTTAGCAAGCCGACACAAAACCAAACCTCTCAGTGCTTCTACCCATTTGTGGTGAGAACATGTGAGGATACTGGCTCTACACAAAGGCTATAGAATCTAGCGAATGTATTGGGGTCACCCAGCCCGCAGCTCTACAAATATCTATCAGCGAGGCACCTCGAGACAGCGCCTAGGAGGATGCAACACTTCTAGTACACTTCTGGTGTGACTTGGACCCAGTGTGTGTCGTGTAGCCCCGCCCACCTTGGGACTTGGCCATGGAGCCAGTGTTGAATCGGTTTTATATGAAGCAGCCCCAGTGGCTTGACTACCGCTGCAGCTGCCATATGCCCCAGGAGGCTCTGAAACTGTTTCAGTGAGACTGCCGTCCTGCTCTTGAACGTATTTAGGCAGTTCAACACCAACTGAGCATGTCCCTGTGTTAGCCATGCTCGGCCAAATCCAACCAAGAAAAGAGATCCTCTGCGTCAAGGAGAGTTTGCTCTTTTCCAAGTTGTTTGCTCTTTTCCCTGCTTTCTTAGGGGAACAAGGACTGCCTCCGCAACTTTCGCGAAGACACGGGTGACAGGGACAGCCCAGAGAGCAGAACCTTGTACTGATATGATTGTCCTTTGAATATGAACCACGGCAATGGTCTGTGATGTGGAAGGATTGACACATGAAAAAACGCGTCTTTCAGTTCAATCGCTGCAAACCAATCTCGGGGACGAATGCTCCTGAAGATGAGTTTCTGCATCAACATCTTGAATGGTAACCGGTGAAGGGCCTAGTTCAAGACACGCAGGTCCAAGATCGGTCATAATCCACCATTATTTCTTGGGTACAGTGAAGTAGGGGCTGTAAAACCCCATCTTCATATCGGCTGGAGGGACTGGCTCTATCTCATCCTTTGCTAGTAGGACTGCGATCTCCGCATGCAAGATAAGAGCATCGGCCGCCTCCACTGATGAGAAGCAGATGCTGCTGAACTTTCGGGGGATGCCGGGTGAACAGAATCGCATAGCCAAGTCTGATGGTCCATCAGATGGTCCAAGGTGACAGGACATACATCTGGCAGCATTTTCTCAGTGTTCTGAGAAATATTTAAATTAGGTGAAAAGTTTATCTGTATTTCAGACTTTCATGATATAAAGAGTCTGGTTAGAGTGGGCTTCCACACATGGCAGATATAAACAGTGGCTGAGATCCTGTCAGATAACTGGAGCAGGTATTTCGATACTTGAAATAAAAGTTAAACCTGCCAGTTTTGAAAAGACGATCCAAAAATAAACTAAAATACATTTAGAATCCAAACCAGAAGTGCAGTATACAAAAAATGAAAGTGGGTACCTAACATAAAATACTTAGACCTTTGATATGACCAGATGAACTCTACCTAAAACTATTTTAAACGGCATTTTAATAATTATAATTTTATTGTTATATATGTTATAATTATTATGCTTGCAGATTTTATGACCTCATATTAGAGATATTATAGAATATTTGGACTTTAAAAAAAATCTATCACTCCTCATGAGTATTGCAAAGGAGCTAGTAAAAAAAAAAAAAGTAAAAAAAAAAAAAAAAAAAAAATCCGAAAATATATTTGTATTTGTATTTTTTTGTATGTATATATATATATATATAAAAAAAAAAAATTCCATATATATATATAATAATAATAATAATATATATAATAATTTTACAAAGCGTATATTAAATTGAATGTTATTAGAGGTAATTATACACATTTCCACATGATAACATTGATCACATATACTTCATGAAAAAAAAAAAAAAAACCTTACAGTACTTTTCTACATCGCGTTTATATGCAATGTATGTGTATATATATATCCTATGAACTCCACACAGTCTCGACTAAATGTCAAATTAGAAACTGAGAAAGAAATGCTGAAACCTTCTAATCCTGAAGCTGAAAGGCTTTAAATAACAGGGCAGGATAATAAAAGTAAATTAAAAGGTCAATAGAAAACAAATCCTGATAGAGGGACAGATTCTGCCATGGAGAGAAAAGAAAGAGCAGAGGGCGGATGGAAGTTACTCGAGTTTCTCTCACTCATTTACGGGGACAAAGAGCAGCGAGGAGAGCAGCCCAGTGGGGCAGGGAGGGGGTGAGGCATCTTTACATGTACCCTGATAGCAACTTTGTGTGTGTGTGTGTGTGTGTGTGTGTGTGTTGGGGGGATCACTGAGCGCTGGGGTCAGTCGCAATGCCTGAGTGGAGAAAGTGGTGATACTCATCTCACCTGTGGGATATGGCGACACCATTGCACACCTGAGATCCTCCTCTGACTGACAGGTCTTCAGAGAGGAGAGGAGAGGTCAGGGTGGGGTAAGGTGACCATCTCACACACCAAATGGCATACATTTGGATATCACCAAATTAAAAAGATTTACTCACCCTCACGCCATATTCATACAGACAATTTACTTAAATCACATCTGTCAGCTCCAAAAAATAAATAAATTTATTAATTAAAAAAAGTGGAATATCATTTACGCACCCTTCTGTTGTTCCCAAGCTGTGTGAGTTTCCTTCTTCAGTTGGTTACATACATTCTTCAAAATATCTTATTTTGTGTTCAGCAGAAGAAAGAAAATCATACAGGTTTGGAACAATTTTGGGGCCAGTCTTTCAAGGATTTAGAAGAAGAAATGTAATGCTTAAAACTTTGTAATATCACGGACATTAATTATTTTGTTAAAACTTGTGTATTGTTCTTTTTTTTTTTTTTTTTTTTTTTTTGAGTGTGTTGACGTTAAGCAGCCATTGAAAAAGTTCTAAACCGAAATATAAATTTACACAAATAAGATCACTATATATCTACTGAATCTACTGATATTCTTTCATTGACTTACATGTGTGGTTGTGTGATAAACAATGAAGACTATCTTACGTATGTTTTCTCTTCTTTGGGTATTTTTTTTTTTAAACCGCTGGATCCGGACTAGAGCAGGTCGGCTATTTTCTCCGTAATGTCTTTGAACACAAAAATCAGTGCACTAAATCTGATATGTGCATAGAGGCCAGATCTGCTGAGATCTGAAAATGACAGCTTTTTGCTGTATCTGTGGGCTGGCATGTGTTTGCTGTATGAATCGTTGTGCTTCACTTATCTTTAGCTTGTTTAAATAAATGTAAAAATAAATAAATACATAAATGTTTTTCATTATGTGTTTTTCTTGCAGTGGTGCATTTTAGGAATTAAAAATAATTGATATGTTAAAATAAATTATTATTAGTTATTTAATTATTAGTTAGTATTAATTATTAGAAATTATTATTGAGGTTATTAAATGTAAAAGGTTTTTTTTTTTTTTTTTTTCTTTTTTTGGCAGTGTAACATGTTGTTTCTATCTTATTGTTATATATTTAAAAATATATTCATATAGTAGGCCTTTTGATTACACAAGCACATAATTAGTGATGCACAGTGGGTTATAAGGCCGATGCCTGCAAAGCCGTCTTACCAATGTCGCTAAACTAGGTCAACAATGACTTCCTGCAATTGATCAAAGCACCCTAAAAGATCTCGCTGGTATTAGCAACAAATCCACAAAGAGTGTCTATAGGTGTATGAGTGTACATGTTAAATATTTAAAACAGGTATATTTAATCTACATCATCAGGATGAGAAGTTATGGAAGATATGCAATGTAGAGGATCCTACACTTCCAGATTTGTATTATTTATTTATTTATTTTTAAGCATATTCTTATAAATGTATTTAAGATACAAAGCAGAGTGTACCCATACAATATATTAGAAGGAGAATATAGCTAATGATGTGTACGTTTAGTTGTGAGTGAAAGTAGACTTTTTTTAATCATATAACTAAATCTTAACATTTAACTAATAATAATTTCTATTATTTAATTTTCAAAATTTTAAATTGATTTCAATCAATCAATATAATAATAATAATAATGATAAAATATACATCTAAAGCACATAACTTACCTTTTATCTTAGAAATTTTAGAATTATGGTGAATCTAACCATACATTAAAAATGTGTTTTACACAGAAGAATCCACTTTGATGCACCAAGAACGTAGTAAAATACATCATGTACAGTGCACTTTCTACTTTATTCATATATATATAGTGTATATATCTGCAACACTTAATCTGATACTAATCATACTTCCTATCATGCTGCCAGCTGTATTGAGGACCACAGCTTTAGTTTTATGAACTGCTTTATCCATTTTTTAATAAATTCAAGAATACTCCCTGACTTAAGATGGAGCAAGGGGTATGAAAGAAGTAAATGTGTAAATAATAGTTTTATAATGTTACAGAAAATAGAACCATGGGAACAATAACAGCTTTTCTAAGTAAAAAATAAAGAAATTAATAAAACACACCAAAAAGTTGAACCCTCTCATTCTCACGCTCTTTGAATGATCTGGCATTTTCAACCTGAGTCAGTCAGAATGAGAAAGATTCGAAGAATTTTCAGTATTCACTTTTCTGCTAATTTGACCTCTCAGTCTCCCTGAATGAGCAATAACCTCATCTATATATTCTCAGATGTCAAATCTGAAAAATCAAAGACACTCTCTAAGAATTATGCACTCCTCAATACGAAGAAATGCAGCTCGGGGAGCAGTGCTGCCTCAAAGTTTCCAGCAGGGACTGTCAGCGCGATTCGCCACTGATTCTTTTGATGCTGACATTTTGAAGATTAGGCCTGATCAAAATGCTACAAAATCATAGTTGATCTCTTACACACACATACAGAAAGTATGACGCTCACAGTATGCATGTGGCCTCAGGAAGTCCTTTACCACATCATATACCACCAGGAAATGATAGATAAAACCGGCTATAAGAAAAACATATTACAGTAAATGGCAAAGCCAATATATATATATATATATATTAAATGTTATATATATATATATATATATATATATATATATATATATATATATATATATACACACACACACACACACACACACTCACACAAAACAGTTCTATCTGTTCCTCAAATCTGATTGGCTGATAAGAGTGCAAACAGAACTCCAACCGTGTCACCGTTCGTATCATTCCACTTGCGATATTTCTCACGGTGAGTGTCATGGTGGACACCCAAATCCACAGGCTCTTTAAAATAATGTTCTTTTTGTGTCACGTAATATAGTTTTAAGAGTTTTTTTTAGGTGATAATGTACTTGTTTAGACTTCAAACATGCACTTTGTTAATAAAGATCATGTGTATTTAAAAATTTGCTTCAACAAATTCAGTGTCAGTGGCCGTTCAGCGTTCATGAACCCACCCAGAGCAGCCTCACCTCTGCTAGATATTCTGGAATTTGCCGCTGGCTCTGATGGATCTATAGTGGTTAAACATGAGCTATAATTATTTTGGGGTAAATTTCACAGGTAATCTTTGGTCTCATCAATCTATTATTTGTTCAAGAGCAAATAGTTTTGGATGAGAGTAAAATCTAATCATGTTATATTCTATGTAAGTTCAATGCTGCCTTTGTACTTATGACTGAATTGCAGGTAACACTTTAGTTTAGGGACCGATTCTTACTATTAACTTGTTTCCTATTACCATGCCTATCATTAACATATTGGTTGTTTATAAGTACTTATAAAGCACATATTCTGCATGACCATATTCTACATCCCTACTTCTACCCAATATCTAAGCTAAATTATACAGTTAACATTAAAGAGACATTAAAGAGACCTTTCTATTGATTCTAAAAACAGCAAAAGAAAGATGTCCAGGGTTCCTACTAACCTGCTTGAATAATGTTTTACGAGATTTGTCATCCAATCCTTCATCACTCAAGTGCAACTCCATACTGCGTGAGCTACCAAGCAAACTCACTGAATATTAAAACATATACATATGAAGCTGGATATGGGACGCTAACGTTCAAAAGTATGAGTTTTGATATCTCGCATCATGTTAAAATTGTTTTGAATATATAACATAATATTCCTCAAGTAATTGTGCGAAAATAGACTTTAATAATCCAAACTGTGGACCTGTAAAACATACTTTGTGTGAAAAGGAATAAAAGTTATTGGAGTTTTTTTCTTTTTTTTTCAGTTTTACAGAAATGTATTTAGAGGCACGTATTTCGAATCAGCCTATGTTGTGAAGATGCCATAGACCCGCTGCTTGCATGCATGAAGACTGCAGATGTGGCCAGAGCAAAAAACTGCTATGTCTGTCATGTATGAGGCCTAAGAAAGTGCTACAGGGAGACAGGAAGGACAGCTGATGGAAAACCATATGTAACCATGTGTCCCTTAGAAATATCCGGGAATTTATAAATTCCCAATACCTAAACTTCCTCTGAGTCCACACTTTCATGATGTAATGCCGCTTTGACTGTCGGGT
The DNA here is from genome assembly GCF_018340385.1 of Cyprinus carpio. Classification (NCBI taxonomy): domain Eukaryota; kingdom Metazoa; phylum Chordata; class Actinopteri; order Cypriniformes; family Cyprinidae; genus Cyprinus; species Cyprinus carpio. The sequence continues at coordinate 16,270,375 of NC_056575.1, forward strand.
AGAAGTCTGTTGCAGAGTTTCCCTCAGTGCGGGCTCAGCAGAAGTGCGCATTGAGGGTGCATAGCGGCCACATAGGGGGCACTCACGAGCACCCTTCTGGAAGCTAAATGACGAATGGGACACCCTACGGTCTCATGGACTTAATGGACATGTGCACATGGAGGCCATTGTAAGTCTGCAAGACTGCATGTGCACATGAAGTGTGCCATTTAGGACAGGGCCTATATTGAAAGAGACTGAAACAATGTTGTAAACAAGGAAGTTTTTTTACTTTCTACAACAGCTTGTAAGACGCAGCCAACAAATGCACTGAGCAGCACTGTCATCGGAAATCGCCCTTAACAGATGAAAGGATAGTATGACAAAGATATCTTTCCTCAGTGGACATTCAAACTAATGTTTTATATAGGAAATTGAGCTGAAGAATGAATTAGATATTAGATATTCTAGAATTAGAAGTAATTACCAGTAATCACACTCACTCAGTCCCTCTCTCTCTCTCATTATACTCAACTCTACATAATACTCAGCTTTTAATACAGTAATACAATAAGCATTCAATGAAGCAACTCAATGTTCCTTCATTACTAGTGATGTTTTCGAATTAGTAACAGAGGCTTGGGCTCAGCCGTTAAACTCTCAAACTGAGATTTGAATCCATGGTTAAAGGACGTAGTTCCACAAAAAAGAGGGTTTTTAAAGACAACCTGTTGTTGTTTCTTATATATCTACACACTTGTGCTGTTAAATTGTTGTATAAACACAAAATCACACTTGTAGCTGTGAAATATGGCTTTATATCAGCACACTCTGATTACTTAGCCGTGACGATATATTGCCATGTCTCACATCTACTCATGTGATATTGCATAAACATACACACACAAAATAGTTATTTCTGGTTCTCGATTCTGATCTGACCATTTCAATGTTTGTAACACTCCGCTTGCAGTATTTCTCACAGTGACTGTCACAGATGGCCAGACACTCTTATTCATCACTAAAAATAAAAAATAAGAGGATGTTTGATTATTGTGAATATAGATTGTAAATATAGTCACGGCTAAAGATTGTTTTTTTTTTTTGGCCATACTGAAAAACCACATTGACCAATCAGCATCCAGAACTGGAACTATCCATTGTATGTATTCTATTACAGCCAATTTATAGTGATAATAGGTTAATATAAGAGCAACAGAAAGGGAAAAAAAAATACTTGAGCAGGTGTTAGGTTAAAAAGTCAAGTGTGGGTGTTTTTGCAACTGCTACAAGAAGGGAGCCACTGATAAAAGCACACAGGCATATGCAGTCGGTTGTACCACCGTTCCACCACACTGAGTCTGGGGGGTTCAGGCAAAGATCTCAGCCCACAGACAGAGCAGAAGAGCTGGGTGTGGTTTGGTCTGTCCAGCACATAAAGCAAGTCTGGGCCTCCCACAAAAAACATGTCCTCAAACACATGTGGTTTAGCCCTGTCTGCTCCTAGCCAGGAGTTGTGGTCATCCCTAAACTTCCTGTCCGCCCCCTAGTTACACTGTTTCCACGGCAACTCTCACCTGCTGTGCACCTGTCAGATATATAACGTGCTGCAACTGCTGTCACATGTTGAAAAAGCGCTGCCGACCCAAGGCTTTTATGTAACCGTTACCGAAGACCTGTCTCCCATACACACACACACACCTCCAGACAAAGAGGGGAAATTTAGAGTGAAAGGACAAAGAGGGGTGAGAACGGCAGAGAGAGAGAAATAGAGTGTGTGTGTTTGTGTGTGTGTGAGAGAGAGAGAAAGAGAGAGAGAGCGAGAGAGAAAGAGAGAGAGAGAGAGAAGATAGGAAGCAACAGAAAGAGAAAGTAGAGTTGGAAAGTAAACGACTGAATGTCCTGTTTCCAAACCCACTGCGGAAAAACAGAGGGACAAATGTAACTAAAAGAAGAACTCACACAAATCTGACCTTGCAATCTGAATACACTGCTGTACATACAACACACTGTACATAATAGACTCAAATCACATATAAAAAATATGAAAGAAAAGATCAATTTTACAGTAAATCTATTTTTTTCTTTTAGAGAAACCATTACGATTATTTTGCATTGTGGCATTATTGTCAGGACATTTATGCATTTTACATTATCATTCACACTACTGCAATGCACACTAAAAACTTAATTCAATTTATTTTATATTTATGTAATTTATCATGGTAATTTATATTGTACTGTCATTATACTAGTTTTTGCAATGTGGTCATTTTTACTGTAATGAGACTTGGTAATTTGTGGTCATTTGCGGTGTTAAGACAAACCAATGAAAATGTAAAAAATATATATATATATATTTATATATCACTATCTAAATCTTTATATTGGTATGAAAAGTGTAGCAAAAAGTGATTTGTATTAGTCTCTATGTTTAAATGTGACCAGGACGCATTCTAAGTGAGATTTGTCCAATCTGTACAAGTATACAAATTGCCTGAATTTTTGTTTGTTATGTATATAAAGTCATACAGAGCATATATGCAAAATATGTAAAGGTTAAATATGTGGAATCAGATTCTTAATTTGCTTAAGCCTTAATATAATTTTGTTACCATGTTTATTTTTACAGTTCCACAATGGCATCATGGAATTCTTTGTACCTTATTGGACCACCATTGTATATGCATATGATAATCATACAATATCATAGCAAACATCAAAATATCATCATAGTACTATCCAATGCTATCAGCATGACCACTAATGGACACTGTAGCACTCCATGTGACAGCAATGAGAATAAATATTTTCATTGCATTATAAATTGCATTCTGACACATAACTAGCATTTCTTCACATGTTAGCATTAAATTCTAACATTTCACATATCTTATTCTCTCTTTTTTCTAGACAAAGATGCACACATTCAAACACAAACTTCACACAACTACACACGTTTTTCACTTCTGGACTTGCATCCTTTTCTTAAACCACGTGAGAATTCCTGCTCATAATTAGCTTGCAATTACGCCACAGATAATGATCATACTCATTTCATTTTAACATTAAAAACAAGTGAGAAAAGGATCATAAAAGGGTTATGGATGGCCGTTTTAGAGAACAGTGAAACAAAAGAGGTGGAAATAAACGAAAGAGGATGATTTTGCGTTAATTAATTACATTCTTTGCCTATAATTTGCCTATAATTGCCTTATAATTACTACAGATCAGAAGATCTTGCAACTTTAACATGTTTCCTTCCCCCACCTTCAACAAAACTCTCCTGCACTCACGCATTATTCTAGCATTGCCTACACGTAAAAGTGAAACCTTTCCTACACTATTACACACACACATGCACGTTTACAATGCCAAAATGTAGAGTACTTATTACAAATAATATACTTCAAAAGAATGTACTTAAGTGTGAATTGAGACACATTTTATCAGTACCGTTTCTAGGCATAGGCAAACTTATTTTCTTATTTATCATTACTAGATTAATATTAGCTATTTTTTTTATCTTTATTGTATTAGTAATAACTGATGCAAAAAAGAACAATTATAGCAAAGAAAAAAAGTGTATAGTGTAATACTTTTTCATTTCACATCTAAACAAGCATTCAAGTAAGAAAAACAAATAGTAAAATGTAAAAATCACTTAAGTGTGTTCATTACAAATAAACTGATTATTAAAGCTACAAAAACAGTTCAGTCAGGGGCAGTGAGTGATTCCCTCTTTTCTTTTATTGTGTGATTAACATTAATGCAACAGACGGCCTGTATTAACATAGTATAATGCACGGATCTAATTTAATGTTATATATTCAATGTTTTTCCCCAACAGTTTCCCAATTGTTCACTTAAGATATAACAGATTATATTTGCATGAATGCTTACATATATTTACCCTACTGTAAACCTGTGTATAGCCTATGTGTATCGGGATAGAGCACCGTTGGTATCGTCTTTATGCGTGCGCTTCAGAAGACAGTCAGTGCAAGGAAGCGAATGGAGAAAAGGTACTCCTCTCAGAAAACGTACAAATAACAATACTTTTAGATTTTTAATTTCTATTTGGAGCATTGGGATCGCTAGACAGGGGCTTAAAGTATAGTTACTTAATCCAGGCACACACACATTGGCCCCTGAAACTAGCTTCTGCTACAAATCACCACCGTCAGTGGTTCTCAAACCTGTCTAGGAGTACCCCCTGCCCTGCACATTTTGTATGTCTCCCTCAATTATCACACCTGATTCAACTCATCAGTTCATTAGTGGAGACTGCAAGACCTGAAGTGGGTGTGACAGATATAGGGAGACATACAAAATGTGCAGTGCTGGGGGTACTTCATGGAGAGGTTTGAGAATCCCTGGCCTACATCATCCAACGTCATCTGTTGAAATGCCACTCTCTCTCGTGAACATGCGTACGACAGTTAGCGGAAGCTAGAGATTACGGTTTATAAAGTTTTCAATACGGATATTTTTCTTACACAGACCCTAAGCCAAACCCTAATCCTAACCCTAACCTTATAATAAGTACATGTCATTAAATAATATTACTCCGTAATTAAATGCATAGTTGCACTGTAACAAGGACACAAATAAAGTGTAACCCAGGATTTAAAAAAAAAAAATAAGCATTGATCCTAAAATTGGTATAAAAATGTTTGTATGGAAACCTGATGCCAGACCCTTTTGTCAAAACTAATAGGGACATGCTATGTTTGACTGTGTGTTTTTATTGTGAATGAGATTTGGATGTTATAGAAGAGGGGTGTCACGATTCACATGGTAATGATGGAGTGAGGATACGAGGAATAAAAAGAAATTCCAAAGACTTTAATGAACTCAAAGCGGGTAACCCAGGAACATGGGAAACACAGAACACAAAATATTTAACAGCGGATGGGAAACGAGGGGCAGAACACACTTTAAATACCCAGTAATTAAAGGGACACACTTGGGAACAAGTGAACTAAACAGGGACAGGAACAGGAAAAAACAAATATGGGCATAATAATCAAACTGGAGCACGTGGGGGAGGAAAACACAACACGAGACATGGAACAGAGTCTGACATTACTCCCCACCTCCCGGAAGTTGCGTCCTCGCACCGCACTACATCTTACGTGGAGGGGCGTGCTCTGGAGGTCCCTCAGGACAGACATGGAATGATGGGCCTCCAGAGCGATACCCATTCGGGGCGCTATGGCAGATCAGGCAACTCGGGGAACCATGGCGGATCAGGCAAGTCGGGGAACCATGGCGGAGCAGGCAGCTCAGGGAGCCATGGTGGAGCAGGCAGCTCGGGAACCATGACGGAGCAGGCAGCTATGGGGGCCATGGTGGAGCAGACAGTCCAGGAAGCGATGGTAGATCAGACAGTTCAGGAGGCCATGGCAGAGTAGGGAACTCAGGAGGCCATAGCAGAGCAGCTTTTGAGGCCGCAGCCCAAGCCCCCGCCTCTATGGCTGAAGCCCTACTACCCCAACAACCCCCCCCCCACCACCAAAAAATATACTTGGAGAGATTCACAGGCATTTTTGCAGGAATGGGGTCCTGAGGGTGTTCTGAAGGAGCGGTCACTGGTGGGTACTCTTGAGGCATGGGCACAGGAGCGCGCTCTGGACTCTGGATTCAGGGACTCGGGAACAGGAGCCCTCCGTGGACTTAACTTTGGAACACGAGCCCTCTGTGGGCTAAACTATGGTACAGGAGCCCTCCGTGGGCTAAACTTGGAAACAGGAGCCCTCACTGGGCTAGTAACAAGAACATGAGCCCTCAAGAGAACGAGCTCTGGGGCTGGAGCCGACACTGGAGGGAGCTCTGGGGCTGGAGTCAACACAGGAGCGAGCTCTGGGGCTGGAGCCAACGGGCCTGACTTTACAGTTGCCGGCGAGCTTGACACAAGCTTGACAACGGCAGAGAACACAGGAACACGGAAAACACAGAGCACAAAATGACATTTAACAGCGGACGGAAAACGAGGGGCAGAACACACTTCAGATACACAGTAACTAATGGGACACAAGGAAAACACAACATGAGACATGGAACAGAGTCTGACAAGGGGAAGATAATAACTATTTCAGTAAATATTTATGTATTGATTATACTTTGTCTAGTTTTATGGTACTTTATACCATTTTTTGGAGCTTTGGAGTTTTACAATTGTTTTAACTCAAGGGAAAAGAACAGCATGAACATTTATAAAAGTATCTACTTTTTTGTGTGTTCCACAGAGCAAAGTCATGTTTGAAATTATTTAAAAAGAAATGTTTTGAAATGAGTACATAATAACAGTAAATCATTTTTTGTGAACTATTCTCTTAACAATACTAACTTAGGCTATGTGAATATGCTTTCTATTAGCATAGAAACGCTGCTCTTAACTGGTGCAATATTTCTTTTTGAGATTAATATCCGGCATCACATTACTGTTTAACAAGAAGGTCAACAGACTAGTAACAGTGATCATTCTTGTAGAAAACTACTGGATCAATGTCAAACTCCATCTACAGTATGTCACACAAACCCTTCTGTGTTTGAGCAGATATAAGGTCAATCCATATTTTCTCATTCTTCTATTTTCTATGAATAGTCATTTTAATCTGAATAGATCCATCTTTGAAAGGACAGATTGGTTGTGATGATTAATCACCACACGGCCTGAAATAAATTAATTTACATATCTAGGAACAAAGACATTATTTATTTGAATTCGGCACACCTGGTTGGTACACCACTGCCCACACCGCAACACACTCCAGGGAAGCGCAATAAAGCCAGGAGAGTTATGATTATCATCTCAGTCATAATGCCTGCGTCAGTAAGATGAATGCAGGCGAGGGAGCACAGGGACGCTGACTCCTGCTTTTAATAAATCCCACATCACCGCTCACCAAAGCTCGTCACCGCCACCATGACAACCACATTCATTTTAGGACAGTTTGATAAATTCATTTGTTTTTATCCGATAAGAATACATTCACCGCCACATTGATCTTGACTGAGAAATGAAATACGGCAGAGCAAAGCAAACTTTCTGGCTTGCTTTGGAGCTGTGAAGTGGTTTTGAAGTAGGTGTCCAATCATTTTTTATTTTATTTATTTATTAATTTGGATTGAGATTGAAGAATTTTGTAACTTCAGTTGAAACAACTGACAAAAATTTAAAATAAATTAAAGATTTGAAAATCTGGAATCTGAGGGTGCAAAAAAATCTAAATATTGAAAAAATTGCCTTTAAAGTTGTCCAAATGAATTCCTCAGCAATGCATATTACTAATGATAATACATTTTTGATTTATTTATGGTAGGAAATTGACAAAATATCTTCATGGAACATGATCTTTACTTAATATCCTAATGATTTTTGGCATAAAAGAAAAAGCAATAATTTTGAGCCATACAATGTATTTTGGGGGTATTGCTACAAATTTAACCAGGCTACTTATGATTGGTTTTGTGGTCCAGGCTCTCTCTCTCTCTCTCTCACACACACACACACACACACACACACATATATATATATATATGTATATATAAATATATATATATATATATATAGAGAGAGAGAGAGAGAGAGAGAGAGAGAGAGAGAGATCTGTGCCTTATTTTCATTAACATACAATTAAAAATGGCTTGTTTTCTCACTAATATTTGTAATCAAACATTTGAATGTCTTATTGCTAAGTAAAGCTGAATTTGTATTGAAAAAAATTACACTCACTGATACGGGACTAGTGCACTTTTTAACATCTAATCACCTTTTTGGTCAAGAAGGCTCACCAGCGACTCTTCTTCAGGACACTGAAGAAGAACCAGCTGTCTTCAGCCATGCTGGTGAACTTTTACCGGTGTGCGATCGAGAGCATCCTGACCAGCTGCATCACAGTCTGGAATGGGAACTGCTCAGTTGCTGTCCGCAAGGCACTGCAGAGGGTGGTGAAAACTGTCCAACGCATCACATGGACACCACTTCCTGCTATTGAGGACATCCAGAGGAAACGATGTCTACTTCGAGCTCACAGCATTCTTAAGGATTCCTCTCACCCTGACCACAGACTGTTTAACCTCCTGCCCTCCGGGAGGCGCTTCAGGAGCCTCCAGACAAGGACCAGCAGATTCAGGAACAGCTTTTTCCCTACAGCTGTCTCCTTACTGAACTCTGCCCTCCCTGACACCCCCCAACCCCCCCCCCCCCCACACACACACACACACACCACACACACAGACTCCTTACCCCTTCTCATCACTACATGTGTTTTATTTTTTTTTTATTTGGAAAAAGAAAGTAAAATTTTTATTGTTATTACTTGTGTTTCTTTCTGTTCATACTGAGTAATGAGTATTAGTTTTGCATTTTGAAATTTTTTTTTTTTATTTTAATTTTAATTGCACTAGTGTAAATGATGTTCATATGTTCATAGTTTCTGCTTATAGCGTACATACACTTTAACATAATCCATCTGTATTGTATGTTCATAGCACACCTATCTGTATATCATGGTGATAGTATTTAAAAATCTGTAAATTATGTCCCTAATACTCTATATATCTATATATTTATTGTACATTTGTAACATATTGTAACATATACTTGTATATTCTGTCTTACTGCTTATTGCACTTCTGGTTAGATGCTAACTGCATTTCGTTGCCTTGTACCTTACCTGTGCAATGACAATAAAGTTGAATCTAATAAAGTTGAATCTAATCTAAAAAGAGGAAAGCAACTGAGAAGGTGATAAGAGAAAACTCCAGCGTGCGAGAGAGAGACATATCTGATATCAAGCCACAGGTCAAGCAGACACACATTCGCGCACAGACACACACTCGAGAAGACAAACTGGAGGAATGTGAGCTGGTGAAACAGCCTGCCTGATGGGTATCAAATGGAGCATCTTAGATAAAGACGCTTCTGCCAGACTTCACTTACACACAAACAAACAAACCAAAACATCCTCACCAAAACAGGCCAAAATCTTCACTAGACACACAAAGATACGTGTAAAGACCCACACACTATGTCCTTCGCAAGTAATGACGCACATTTTGACGCATTAGGAAACCAGAATTTGTGCATCACAAAAATATCGGCAAAAATGATCAGCAAAATCCCCGAATGCACACTCTCACAAGATGCAAGTAAGGATGTTGGTTGCTATCAAAAATCTACATCTTAACAAAATCAAGTTGTTATACACAAATGCTAAACATCGAAGTGGAAATAGTTGTAGTGGTGCTTAGGTGTAGTTAACCTTCTTATCTTAATGCTGCGCACAGCAGAATCAATAATAACCATGCCACACCAATCTCCATGTCCGCCCAGGCAAGGAGGGAGCCAACACTGCCTTCAAAATGGAGGTGCGTTGAAATGTTTAATCTCTGCGGCAGTATGATAAGATTGCTTCCTCCATTTTGGTTCCAATGCATCTGAACCATCTCCCCTGTGCCAGGTTTGTGTGGGATGTGGCGTAGAAGCCATCTTTATCTCTTTATATCCCATCTTATACCCAAGAGTATCTTAGCTCTGTATCTCGGACCCCCACATGAACAGAAGGGGAAAGGGATGATGGGTAATCTTCATCATCTCCAATCCAAATACAAAACTACTTGCTACTTGTTTGCGCCAATGACCTCTTACCTTAGAAGGTCGACGTTAAGGCCTCTCAGATGATTACCTGCTGAAAGGCACTAACATTTGGTCATACCCGCTCACTTAATATGGTAATTGCTGTGTGTCATTCACGACCCTTTTACTTCCAAAAATCTGAATTAAAAAGTGAGGTTTATAAAACTCATCAAAAGTGGTCTTGACATGAATACCATTTAAAAAAAAAAAAAAAAAAATATGCAGAAAAAAACTATTTCATATACTGTATATGTACAACATTTTTAACGATGGTTTAAGTTTAATAACTAAAAATGTAATTAATGTAATTATAAAACATTTTTCTTACACCATGAATACATGTGTGTGTAAAAATCTAAATCATTATTTACAAAAAAAATAAATAATAAAAATAATTCATAAATAACAAAGTTATTTGGGGTGGTTGTACCGCATGACATTTTTCCACCTGTAAAATGTAATTGTGTCTACTAGAGTCCTAAAATGTCTAGGTCTTCTAGAGTCATTACTATGACTTCCTATTTGGTTTGGAGTATTGCTGCATGTCTCTTCATGTTGGTTGCACCACATGACTTCACTGGTTGCAATAAATTCCTTTTGGTAGACAAAAAGTTATAATTATTTATGTGTTATTTATTTATTTTTTTAGTACAACCAAAAGGAAGAAGTGGAGATATCACTTTTTTTCTTCTTCTTCAGAATAACGTGTACAGAGAATACACAGTGAGACTGGAAATGTGTATTAGGAAATTAGTAGGATCGATGTTGATTTCATAAATCAAACTTTTCAGCTTTTCAGAAAACCCTTGAATGATTGCAGTAGAAAGAATGACAGAAGTTGTTAGTAAAAAAAAGGCCTATTCTACGCTGTGGTGTTCAAATCACTGAGACGACTGCAAGGCCTTTAAGTTAACACGCTCTGGAAAATAGCTCATCCCCCCCACCTCCCCATTCTTAATGTCATCTGAATGCTTTTTGATGGAGGCGTAACCTTATTTCAAACTGTGTTAACCTTGGCTCTTCCTCCTTCCCTTTCGCTCCGTCTCGTTTATTTACCCAGGAACTATCTGCTCGCGGGGCGGTTTCACGCTCTAATGAGCACTTTATCTCTGAGCCCACCTTTCGTCTGCGTTGGTCTTGCGTTGGGTATCGGTGTTAATTATCTCGCTGTATTCCCCCTCTCCCGCCTATCGGATGCCCTCATCGCCACTACGTAATTATACGTGGCTCACATCCGCCCGCCCCTCTCTCACGGGACCTGTGGAAGAAGTGAGGAGGAAAAACAGTAGAGACGCAATCTCATGGTTTGCAGATTGTCTTGATTTTTGTATAGAAGCAACTATAGTTCAAATAAATATACAATGTGTCATGGAAAAGAGAAAATAGAAATGGCTACTTCACACTGACTTCCATTTTATTTTTATTTTTATTTTTTTATAATCTGACTATTAGTGGTCTTACAGCGATTCCAATCCTGAGCACTGAACTTCAGTTAAACTTGCACCATTTGTGGTACTACTTTTCTAAACAGCTGGACTTTTGGCTTAGGCTTTTTTAACCACAAACCCTAAAAGCATGCATAAAAACATGTACTCATTGGAAAAACAGACCCCTACCTTAATTTTTGAAAGACTCCTAAACATACATATACTGTACATACAATTCACTGCAGTTTGCAGCTGAAATGAACACTAGTGGCAGCTTGCAATAATAAACCAGCTCCATATGTAAAGCTTTTCTGGCATATAGCAAGTAAACTTGCTCAATAACCCACCTGGTATACTGTAGCACTGCAGTTGCAATGCAAAGAGCTCAGGCACAAATCCTATTAAATACAAGTCACAATAAAGAGCTCAAAGACTTGTAGATGCAAGCTATACAGTATATTTAGCAAATGCAGAGCAACACCTACCTAACCTACCTGTAAGCCCTAACCTAAAATGTTTACTTTTTGCAATTTTCAAGTAAATAAAGACATAATTTAGCCTCTTTATGAAACATTTAGTCAAAATTAGCTTAATCTTGAGTAAATATTTCAAGCCACTTGGGATTTTAGATTTAAAAAATGTACACACTTGCTTTGTTGTTGTAGGGCTAATGTTTTTGTTTGCATAGTTTTAATTTGTTTGTTTTTGCAGTTTCTTTATCTTTACCTTTGCATCTGTCTCCCAGTTTCCCCCCTGCCCTACAATCATTTAGTCTATTTCTTGTAATAAAGCTGTGTTCCACGCCAAAGACTCCATGACCTTCTCTTAACTCTCAGACTCGGTTGTAGCAATGAGAGAAGTAATTAATGCGTTATCCTCTCATCTGTGTGTGTCGTCTTTTTAACTGAGGTGTACGGCTCCCTCTGTATTTCACACACTCTTAATTAACTCGCGTTTCGTCCAATCCTCAGCACACAGCCTTTTCTTTTCTCCTCTGACGGACGTTCATTCACAGTGAACAATGGTGGATGTGGACTCACGGTGAGTCACGGATGTACCGTTCCGTTGAAGTTGTCAAGTGCGGGTGAAGAGAAAGTGAGTGAGAATAAAAGAGAAATGATGAAAAGGGGGAGATAAATGTAAAAGAGTTTAACAATGTACGTCAGAGTTTAAAAAGGCAGAGAGTATGTTGGCACAAGAAAAGAATAATCACTTTAGGCCCTATTTTGCACAGAATTTTAAAATGAAATACTGCATCTTTGACACTGAACACAAAGTGTCATACTGTGATGTCTATAGCTTTTGTATTAAAAGGCTGTGTTGATATGTATTTATTATATCTATGCGCATTTAGAATATAAACTATTAATTACACTTTTTTTCATTTGTCTATTATAAATCATACTCATTCTCACCACATCTCAACTAATATACAGTATTGTTTTTAATAACATTCTGTGATGGATATTATTATTTTTTGTAATAAAACTGCAGACTTCTTTGTCTTACCAAGGTTACTATAGCTAGCAATTTATGTATCCTAAATACATACAGTTTAATAATATTTTTACAGTTTTTGCATAATATCACAAAAATCACAGGTGGAAATGAAAATTTTAAATTTTTCAAATTTTCACACAATAAATACTGAAAGGGTTTCTATCATTTTATTCTCTTTTTAAATTTTATTTATATATATATATATATATATATATATATATAATAATATATATATATATATATATATAATACATGTGTGTGTGTGTGTGTGTGTGTGTGGTGTGTGTGTGTGTGTGTGTGTGTGTGTGTGTACACTTATATTTTAGCTTTGATTTGCATAGTTTAAGACTGAAATTTCGGGTCTGTGGCAAGGGTGAAACAAAATGTGTGATAGTGTGAATACACAAATAAAAGCATTATTCTTTAATATTGGAAAGGTCTGTACACACCACGTCAAGTTTTAGGTTCAAATCATACAATAATTTAGCAAATGACAACATTTATATATGTATATCATCGTGTGACAATATGCTGTGTTTAATTTATTTATTCATTTATTAATTTTAAATTAATGTGTATAGTTTTGATACACCAAACATTATATTTTCTTGTTATTTGGGTTAGATCAGACTTTGTATAAATGGCCATTTATACCTTTAGACAAGAGTGAACATATGCAATATACTGTATATCAATGTGATTTGTTACATTTAATTTCTTTATTTCTTTTCTCAGAAGTAGATCCAGTTTATTTAGGTCTCACCGGAAAATTACAGAGAATCATCACTGCACTCAGTGTGAATAGTTTTGTTGTAGAAATCGCATGGTAATATTTTAGACTAACGTATCATGTAGTCACAGACCCAAACAAGCCTTTAGACATCATGCATGTGTGTTTTTCTGCATGATACCCGACACCAGCCTTTTCTACGTACATATATTCAGCCTCTTCCCCATTGTAAGAGGAAATGCAAATCTAGTCTCAGGTCATTGGCAAAGGGCACACATCCCCATTACTAACACATAGCTGCTTCATTTTACCTCACGCTGACCCTTCCAGGTGCTTCTCTGACTGTGGGCCTGCATTCACTTTCAGAACAACAGTATGAAAACGGATCTCAGCTCAAGTTTCTTCCATGTCCATTTTCATATGGGTTTGAAAATACGACAATGCTGATCTAATGGCAGTTCTCTTAAATAAGAGTCACTGAGGCCACTGCAGCTGACTGTGAGGTTAGTGTGTCCTCAGAAGAGTCAAAATCTTATCCATCCAGACCACTGAGATACATTAGCATGCTAAGTGACTGACAGCCTGGTGTTTATATAGGCTTTGTTCAAGACAAACTGACCCTTGAGGGACCAAACAAGGAGCAGGGGTCCCCGTCAGGTAAAAAGGTCAAAATGTGTTGACCCTTAAGCTGGCTTTGTCCCCTTTGATTAAAGCACTCAAGGTTTTTTTTTTTTTTTTTTTTTTTTTGAAAGTGCCCTTCATTGCAGTAAAACAAGGCCATCGTTGAGGGGGAACAACCTAGAACGTTGGACACTTTTTGTTTATTTATTGATTTATTTATTTATCTTATGTAAATATATATAAATATATTTGGTGATGACATTTTCATTTACATAATTGTGTTGAAAATATAAGAAAAAATTAAATAAAACAAAAATAAAAATAAAACTAATAAAACAAATATTACTTATTTGTAAAATATAATCTAAGAATTTATATTACTGTAAATTAAACAACTTTCTAGATTATTGTAGGTCAATTTTCAACACTGGTTGGCTTTGATATTTTCATAAATATTTTCTCAAATATTTTTGAGTGTTGAATTTTGAGTTTAATGTTTATTTTTTATTTTTTTAAATTTTAGAAATATAAAAAAAAATCAAAGTTTCAATTCAAAAAAAGTGTTAATGCTGCCTTTTTATTTCATAATTTTAAGTTTAAGTTTTAAGTTTAGTCTTGAACTTGAAATTTGTTGTATTAAGTGACAACATGAATATTTGAGTTAATAAGTTAAATATGGTATAGTTATTATAATGCTTAATTTTAAACACTAAAGTTATGATAACTAATTACAAAGCTGAAATGTTGCTATTTTAAAATCTATTGGAGGGTAAAGAATATTTGAGTTTTTTGGTTTATTTTTTTTTAGGTTTATATTGTGTTTTAATGTTTTGTTAAATGTATAAGGAATTTGAAAAATAATTAAAGAAACAAAGAATGAGAAGAAGAGGAGAGCAGAGTCATTGGCCCTCAGATGTCAAAGAGCGATGCATATCATCTCATGCGTGCATATTTCCATCTTTCTTTTAATTAAAACTCAGCAGAGACAAGTGTTTTAGGGTATAGCTATTATAAAAAATTATTCTGACATTAGCTGGGCTGTGTTTGTGACACGGTTTTATTTTGCTTTTTGAACTTAGCAGTAATAAATTACACATAAGCGTAGCAAGGCTGAGCAGCTCCTATCTTTTTAATTTGCTAAATGCAATTCATTGCTCCGAACATGGGCTCAAAACATTAATTAATTTGTATTTGATAATTTCACATTTTCGTAGCATGACATGAGTGAATTTCGCCTCTCTCTTTAAACTTGGCTCTGCCTATACAAGTTTAATTAAGGAGAATCTTTCTGCATTATCGACAGCATGAATTGGAGGCTTTTTCAATACATATGAGGTGTGGATAGCGTTTTATATATATATTTATTTTATTTATTTTTTTGAAAACAAAGAAGAGGGATTGCTGGAGGTAGTGTACATTTCACTGTAATTTACAGAGAATTGCACAGACTGAAAAATAAATATGAATTAGAAAATCAATCACACGCGCACACAATTGTGTGAGTGTTGTAATTAAACCGATGTGTGTTTAGTAGAGAAGTGTTGGGCCTATAGGTATGAAAATTATTAGTCATAAAATTGCTTGTTTTCTCATCAAATGTGTTGGTGTTAGATGTTGAGGTGGAAACTTGAGGGTCAGATTGAGTGATGTGTGTAAAAGTTGCAAAAATGTTAGTATATCAATCTTAACATAATCAGCCTTCTTCCATCAGATTAGCATGTTCTTTAGCTACATAGGATGTTGATAAACATTCACAAACACACACTCTTGTGTTCAGAGCAATCTGGTTTTATTCAGAACCTAATCCAAGTTTGATCTCCCATGATCGCAACATTTACGCAACATGACAGATGAGCACAACGATAAAAATGCTAAATTAATGAAACACAGATCGCAAGATCTCCCTCTCCATTTCTTCCTCCGATTACTCTGAAAAGAGACATGAGAGTCGTACAACCCTTGTTCTGTGTTCTTTTCTACCCTCACCTATCCCAGCATCCTCTGCCACTCTGTAAGTGGCTAACACATTTTTGAAAAGCAGACATTTATTCTGTTTATTCCGTTTTATATGTATGTGTGTGTGTGTGTGTGTGTGTGTGTGTGTGTGTGTGTGTGTGTGTGTGTGTGTGTGTGTGTGTGTGTGTGTGTGTGTGTGTGTGTGTGTGTGTGTGTGTGTGTGTGTGCGAAATATTGCAGTAAAAGCTAGCAAAGCAGCAGACTCAAATATTGTGTAAGACCTGTATAGTAACCAAAAACTTTACTCAAGTAAAATAAGTTATCAGAAATAATTAAAGTAGTACATGTACAATTAAATGATTCTTAATTTCAGGAGTAAAAGAAAAAAAAAAACTCTGAAAAACAGAACAAGCAAAATAATGATAATTAAGTCAATGAGGCATGTTTTCTCACCATACTGTACAAATTTACTTATAAGATAGATTGATTGTAGGCTCTTGTCAATTTCACCTAACAATCTTTATGTTGTTTTAAGTTTTACTTTACTACAATTTAGTACAAGTGTGAACTCAACTGAACAAATAATTCAATCTCATTTGAGAACCAATTAAGACTGATCAAACTGCTTGATCAATCTTTGAATATTATTGACTCAAAAGAGTGATTCATCCATCCATCCATATACAGTATATAGTCATTTTTTCTCCAAGGAGTTTTATTCAATTTATATTATATATATATATATATATATATATATATATATATATATATATATATATATATATTTATATATATATATATATATGAATAAACAATTTTCATTATTTTATTCAATCAAATTTACAATGACAAACAGAAAGTAGTCGAAATTCCCTTTCCCTTTTTTGTAGAGGGTCATGGGTCATGTTCCTTTCGTCACATGCAGATTTTGTCAAATAATTTTTCACTAACTTTGTAAAATGTGCATTTTGAAGTTAATTTGTGACACAAATTGCCTCACATAAAAAGACAAAATGTGAACAATTTATTGGTATTTAAAGTTGATGTCTACTTGCCACCTCAAATGAAGAATGACCCATCAACCTGACGCAAACATGTTTTTGAGGTACTAAAACGGACTAGTGGTCTCTGAAACCCCAAACTGACCATGAGGATTAGGAATTGATGACGACTCAATAAGATGTTGCCAGTTGGCCCCCGTTTATGTCCGATTCTCTGTCCTGCTTCAACGCACACTAGACAAATTACCTGCATGGTGGCGTCAACCACAGAGCTAGTGAGTGGGAACACCCCTTGACACAATGCCCTCTACCCACTATCTCAATTATTCACAAAACCATCTGATAAAGAGGAAAAAGTTTCCAAATGAATTGACCTGAATGATGGGGATTCCTCATTCAGTCAAAGCGCCACAATGGCTCCACCTCATCCCTCCAAGTCTTTCCACCCAACACCTTGATAAAACCTCCATTCTTTCATTTTCTGTCTCTCGTTCCCCTCTTTCATTTGCTCTTCGATCCCGGGCCACCAGGGAACACATGGGCCTTTGTTCGCTGAATTGGTTTTCTGATGTTTCTCTTTCTTGCTTCTCTCTCTTCTCGGCTCGTCTTTTCTTCAGGGAGAGCCTGATTAATATCGTCCGTAATGCGAAGCGGTGACGCGCACGGCCCCTCTAAGCCATTACCGCGCAGAGTCACTGAGCTTAATACCCGAAATATTACAGTCACAGCATAATGGGATTCCAGCACAGAATATGAAAAGCATGAATTTATGCATTTTTAAATGAAGGCAGAATAACTCAAGCGGCTCATTAATGAGACTCAGTGTGTACAGAACTCATACAAGACGTATGATGTGAAGCTCTGATGTACCGTTTATGATTTATGGTCGAAATGAGCTGAAAACATGAGAGCAAACAGTATGTTGCCATTCAAGCTTAGAAAAGTATGAGTGCTAGATTAAAGGTGGACGTAATAATTGTAAGGCCTACGAAATGTTAGCAAAAACAACTCCGTTTCAACCCTTCTGAAAAGAACAAGAGAGTGAGGAATACTGCAGTGGTGCTAACAGTGGCAGCACTTGAGATTAAGCAAAACTATTCACCATATGCTTATTAGCATGCATATAACTAGCATATCATTAGTACTTATAAAGCACTTATTAATGCCTTATTCTGCATGACCTTATTCTACAGTAGATCCCTTAAAGGGTTACTCCATCCCGAAATGAAAATTTTGTCATTAATCGCCACCCCCATGTCATTCCAAACCCGTAAAAGCTTCATTAGTCTTCGGAACGCAATTTAAGATATTTTGGATGAAAACAGGGAGGCTTGAGACTATACCATAGACTGCCAAGTAAATAAGAGTGTCAAGGTCCAGGAAAGTATGAAAAGCATCGTCAGAATAGTCCATCTGCCATCAGTGGTACAACCGTAACGTTATGAAGCGACGACTATACTTTTTGTACACTAAGAAATCAAAAATAACAACTTTATTCAACAATTCCTCTCCTCTGTGTCTCTCCAAATCAGCGTAGCGCCATTTTTCGGCAATTCTGAGCAGTACGCAGATGGCTGGTCCTTAGCTGGTCATGTGCTGGTCCTAAACTGGTCCGACCAGCTTAAGATCAGCGCATAACCAGCTAATGACCAGCATAAACCAGCAAAGGACCAGCATAAACCAGCAAAGGACCAGCATAAACCAGCAAAGGACCAGCATACACCAGCAAAGGACCAGCACATAACCAGCTAATGGCCAGCATAAACCAGCAAAGGACCAGCATAAACCAGCAAAAAACAGCAAAGGACCAGTATAAACCAGCAAAGGACCAGCATAAAACCAGCAAAGGACCAGAATAAACCAGCAAAGGACCAGCATAAACCAGCAAAGGACCAGCATTAACCAGCAAAGGACCAGCATTAACCAGCAAAGGGCCAGTATAAACCAGCAAAGGACCAGCTTAAACCAGATCAAACCAGCATCCCAGCTTCAAAACAAACCGAACCAGCATATGCTGTTTTTTTCAACAGAGTGTGCTGGGATCACAGCGCTAATGTACTGTAGGGCTCAGGTGATTAGCTCTAATAGTTTGTGTACATCCAGGGGATCCTGCGTTAGCCGAGCTTTAAGTTGAATATCAAGAGATGTTAACAGATAGTTTTCTGCAGATATATTAGATACTGTTAAAAAATGTTCAAAACTGTCCGCCTACTTTTGGGCTGATAATCTTCGTAAAAGGCCCGTTTGTCAGCTAGCTTCGTTAGCTAGCTCGATTAGCCTGAGGAACTGAGCTGTCTGCAGTTCACACATACATTCCCAGACTTTCCTTTTCTGTGCTCCCCGTGCCAAAAGGTTTTGATAAATGAGATGGTTTAATTAATACTTTTCCAGTGCTTAGTGCAGGGAGCTTATAATTAGTCCTGGTTTTAAGAGCACAATCTCTTGACATCATTGAGATCTTATCGCACTCACACACAAACACACTCACACGTTCAAGAGTCTGACACACACTGCAAGCGTACTACTTATGGGTGATTGCTTGTGTGTGTTTACGCTTGTAGTCAATCCCTGTCAGTCACAACAGATTTAAAAGTTAGTCTCCATTGTAAACAGTTGTTTTAAACAGTAAATCACTGTGATAGGGAGGTAGAAAGAGAGCTAGAATTAGTCACAGTAACAGAAATTTAAATATGTCACTGTTTCTGCAGTACGTACTGTATTCCAAACACAGTATGCTTAGCATGCTGAAAACACTTTACAAAATACATGAAATGTTGTGACATATTGCATTTGGTGATATGGTGATATAACTACAAGAGATATAGACTGATTAACTCTTTCTGGATTCACAACATTAATTACTTTACAGTATATAAAATGCCAGATATCATTCAAATTATTTTTATTTTCAAGTTAACTGGAAAAAAAGCTAGACATCAAAATGAAATCTTGTAACAATAATAAACTATAATATATACTATAACATGCATACTATTTCATGTACTCCTTGAAAAATGGTATAGAGTAGACAGTATATGGAGCAGAATACCATGCTTGTAAATAAAAAGTGAATAAAATTTAATGTAGCAATTTATCCGATAGAACGGGACAGAACGTGACAGAACGGTACGGAATGGAACGGAACAGAACAGAACATTTAGATTAATTTTATTTTCTTAACTTTAGCTTTAGAAATGTAATATTACTACTATGATTATTAATATCAACTTAACATTGTGTTAAAACAATCATTATAGAAAGTCATATACAGTACTTGTGAATTACATTTGAATCACATATATAGCATAACATAACATCATAACATAATGGCTACATGTAAAACTTTTTTTTTACATCCAGTTGAAGTTAACTTCTTATTAATAATTAAATGTAATAATATATTATTCCTAAAATAAAATAAAAAGTTCATCACAAAAAAAAAAATTATTATTATATATTATTCCTTAACACATTTTCCTTTTTAGTCACGATATTAAGTTTGAGCTCAGAACCCCTATAGAAGACCACCTGACCTTAACGCACAAACCCACATAAACCAACTGAAGCAGCTGTATCATCTGCTGTACCTTCTCACAACTTCCCACCTTAAAGCAGCTGTAAGTAAACCTGCACGAAAAAGCAGAAATTCTGCAACTCTGTATTAATTACAAACTGGTTAACAGTGTCTTTGTGAAATGCTGTATCATTTAATTGGAAAACTAATGATCCTAATTTCACTAACTTTTAATTAGAAACAGCACAAATGTTATCATTGTATCACTGATGCATGCAAACACATACAAAGGCCACATGTACACACTCACTGAGTCAAGCACACACGCTCACATAAAATCCAAAGGTTGTGTCTTGCAGAAGCATTTGTGGATATTTTCTGGGTATCAGTGGCATGTCTTCACAGATAGAGTCAAACACTGCGCTTCACAATGAGAAATCAGATAATACCATCATATCTCGATACATTGTCTCCATGTTTACACAATCAGAACAATGTGAGATTTTATTCCCTCAATACACATACAATCACACTGCCAGAATATTACACATTGTGAAGTTAATATTTTAGCATAAAACCTTAATGAAACATACCAAACTAGAAAAATAAATAAATTGGGATAATGATGACATTCCAACCATTGCAGAAAAGAAGTACACTTGCACTGTAGCATCCTTTAAAAAAAAAAAAAAAAAAAAAAAAAAATATTATGAAAATAGTTTACTTTAAAACAATATACTTGAGTGCAAACTAAATGTAATGTTTTCAGACATGCAACTGCACAAAAATTGCAATTAAATACATTTATCTCATTTCATTGTCTGTCAGGTAAAATTCAAAAGTCTGATCACTTTGAAAACAACAGCACATAAAAACATTTTCATTCCAGTATCATTCATACACCCATGTTTACTATTGTTAGGGGTTCACAGTAATAGTGATACTTGGCTAGTTATGCAGACAAGAAAAACATGACCATAACACGGCTCAAGCATGACTGTATAGATAGCTATAGATGAAAAAAAAAAAAGTTCAAGTCAACAGTCACCTCCTTTAAAAATGCTCAAAATGTATTGCTGCAAGCTACTTGGCATTCTGACTAGAAAGGAAGCCAATGTTTTCAATTAAAGATGTGTCTTTTAGCAGGCAATAACTCAGATTTATAGTTTGTGTATTGGAATTAATGTATTTGAATTGGAAGATATACTGTATATAAGGGCACAGAGTTGCCCCCCCCCCACCCGGGCACAGAGTTGCCCCCCCCCCAGCTTACATACAAGACATTGAATTCATTTCCGAAAGCATTTTTTCTCAGATACCTTACTGATGACAATGAATATGATTTATTATTTGATTTGTCTAGACACTCCCTGTGCTTTCCCAAGGCAGAAATATGCATTTGTGTTTGTGTGTTTGGCATCTTCTGCCCCGATATGTGTGATCTGTATTAACTGAGTGTCAGGGTGAAAGGTGAGCTCTGCCGTAAAGTAATAAAAGCAAAATTAAATCATAAATACAGTGTTACAACAACAAACTGTCAGCTTTAATAAATGATACCGTTGATAACCATAGAAACTAAAAAGATCACATTGTAATACATTGTAAAACAGATAAATATTTTTTCTGGCTACTTTACTGTCATTGACAATTAATCCCCACAAGGGTCTAGACAGCTGACCTCAATGATGGATTTTTAAACCATGTTCACGTTACTGAACCATGTGTCCATAGTGTTTTTTTTTTTGTTTTTTTTTTCACAGTGGCCAGACTCATCTATTTAGACTATTTTCATTAATATTTGAAAAAACCAAACAGAGGCTATAGTGAATACAAGCAGTCATTCTCAGGAAATTATGTCATTTGTTCATAAAAAGAATTATGTTCTTTTATATTATATTTATTATTTTATTTATATTTTTATTTCTTTAGCCATCAAATAGAAATATAGGTATTTTAATGGTTGGCATCTTTGATAAATATGAGTTGGGGTAAACGTGTCTGCTTTGCAAAGTAACCAACAGTTACTTTGTGGGAAAAAAAAAAGGAAGACATTGCAGGACGGTTTCCTGAAGATGGACTGTCTTGAGATGTCCATTTAATGAAAGTCAGGTAAGATGAACAAGCTACTTTTTCTCTTTTCAGAGTATGAGATTTGGAAACTAAGAGAGTGAGGTGTCAGTCTGATTTATTGGCCATCATTTTCACTGACCTCATAGACCTGAAAGAGTGTTGATGTTTCACAATGCAATCTTTCATAAAGCTTAGGTGAACAAATGCACAGGTAAGAGTCATCTGAATTACTCATGCACTAACAAACAAAGAATAAAACGGATGCATGACAGTCTTGATCGATTCTCTTTCCTGGTAAAACACACAGTTGGATAAGGTGGGTGGCGAATCAAAGATGCCTACTCAGTTTTCAGGAACTTGGCCAAGCCAGGCACAGTGAAGTAATAAGCAGCACAGATACTAGTACCCCTAAATGACAAAGAAGATTATTACAGTAAGTAATGATAAAAATGATAAGTGTAGGATGTAGGGAGGAAAATTGCAAAATACTGTTCTTGACTGTGTGTCACACCTGCCACTGTTATATATTTAAAAAATCCAAATGTTAGGGCAAAGTGGTCTAAGTCCTTAACTGCATTAGTCTTACTTTAACATATACAAATGCATTTCAGGACTGATTTTGCTGTGCTCACTAGGTATTAATTGAATTAATAATAAAACATACATTTTTGTCATCATTACAGCATAACAATTGGAAGAAATATTAGATATAAACAGGTACTGTATGTATCTACTTTGATATATATCTTTGGTATAGATATCATAACTTTCACATTCAATTTAATTTAAGTAGGTAAAAAAAAAACACATTTAACATTTGAGTGAATTATTCAGGTTGACACTTCTTTACAGTTCCTAAAATAATACAACCTTATTATAAAACGAATAAAATGAGCTTATTATAAAATGAATTTCAAACTTGATAAACTTCAAATATATCAAATATATCTATCTGTATACTCTGACCGTTATTTTGCAAAAAGAATGTTGGTAGAATTAATACTAGGTCTCTACCAACTGGGATTTGAGACTTGTTTACATCTGAGCATCAATAATTTGGAAAACTAAAACTATATTAAGGCTAAATTTAAATAAAAAGTACTTTTGGAACAAGAAGCATTGAAACTTTTGCATCATTAACAAATCTTTGGAAAATAAATAAATAAATAAGATATGACCCTGCAAGATTTGTTGTCCTTATGAAATATTTTCTTTTTCTCTCCCTAGCGAACTCCCTAAGAGGGAAAAGACGACAATCAGGTTGACCAGGAAGACAGAATCAGGTAGGGGTGAAGAGACAGGGTGTGTGTGGTGTAACCCTAGCCCCGGGGCAGTGTAAGTGAGCAGAGGGGGACAGTAGGACTGGCCTGACTCCAGTCGCCCGGCCTGGCCCCTAATGGGGTCCCTTTTTCTGCCTGCGCGCCACTGTGCTCCCCTAATTGAAGGTAATTGTTGGGAAGAGGCTTCGGCTGCCCAAAGCCACACAGAATTCCCACTGTTCCTTTCTCCCAGACGGGCAGCCCTGGAGCGGGAGGGGTGGCCAATGGGGCGGATCACATTTCTGACTGGCCCAGGTCCGTGCTCGATGTCTTACGGCATGCATGAGCTACACACACACATATAAGTGTATAATTGTGTCCAACCTAAATGGGCATCCTGTTCTGGAGTGACAGCTCAGAGGGTGGGTAAAGCCTGATGACAGATGGACAGAACGGGAGAATAGAACGTGAAAGAGAGAGACCAATTGTGTTCGTGCTGATTCATCGGTAGAAACCTGTAGTCACCATCCGCAGTTAAACGCTCACACACACACGCAGGTGATGAAATAATGCTGAAATGAGGTTTGGACACGTTGAATGAGGAACTGTAACCGAGTGTCAGTACGGGACGCATCACTGCTGCAGAACTGGGCTCCGTGCCCAACTTGACATTACACCATCTACTGTGAGAAAGAGAGAGAGAGAGACAAAGAAAGAGGAGGGAAGAAAAAATGCCAGTGGAAACGTGGTTCCATCATGCTGAAGCAGGTCTGAAAATGTGACACACTGTATGTAATGAAATCACTGGAATTTTCCCAAACACACGTTGTGAAATGCCTAAACTTCAACTAATGCTGAACAATTTAACCACTTGCTGATAGTAAATGTATATTTTCTTGTATTTAGCACATTTTTATCAGTTGTCTTTGATAACGCTAATTGAGCTATTACTATTATTTAGGTTAGGGATTTGGAATTATAAAGTACAGTACATGAATGATACCTTACGTTTACACTTATTAGTTTACACTAATTAATTAAATAGGGTTGCCAGATCCTGTCAGCCAATCAGAAAACAGAAGGTGGACTTTATCCAACGGCATGAGTCTGGGGAATAACTACATAGGATTGTGCTGAACAATGGAAAACGGGGTTTTCTGAAATTATTTTACTGCATTATTTTTTGCAATTCTGCTTTAGAGCAGAAACTCATCTATATGTCTAACTTCATCCAGACTCACAAAACCAGAATGAACATCAGTTTACGGGCATAAAGTGGATGCCTTTGAAGTTTATTAACAGGTAAACGTTCTTAATCTTCTAGATAACTTCCCCACCACACCCAGCACAATATTACAGATGTCGGCCTGAACATTAAACCAAAGTTCTGTGAAATCGCCAAAACTTAATATTTCCCTCCACGCTGGATTTCCGCAGTGTGAGGAGCACTGGGCTGAAATGAGAATTACCTCTGCGCACTCAGAGACACCGCGCTTGGCTGAGTTTAGCCGTACGGATGCAGCCAAGCGGGAAATCCAGATTCCAGCACTATCAGGGAAATGGCACATATGACTGCGGTGCCTAAGTCGGCCCTAATCAGGTCAGCCTAATGGTAACTCACCATCGCCATCATTCCAGCCAGACTGATTGAGCCTCTAAGCCTAAATAGCAATGCTCTTTTCCGCCTAAAGCGATTCCTATATTACTTTTCGCCCTAAACCCAGGAAGAGAGAGTAAGAGAGAGGGGGGAGGTTGAGATGGAAAACCAAGCGTCCCGTGCGTCCTTTTCTCGGTGGAGTCAGCAAACATTCTGATTCACTGACTCACTCAACCACGGTTGCAAAATCAACAGCACTATCTCCTGTATGTGATTGTTCCTCGGCAAAATTCAAAGCAACTTACGATATTCATTTCCCCACTGTAGGAAGAGATTATTACATTCATTGTGTTAGCTAGAAATGAAAGATCTAATGAAGACAGCGAACTGACGACTTTTTGCTGCACAAAGAACTTTGGGCCTCTTATTGTCTGACCTCTCTTGCCCAATCGCGCCGTTGGCGTCTCAGATGGCCGCTTCGAGCTTCAGACATCGGGATGTGGCCGATAATTAGTCAGATGAAATGAATTTGGAGTCTTTCTTTTCCATGAGAGATTTCCACCATAATTACTGCAGTTTAATTAAAAGTTCCCGTCAATCTGCCAGATTGCCAACTGGGCCGAATAATGGACAAAAATTTTGAAATGAAACCTTAATCCAGCGTCAACGTTAATAACTGATGCCTGTAAAGACAAACCTCTTTTTTAGGGTTTTAGAATCTCTAAAAGAGCACTATTATATCTTTTAAAAACTCATTATGGGGTCTACAGGAATACTGCAAGCTGGATCCTTAGAGGTTGCTGCTGTACCACAATAAATCTGGAGAGGAGAGGTCCCCATCTGGGAGGTGGCATGCAATTAGAGTACACTGGATTAGTTTCTTTTTAAAGTTATTGAAACACAATGAGAGCACAGAACACTTCTTTTCCCACTCTTCAACTCGTCAAACTAATCATCTGCATTCTTTGGAAGTGTCTTTTTTTCCCTTTTAAGCTCCATCTATCACATGCACTAAGCGTTAAAAGCCTCTATTTCAAACAAGAGGGTTTAAAGACACGTTACAGGTCACAATTTGAGAGGAATTAGCAAAAAAACATGCAGTGGAAAGCCCTCAACAACGCTCTCATTAATGTAAGTGCTGACCTGGGAATTCACAAACTTCACCCGAGAAACTTCCCCCGACACACACACTAATAATGAACCTGCGTGGAAATGTTATTATCAGAATTAAACACCATTGCTCATGACAATGAGGTTGTGTGGATAAATGTGGATGAACATAATATTTTCAGCAAGGGGGAAGGAAACTTGATTTTTCTCAGTGAAAAGATCATCTAGAGAAGGGGGTTTTCAAATAAGGTTTTGAAAAAAAAAAAAGTGTACAAAGCACTTCACATTTACAGCATTTGAAATTAATACTGTCATACCCACAAAAATACATATATACAATTATATATATAATATATATATATATATATATATATATATATATATATATATATATATATATATATATATATATATATATATATATATCTACAGAATAAAAGAAAAAAACTATATATGTAGTTTTTTATTTTATTCTGTAAAAAAAATACACTGACAAATGAATACAAACACAAAATAATGTAAACATTAAAAAAAATGTACATTGACAAATATAAATCCAATTTAATTCAGCAAAAAAAAAAAAAAAAATAGACAATCTTTATTCATGTACCCATATTGTAAAGTGTTACCTCTTTATAATATCCTAAAACTTTACAATTTGGAGATGAAATGCATGTTCTGGATAAACAGAGTGAAATGGAGCATAATGTGGATGGATTAGTAGACGAACAAACCTTTTTTTCTGTAATGTAAGATTCTGAAAAACTGTTAAACCTATCAGAAAATTAAATGTGATTTATGTGATTTTGATCATGAAAATTTGTTAATGCCTTTTAAATGGTATAAAACATGTCACATTGTATGACCGAAGGGCTGGATTACACAGAGGGACCGAATCTTAGCCATAATAGCATAAAAAATGTAAAAACACCTGATCTAAAGTATCTAAGCAATACCAAGCAAAGTATGTTCAAAAACAACATTTGAACGTGACTTACAGTAGTACTTATTATTTTAGATAAATAAAATAAAATAAACACATTGTTGCATAATCTATCAAAATACTTAAAAGAAGAGGTGATTATGTGCATGTCTCTATTTAAAAAAAAAATGGTTTGAAAGAGTGATTGTGTACACTTACCCTTCTTGTTCACTTTCTCTATCTTTTTTCTCTAGTTTCAGAGCACCTTTCTTTCATGAGCACCACTGAACCCACAGAGGGATGTTGGATTTGTGGAAAATCAAAAGGCTTGTGATCTGTCCAGCTCTTCCATAGCCGCAAGTACATGCAACTTATGATTAAACGCGCAGAATATATTAAATTAAGCCATTCTGCCCCCCAAAAAGGATAAATTAATGAGGTAGGTAGGAGAAATGCTATGATAATAAGCCGAGTTAAGATGTCCCCCTGCAAAGATATGTTGAGCGGTAATCCAGACCCCTGCATATGAAAGCATATTTAAGCCGAACAAAATTCAAATGATTAAAATGTAAAATAATCAGCAGGTAAGAATCTTATAAAGCAAAGTAGCAGAACTAACTACCTTGTCCCTCTGTGGCTTCTTTTCATATTTCATCTTTAATTTTATTTCACTTAACTTTCTCTTAAATACACATGGACACACACACATACACAAAAAGACAAGAAACATCTCGGGTCACCCATGTAACCATGGTTCTCCGAGAGGGAACGTGACGCTGCGTACTCTAGCGGACACGTGGGGATCTGCCGCCTATCAACAAATCCTGTTGGCCCACATAGCCTGTGACGTCTCAGGTGGGCACACGGAAGTATAAGAGGGCTCCTGTGGAACACGTCACCAACTTAGTTGTCTAAAGGAGATGTGTGTCAGGCTGGCTGAAGGCATGGCAAGGGGATGCAGCATCTCGTTCCCTCTTAGAGAACCATGGTTACATGTGTAACCCAAGACATTCCCCTTCTAGGGAACTCGCCTCTTAGAGAACCATGGTTACATGTGTAACCCAAGACATTCCCCTTCTAGGGAACTCGCGCTGCGTCCTCTAGCAGACATTTGGGGAAGCGGCATGCTTGCATAGCTTGGCTCCAGTTTCAGAATAAAGAGGGACATCCACACCAAACTAAGAAGACAGCTACCCTCAGACAGCTATGTTATGTGAGCAAAACCTTGATAATACAAGGATCACAGATAGAGGCTACTTAGTACTTAGAAGTGGATAGTACAGTGTAGATAGTGGCTCCAGAGGACCACTACTTAAAACCCTAGTAAGGGGAGTAGTCACCGAGTTAGAAAGCAGCAATCCTCAGATAGCTATCCTCCAAAGGTCCTAAATGAATATTGCCAAGACTACAAAGAGAGGGCTATCTACTTAAAACCCAAACAGAGGAGACAGCACAGTCTAGGCAAGGGGCTCAAGGAGACTACTACTTAAATAGCCTTATAAGGGGACTAGTCAGCTAGCTGCAACACAGCTATCCTCAAAAAGCAGTTTCCTCAGGCAAGGATGACGATTGCCCAGAGCCCTAGTGTGGTAAGGGGACGCAGTGTCTCATTCCCTCTTGGGGAACCATGGCCACATGAGCAATCTGAGACATCCACCTACAAGGGAACTTGCACTGCGTCCCCTAGAGGACGCTTTGGGGAACGAAAAACCCACTATGCCACTCTGTGGTTCATACCTGTCCACCCGGTGCGAGAGCATCAAGCAGTAGATGAGCATGCACAGATTCAGATGCTGCCTGAAATATTAGGCAGGAAGCTAAAATAACTTGGTGAAGAAGGGGGAACCCAATCAAACTATACAAAAAGGAGGGACATCCCATCTGGCCAAGCTGGAAACATAACTGTCCTCAAACAGCTATGTTTCTAAAAGCAATGAGCCATTTACTTGAGACCCCAATACAATGGAGACAGCTCAAAGTATGGAAGGACTCAACGCCTACTTGAGAGGGCTCATGACAACAAGAACCCAACCTAGTCATAGAAACCAGGCTGGAATACAGCATCCCTCAGACGGCTATATTCCAGAGCAAAGTAAGTTTAAACTGGAGCACAACTATCCACAGACAGCTACACTCTGAACAGGAGCTGACCACTTAAAAGCTCTGAAGTGGGTTTTAATCTTGACTTAAATGTTTATAAAAGTTCTGTGAAATTTTATTTCTTTATATATATATATTATACAAAAAATAAATATTTATGAAATAATAATATAATATAGCATAGTATACTGTAGAACAGTATAATAAAACCAAGCTAATGTTAATGTTAAAGTACACTATACTGTATAGCGTATGTCAATAATTATTCATTTGTGTGTATTTTTTGTTCTCCCAATAAATTTTAGGTATAACATCTGAGAACATGTTGATACTTAAATGAAACATAAATGAGAGGCCCATTAAAGGCACAACATGTAAGAATTTTTTATTAAAATATTCAAAAACCACTAGAACATTGTTATACATTTTGCTGACTTGTGTACTTACATTATCCCAAATGTTTCAAAGAATGTTTAAATCCAGAGAAAAAATAAATAAATTTAACTAGTGACATGGACCGCGTCCATAGTGTCATTGTTTTTTTTGTCTGCCAATGACGTCATAACCCCTCGATTTTCCTTTTGGTGGAAACACAAAGACACTTCTGCTCCCCCCAGCCTCCCACATATGCACGACCAGAAGGAGCGGAAGCGGTCGACTGTGGCATAATAAAAGCCCCGCTGCCTTCGAGTCGTGTGTCGCGCTCGTTCAGTGTCCTCATTTCGCTTCAACGGCTTTCAGCCTCACCCTTCCTCATTATTCTATTTTGTTAATTAATTATTTGATCATTGATGATAATTAGTATCTTATTGTTGCGGCTGTCTGTGGGGATGAAGACGACAACTCCCATGATTCCACACTCAGTCACGGCATCATCAAACTAAACCTTTGTTTCTTTGTTTTGTTTTGAAATTTATTTATGAAATTTGAAATTGTGCCTTTAAGTCCTCCAAGCTATAAAGCAACAAAATTTCCTCCGGAAAGTTCCATGTGGCACAAACACAGCTAGACACAATTTATACACTCTGTGTTCATTACTTTTGAACTCAAGGGTAGTAGGGAGTTAATGACTGATATCTGAAGACAGACACAAAAAACACACACACACCCTAGTGTCCTGCGACCCTCCATCATGGCTGGCAGCACCTCAGTGCAGTGTAAAGGGCCCATCACTCATTCTGTATCCAAACCAAAACAAAACGGTGCCAACTAGTAGCCTTAGAACTGTTTACAGTGAAGCTGTTCCTTACACCTTCATGATTAATGTAGGCTGTGCAGACAGGTAAACAGACTCGTGTGTGTGTGTGTGTGTGTGTGTGTGTGTGTGTGTGCGTCCATGCGTGAGTGATTAATTTGCTACATGCAGACAGGTAAACAGAAGAATATTTACATGGCTTATCCCCCCTCCCTTATCGACTTAGTTCTTCTAAGCTGCAGATATTTTATCCTTTGAGCTAAAACTGTTTATTTTTTGTGCTATTCTGCTAGGCTCTGACACTTCTTTATTCTCTATATCCCCCCACTCCCTTTCTTTTTATCTCTCACATGGAAAGGTCACAAAATACAATATGTAGATGGAAAAAGAGGAAGCAACAGACAGAGACAGACTGCACATTTGTTTTTACATCATTGCCACAAAAGGGGGGGGGGGGGGGGGGGGGGGGGATTGGGTCAAATGTATTGCTTTGTGGTGAATTTAACTTAAAATACAGACTTTTAGTGTTACTTAGTACTAGTAACCCTATCACCTGTAGGTAAAAAAGAAAAAAAAAGGAAAAAAGATAATTAACATTTATTTTAACGATGAACAACTGGAATCCAAGCGGGCCAGATACAGAGCCCTGAGGTATGCCTTAGGGAATAAGTATAGTTCCTCTTCATTAAAACATGTTGTTCTGAAACTGTGAGACTTTATTTTGTGTGAACAACTCCAAAGCAGAGGGTAAGCAAAATGTCAGAGCTGTGGTCAACTTTCACTTTTATCGTAAAGAATAGAACAAATTTGATATTTGGCTATAAATAATTTAGGTGTTTCAAGGAAGACCAAATGTCATATAGTTTTCAAAAGACATGGCAGAGACAATGCTATTTCATGCATTCAGAGTTGTTTACACTGTTAAAGAGTTGGATTCTCATGCTAAGAATGGACAAAGTTTCAAAAAACAATTTAGACGTATGACGGAGTATTTCTGTGCCAAAAATCTTACTTCTGGGTTCATACAAGTCTCAGAGAGGTTTTTTTCGATCGTGGCTCTTCATGACGTAGACATGGGTGGAACTCCTTATATGGGCATTTCTCCAGGAAAAACGCTACCGCGTACATGTCGACCAGAGCGAGAGCAAGAGCACACCCATCAACGAGCTTCATCTGGCAGCAGTGCTGCACGGGACTTGCTCTGGAAGAATGTCTCCAAAGAAGTGTGTTTTTGGTTGTAAGGGAAAGATAACTTTGTTCAGCTTCCTAAAGAACTTAGCGTTATGTAAACAGTGGATACAGTTTGTTTTTCCGGGGCAGCAACGGAGTTTGTTAACGAACGTTTTATAAACAAGGCCCAGTTCGACGCTGGATTTGCATATCGTTTGATACTGAAAGATGGAGTGGTCCCAGCTGTAAAAGATCCCAGTCGTGATTCAGAACTGCAGCCAATAAGTAAAACGGCATCAGATGTCTGTTTTGTTGGCATTAGGTGCTCAAGTGCTCGTCACTCTTTAGCTCCGCCCCCTGTGCACCTCCAAGAGCTCAGCTTTTTCCGGAGAGAATCATAAAGCTGTACCTTTCTTTTATAAATATGATAAAACTAAAGACTTTTTGGAGATATGAAGGATGCAGTACTACTCTATAGGTTCTCAAGATTAACATGAGATTGGATGAAACTGTGTGTGTTATGCCCCCTTTAAAATAACCTTATGGAAAATAAGAAGTTAATTTCAAAATGATTATTATTTATCAGAAATTGTTTGATTCTGTTGGAGTCCAAACAAAGACAGTAATTATGAACAGAATATGGGGTTTAAAACGTAAATTTTACTGGTAAGGGCACATGCTCTGATAAGTCTGACAAGGAACCATTGTCCTCTTACAGTTGACAAACGTTGGAGTTAGGCTTGCATCATTTCACAACCCCATTCCTCCCAACATTTACTGTACTTCTGTCTGATAAAAATAGCCAAATATATATATATAAACCTTATTAAGTAATAAAAAAATGGACATGCTGTATTCATGAAGAAGACATCTTCAAGCATGTACTGTATGTTGTGAAGTAAGAGTGAACAGATCACCTTATTTTAATCCCATGTGCAGCAGGAATGACAGACATTTGGGTAAGGTACTGAAGATAGGTGACAGTGAAGAAACTCACATAAGTATCATTCCACAACTGTCATGACACCATGGCCATTGTAATGGCCAACCTAGGGTCAACAGTGAGAAATGAGTTATAATTGCCTAGTTATTTTATAACATCCAATTAACACACAACATCATGTACAGAATGCCACGATTTAGATATATAATTTCAAAGCCAGTTAATCGCTCTTTATTACTCACTTAATATTCAATTATCTCTGCGTTTTTCCACTGATCATTTGGAATAATCATCTTTTTTTTTTTTTTTTTTTTTACTCAGCCATAAAAAATAATGATAATAATAATATTTTCATGTTGCAATCTATGCTGAATTGTTTGAAAAAAATTGCTGTTTTAAGCTGGGTTAAACAGTATATCTCAATCTTGAGTAGAGTAATAAGCAGGAGACGGCAAAACAAGAAAGTGATTGTATTTCACACTAATTGTTCTACAATTGGTAGAGCAGGGCAAACTGTATGCAAACTTGTTTTTATATTTTATCTATATGTAAGATGCGAGTACATACAGTAGTAAAGTCACCTTGTATAAAACAGGTATATGTAAACATAATATTACCTAATAATTTAAATAAAGATAGTAAATACATTATAAAATAGTAAACACGAAAAATAAAACTTTAATTTAATTATAAAAAATTATAGCCATGCTATAAATATAATAAAAAGGGTGCATAATAAATGATACCCTAAGAGTATTTTTTTTTCTTAAATTATTTCAGCCAAAAGAACACAAAGTAGTTAATTTTAAGTTTTATTATTAGTTTATAAAGGTAACATGCGATATCATTAATGAAAAACAGTCTTTTGTTGTTTAGCTTGTTTATTTTATACACAGTGTATATACTATTATGTATATAATATGTCATGACTGAATAATTTACACATACGAATGTTAAAAAAAAAAACAATTCTTAATAGTAGAACAAACACCATTTACCTGTAGAAGTTAGCATTTCCCATCTGTCATTTTACGATATGCTTGACCTGAGGTTGAGTTTTGTCAGGCTGATGGTATGATGACACGACCACAGCGGTTCAGCCAATCAAAATTCTGCTAGCATCTTCTGACTGACAGATTCAAACTACCTGTACTCTCCATTCAGAGGAAAAGGGAACTGGTTTGTAAACAATACACGTGGGAACGTGTCATTGTTATTGTTCTTGCGAAAAATTTAATTCACCTAAAGATTTAGGCAGGCACCAACTGCCCGACCCACAGTGTGTGATCTTTTACCAAACGACATCAGACGCAGCCCACACTTGGTGTACTGAGAGACATTAGTATTCAATTCAATTACATCTAAATACATTTCACATTGATCAACCCAACTAACACACTGATAATCGCAGGCACACAGTAACGTAGGCTCATACTTCAGAAGCTAGTTCTAATCATCTGCCTAGTGACATTTTAATTAGAGAAATGTCGAGTTAGCACTCTGGAATGGGAATTAAAATAACACACACGCACACAGGCCCACACCGAATTGGAAGACCATTAATACTGATGGTACATCCATTTAACTGTGCGTTTATTTACGAGGTGCATTTAAAGAAGTCTTATCGTTTCTGTGTATGTATATGTGGTGTGTGTGTGTGTGTGTGTGTGTGCTGCATTCATGTCTTTCATTCTTATCTGAGTGTGAGTGCTCTGTGTGGCAAATGTGTGAACTTATATGTGCATTATACTCTGTTTCAGGTGGATTACGGTACATCTCATAAGACATGACATGATAAAGCTTATTGATCAGATCTTCTGATTGGTCGCATCTCGGTTTTTCACCAGTTCCCATGAAGTTTTCTGCAGGTCAAGGTAAGAAAGTGAGAATATTAAGCACAGCTCCTCAGAAAAGTGTCCAACAGGAGGGAAAAAAAGTGAAAATCTGAACTAGATGATGGGTGTATGTGTTTAAAGACTGATTGATATAAATAAAGAAGGACAGAGAGAGAGAGTTTCAATGATGCGTAATAAAGGAAAATGATCTGAATGAACAATTGTGTTAATGCTCTTAGCCGTGAAAGACTAATGTGAGGTCACAGGTGTGTATAGACAAATTGATATGGATTTTTGAACGAAATAGCTCTACTGTGTGTCAGATGCGTGTCTTAAAATGCAGTTAAATTTTAGTGGTTGCACCCAAGTCTTATCTCCAATATAAAAGTTGCAGTTAAATATTTGTTATTTAAAAATTAATGTTTTATTTTATCATTGCAAGATTTAGTTAAGTATTTTTTATTTTATAATTTTTGTTTTTTTTTATTTTTTATTTATTTTTTTATGTTTTAAATAGTTTTAATTGGCTAAGTGTTAAACCCATGAAAAATACGATACATTACTACATATTTACAATTATTAAATCGACAGTTGTATATAATAATAGGAATCTATTCCTTTTTCTTAAAAAAGATGCTATTTAAAAGTGTGACCTAAAAATTGTGTTTTTTGTTTTTTTGTTTGTTAAATTCTAATAAATGCTGTCTTACTGAACTTTTGTTAATCAAAAAATGAAACAGTTTAATACTAATAACTAGATAGTAAAGTTGTGCTTTAAGTTGCTTGAAAAAAGCCTGACCAGAAAGTTTTGGAAAGTTTGAAAAGTTTAAAAAGTTAAAAAAAAGAATTTTTAAAATTTTGAAAAGTTCAGAAGTTTAAAAAAGAAATAACATACTAGCATTAATCAGCAAGTACTTACAATATGCTAGCATGTTTGCTAGCATAATTAGCAAGTGACTACATGTACTTAAACATATTAGCAAAGGTATATCTAGCAGGTCACTAGCATTTTGTAGCATGATTACATGTCGCTAGCATTAATAGCATGTTCCTAGCATGATTTTTGCTAAATGGTTCCTAGCAATTAGCATGCCACTAGCATGTTTTCTAGGATGATATGCGGCTAGTGTTTCTAGCATGATTAGCATGTGACTAAAATGTTGCGTTGCATGTTTTTGATTAGCAAGTTAAATGTCCTAGCATGTTTTCGAAAGCGGTGACTTCTGTCGCTATCATGTTTTTAGCATTATTAGCGCGTGACTATGTCGCTAGCCATGTTTTAGCATGATTACGCGAGTGAAGCATGTTCACTTAGCATTACAGCATGATTAGCGATTGACTTGCATTGTTTTTAGCATGATTAGCGAGTGACTAGCATGTTGCTACCATGATTAGCGAGGTGACCTTGTACTAGCATGATTAGCAATTGCTAACATGTCACTAGCAATTAAGTGACTAGCTGTCGCTAGCATGTTTCTAGCATGATTAGCAAGTGTCACTAGCATTTTTTAAGCATGATTAGCGAGTGACTAGCATGTCGCTAACATGTTTCTAGCATGATTAGCGGGTTGACTAACATTGTCGCTAGCATGTTTTAGCATGATTAGCAAGTGACTAGCATGTGCCTTTAGTACATGATTAGCAAGTGTGACATGGCGCTAGCAAGCTGAATAGCAAGTGACTTAGCATGTTCGCATGTTTGCTAGCAATTAGCAAGTGACTAGCATGTCGCTAAGCATTTAGCACAAGTGACTAGGTGCAGTTGTATTAGAAGGATTAGGTTAGCATGTCGCTAGCTGTTTCTAGATGATTACAAGTAACTGTTGATTAGCGAGCTTCGCATACTAGCATAAAATGTTTTTTAGCAATTAGCCAAAGTCACTTAGCATTGTTTTTAGCATGATTACTAAGCATACATTCGCTAGCATGGGTTTTATGGCCAATGTGACTAGCCAATGGTCACTTCGATTGACTACGCATGTCACTAGCCTGTTTCTAGCGAATGATTACGCAAGTGACTAGCATGTCACTAGCATGATTAGCAAGTTCTATGTTCGCTAGCTGAATGATTAAGCATGTAGCATGTTTTTAAGCATGCAAAGTTACTAGCAACATGATTAACAGAGACGACATCGTTGTTAGCATTATTAGGCATGTGATTATTCTATTTATGACTAGCATGCTGTTTGACGGCCTGTCCTCTAGACATGGCCCCATGACTAGCATGTTTGTAGCAGTGTTTCTAGCATGTTTTTATGACTAGTTGTTATTGTTGTGACTATAATTTGTTTTAGTCATGATTAGCAATGACACAGCATGTTATTTAGCATGACTAGCAAGTGCATGTTTTCTATGGTGTAATCCAGGTAAACTAGTTTGATTCAGTTAAAAACCACTAAACATGCGTGACAGTGGCCAAAACACTACTTTAACGAAATGTTAAAAGCAATCCACCCCCGGATTACAAGTTACTAAACATGTTACACATGTTTCTATGATAATCTTACAAACAGTTGATGATCAGTAACCAGCACTCAAAATCTAAGACCCGCCTCACTTAGGGCATGCGCGTCTTGACACGTGGCCAAAAAACCACATAGTGTTGTACACCAGTAGGTCCTTAGTATGTTTTCTGTCTTCAACTAGGATGTTGTTCCCAATTGTTCTAAATCCTAAAACCAGCTAAAACCACCTAAGCGCCAGCGTTCCGTACCGTGGCCAAAACCAGCTTTAAAAAAAAAGCATTGTGTTTCTAGTTAGTGTAACTAATGTTGTTTTTCCCTATTATACGGTAAACCAGCTTTTTTTAAAACCGTCGTTGATTCAGTTCTATAGAACAGGTGTGACAATGCCAAAAAAAACCACTTTGACAAAACTCATGTTAGAAGTATGGTGTTTAGTCTGATAAGCAAGTTACTAGCTAGCAGTTAACATTTTTCTATCTAATCCAGCTAAAACCAGTTGATTCAGTAAATAAAACCCCTAAAACCAGCTAAAGACCACCTACAGGTGACAGTGGTGTGTACTTCTGGTATTTGCTTTGAGTAACTAATAGCATGTGTTGTTTTCATTTTTTTATAATAAACAGCTTTAACCACTAAAAGTTGATCAGTAAAGGCTAAGACCAGGTAAGGCCAGCGTGCCAGTGGCCAAAACCACTTTAAAAAACCATAAAAGCTCTGATTAGTGAGCTGTAATCTGGTCTATGCTGAATCCGGGGTTGGGATTCAGTAAAAACCAGCTAAACCCTAGCACTAAGACCAGGCGTGACCAGTGGCCAAAACCACTTAAAAACCAGCTTGGGAGACTAGCCAAAGCAATGATCAGCTTAGGCTGGTTTTAGCTGTATTCTCAGTAGAGAGTTTTTTAAGGTTGCACAACTCGGCCAATGCATTATAAGTCTTATTTTGTAAAATTGTGACAAGTCTAGTGGATTTATGTGTTTTTGGTTAGCTGGTTTACGAAAACCATCAGCCGGATCATTTATAGCAACCCGAGTCAGACCAGTCTGAAGGTCTGACCCGAGTTTGTTGGTGGTTCTAGCTTGAAAGCCTCTAGGAGGAGATAGTGTGTTTAAAATTTGGCTCAGAAGAATAATAATAATATGCAAGCAACTTAATAATAAGATTAGATAGTAGATCAGTAAGAGAAAATGGTTCTAGGCATGGATTTGAAATTCTGATTGGTTTACATTCCCTGGTGTTCGACTTGGAATACAACAAGACAAAAAATTGATTTTTTTATACAATGTAATATTCTTTATGAAGTTGGTTGTTTTACACAGTATTTTTTAGTGCTCTGGCGTGTTTTGTTCTCGGGGGGCAGAGAGTGATTCCCCCCATTACAAAAACAAAACACAACACACAAAGTGTGTGACTGGTTCAACCGTAAATCTCGACAGACGCAGGGAAAAATAGAGTTCTGTTCCTCCTCTTCCTCTCTGCTCCTGTCGTTCTCTGTATTCATACATGTTTGCAGGATGTGTGTGTGTGTGGTGGGTGTGTGTGTGTGTGGGTAGGAATTTAAGGACTTCTTCATCTCAGAGCTTGGTGGGCCGCCCTGCCGGATTTCTTTCTGACAATGGCAATGCATCACCTCATACACACACTTTAATCTTTTATATACCATACACACAATCCCGGCCGCTGCATCTCACAGATATAACCATGCATGTCAAACGAGTGTGTATGTGCGATTTCTCATTTTCCATCTTTAGGAGTTTAAGTTTTCCTGAGATAAAGAGAAGTTTGTAGGCAGTAAATTCTTTCCGTTTTACATAAAGACAACTTGACCACTTTTTACATGCCTGTGTTGGTGAACGTGTGCTGCTTCCAATACACTTTCATACAATGGGAATAAGAATTAAAAGTTGGTTGGCATGATTAACAGTGTAAAACTAAACTAGCAAAGATTTAGGTTATGCCAACACATTTTAAGCCAAAAAAAAAAGAAAAACTTCAAAATAGTTTTTTTCTTGCATATCTTTTTATTTTTTGAATACTCTGAGGCACAAATTAATCACACTATGTTAAAATACATAACATTTAACAGTTAAACCAAGCATCCAAACTTAATGCAAAAAAAAATGTTCACTGAAAAGCAGCTAATAAATCTTTAAAAAGTTATTATTATTATTACGTATTGTTTTATTTATTTATTTGTTTGTTTGTTGTCAAAGTTCAAAGTTTAAGTAACTTCAAGCCAAAATTTTCAAAGTTTTATCCGTATATATACACACAATTAAATCAAACTTTCATCTAATCTGTAATTGCCATAGATGTTCCAGTCAAAGCTACACATTTACCT
Organism: Cyprinus carpio; assembly: GCF_018340385.1. NCBI lineage: Eukaryota > Metazoa > Chordata > Actinopteri > Cypriniformes > Cyprinidae > Cyprinus > Cyprinus carpio. Next base: position 16,309,756 of record NC_056575.1, read on the forward strand.
GCCTACTGAAGGTACAATGAGAATCAAAACTGGGATTAGAATATTCCAGAATATATTCTCAACATCCTTTCACAAACCCACCATCCTGACTGACAGGTTTTTTTTTTTTTTTTTTTTTTTCTTTTTTCATTGTGACATGTACATTGACTCAATAACCACACAATCATCATTTCATACAAAAACAAAATGTATGCATACACACGCAGAAGCCTGGTTATCGGTGCAACGAGTGTGTCGTGGGATACAGAGGCATCTGTAACGAAGCTGATAGCAGCCCTCAAATACACTCTGTCTCCGATAAAACGTTAAGACACTTTTCTCCTCATCAAATTTAATAAGGCACCTTTCCCTCCGCAGGTTATTCATTCCACGCTCTCGGGGGAAGGTAAACATATCCGTCCGCCGTCATTTCAGTGGGCCTGACTCCGGCACTGACAGGAATTTTAAGCGTGTCAAGCTGACAATATGATATAGTCAGAATAATAGAATAAAGAGATTTCTAATAAATACCTTTCTATTCGGCAGCTCAAAACATTTTCTTGTTGTACGATAAATGCGCGTCAGAAATACTTGAAGTGACGCTCATTCTGGCACCGTGGCTGAGCAGAGCCGCGAGCGATGTCAGCCGTTTGTTTAACGTCAGACATCGGCCTTTGTGGCGGCTGGCTTACCTGCATCCCGGTGACAACTTCCATTCTCAGCCCCAAAGGAGCTTAATAAGACCTCATTATGGGCAAAAGGAACGCCGACAGGAGTGTGTGTGAGAGATGTTCGCACAAAATGCATGTACAATAGAGTGAAGGGATCCATTTGTGTGTGTATTTGTGTGTGAGACAGGTGAAATACTGATCTGGGGAAGTGCTGTTGAGACATCAGGAGGGGAATGAAAAGTAGATCTGGTTGGCACGTTGGCACCCAGTTTTCTATTGAAATCCTGCTGTGGATTGGTAGGATTAGAGTGTGTGTTTGACCTTTTGTTCTTAATTAATTTATCCAATGATGCATCATACTATAGTGTGGCAGATGTGCAGCAAGCTACACAGGAAACACCTCCCTCAACAGTTCGGTCAAACATCATTAACCACCTACTGTATGGTTGCACATTCCACCATTACTGACGTAGTTCAACAATCCGCTGTTTCCCGAAAACATAGTACCAACAAACATATGCAAACAGCATCACAAAGATGTTTAGTTGGAATTACAGCTCTCAACCTGTTGTTAGAAGCATATTTTCTAGTTTGTATGACACATGCACTTGAATCATGTTCTTAGAAAATTTATCCTAACTTCAGATGACTCAACTGAGTGAGGACATAAAAGAGCTCACGAATCAGTGTTTTGAACTGGTTCACTAGAACCAGCAATTCTGGGCAAATGAATCACTACTAAGCGAGAAAAGATTCAGTTACAGAAGCCTAGATGGTGTTTTTCCCACATAAAATAAACATTTTTATCCTGTGATGATGAAAAAAAGAAACACTTTTGTGTCTCTGCCAAGAATCCAAGATGGCTCCCGCTCTGTTGTGGCTAAAGTCCAGGAAGTGCTAAGATGGGGTCAGCATTGACTGCCATGCTGCCATAGAACCAGAATGGAGCAAAAATTTCCCTCTTGCCAGAGACTGAGAGTGTGGGATTGAAATGGAGTGAATAAAAGAGACCAAGACCTCCATTGCAAAGCAACAGATGGGGCAGCATTTTGGAAAAGGAAAGCAGAACCCTGGCAAGATGGCGCAGAAACGTTGGCAGGAAGTGGGCGGTGTTGAATGCTGGCATTGCTACAAAGAGCTTCTTCCTTCTCTCCAGCACACAGCAGAGAGTGGACCCTCTCCATAGCACAGAGAAATGCATGCTGACGCTGCACAGACACTCGCACCTTGATGCACCTGGCAGTGAGTATGCGGTATTGTACCTTCGGCAAAGATCCGGCAAAGCAGCCCATATTATACATCATGTGATCCTGAGGTTGCTGTGTGTGTATCTTTTTGCCATAATGGAGGAGTAAATTTAAGGTTATTTCACCCTATAGAAGCTAAAATTGTATTGCTCAAAAGTTGCTCTTTCAAGCTTCATGAGCTTTAATGGAGCTTAAATATGAATTGAAATTAACCACAACCCTAAGTATTTATCCTTTTCATTCATTCATGCATTCATCGATTAATGCATCCATCCATCCACCCATCCGTCCATTCATTAATTCATTCATGCATTCATTCGTTCTTTCATTCATTCATTAAATTTTTATATATTTTGTGGGCTTAAATAATAAAATATATACAAAAAAAGCCTAAAAGAACACAATTCCTTAAAAGAAAACCTTACTAAACAGTTGTATCTATTATTATTACAAAAAGTGTTATTTTATAAATATATATATATCTATATATATATATATATATATATATATATATATATATATATTCAGAAAATATTAAAATGTTTTATCTTTTAACTTTTTTATATTACTTTTTTTTTTTTTTTTATTAAAAAAAAAAATATTACTTTTTTTTTTTTTTTTATGCAGAAAAACACTCTGAAAACCATACCAACTACATAACGCCCTGGCAACCACCTAAATATCAGCAGCAAATTTTGCCAATGATGCAGTTATATATATACAGTATACAGTATATAAAAAGTAGTTTGAGACTGAACTTTGAATCTACTTCTCAGGTGGTTCTTCTAAAATTTCTAAATGCTATAAAAACAGACAAACGAATAAAATCTCAAGTAGCTTGATATCTGATATATGAAGAGTCTTATGCAAAATGCTCATATTGAAATCAGACCTTTCTCCTGTTTTCCCAGGAGAAACATCACACATTTAATCTCATTGTTCTCTTTTTTCTTTTTCTTTTTTCTATGAAGTGGTTTATGTGAGCAAAAATCTGACAAATATAACAAAAACATTCTGAACTGTCTGAAATGGTGATGATGACAGGATGCAGAAAGGAAGAATGTGACAAAGATGGATGGAGGGAACAACGGATGGATTAAAAAACAAACCCAGTGATATTCACCTCTTGAGCTGACACAGATTTTACCACATTTTGGATGGTACACAAGAGTTTATACAGTGAAAGTGTGAGCTATACAACATTATAGCACTGTGTATATACTGAGAAGTACCATGGCAATGAGACTGTGTGTATTTGGTTGATGTAATGATGATGTATTGTGTGTGTGTGTGTGTGTGTGTGTGTGTGTGTGTGTGTGTGTGTGTGTGTGTGTGTGTGTGTCATTTGAGAATGGAGTCTCGCTAAGTTGAAGGAGTGTGGGAGAATGGAAAGGCTCTTAGTGTAGGAATGTGAAAGATGTTATATAAACACATTATCGACCATACCCACTGACACACACTCATATGCTCATACACACACTGCACTGGCGCCAACACACACTGCATTAGTCGACATTTTATACAAATCCCACATGATTGTAAAAGACTAAGCTGGGAGACCGGACCTGTAGCTGGGCTACGTCACATGTTTGGGCCTGTCGTGTGTGTGTGATAGGTCATGCCCCGGGCCAGTAGAAGCATATCATGGTCAGACACTCACTGATGGGATATTTAGAGATCAGTTCCTGGGGCTCCGCAGTCCAAAACCCAAAATAAACAAGTTTTTCATATTGCAGAAGAGGTTGGATGCTGGACAGACATGACAAAATAGAGATCAAGTTTTCATATTGAGCATGACTCAAGCTGTAACTTCCATTCAAATCTAAAATATTGTTAAATGAAATCCATTTGTGTGATTGCAGTTCTGTGTGTGTGTGTGTGTGTGTGTGTGTGTGTGTGTGTGTGTGTGTGTGTGTGTGTATGTGAGAGAGAGAGAGAGTGCGCATCTTTGGATGAAGATGTATACAAATCAAGTGAATCTTACTCAATACATCTACTGTGTCTACACACAAAATTAATTATGAGTTCTGTCATCCAGACTCAATAATGATCAGGTTTCTGTCTATAAACTGCCAACAATAATCTCTAATCTGAGTCTGACAGGATTTTATTATATAAGATGACAGACAAACCCACTGAAAACAAAACATTTTACAGGGCCCATGCATCTTACACCACCAATATAATACTGTCTCTATATTCTGTAGGGACTTTTCATTTTTCTGTTGATTATTTGTACTATTATTTTATTTTTTAATTATTTATTGTTTATTGTGTAATAAATGTGTTACTACCATTAATGAAAAAACAAATACAGTGTGTGTGTGTGTGTGTGTAAACTTAAAACTAATATATATATATATATATATATATATATATATATATTCAATTAGATATATTAATAAAATTAACAAACACTGACCCAATAAAAGGCAGAATAAGCACTAATAAGCACCTATATATGGCTCTCAATAAGACTAGGAACATCTCTTTTTTTATGCAAAGACAGAAAAGCCCTTCTCTTAATATCTGTTGGAAAAAAAAAAAAAAAAAAGGACCTGCTTAGCATTCCCAGCAAATTGCAGGTATTTTGTCCCCAAAGTGTACAGTACCAGTTTGCAATTCCACAAGAAAATTCATTACATCTAAACATGGTGCTAGACTTCAGAATGATTTGTAAACTTAATTCAGTGGGCCGGATCCAAAATCCCATTTTACCTCCCTTAAACAGGCATGAGAAAAAGGAAATATGTCCCAGGTGAATGACAGGAGGGACAGAAAATAGAGCAGGAAGAGTCAAAGAAAACCAGCAGCTGTGCGAAATAGGAAAGACACGTGCTGCTTCTTTCATCCTTTCTTCCTGCAATCCTTTGGTTAAAGTGCTGAATGTTTTAAGGCTAAGGAATGAGAGCAGAGGAAATGTTTCAATGGCTGAATGGAGCACCTCCTCTATTCCAACACGCTGGGACTAGTTCCAGACACAGGGAGAAATCGGAGGAGGGACAGAGAGAGAGAAAACTAGATGAGAGTTAGAGGAAAGACAAAATGCATAGAAGACACTGAAAGTAGAGTATAAAAGGAGAGGAAAGAGGAAGATAAAAAGAGCAAGTTGGGAAAGGGAAATGAGAGAGAAATACTGAGTGATTGATGGATGAAGAGAGAGAGAGAGAATATGCTGGCAATGGGTGCCGTGATCCTCGCCGCTGCTGGAATTCACTGTGGATTACCTCTGGACCGCAGCTGACCATGTTGGCACCCTCACTGGCACCTGCCCACCATGAGGATTTACGAATCAGGCTTGCCCAAAAGCCCTCAGTGCTCAGACCCCAGACTGCACCAGAGCATGCGCGGATAGCCAAGGGGCATGCTCAATACCTCATAGAAATGTTTAAAACCTCACGGGCACACTCACAACCTCAAAGCATTATGGGTACCCACAGAATGCCAGGGGCATTTGGAATCGCTTACAGGCACTGTCCATTTTCTGTTAAGACAGCATGCTAAATACTTCACATACGCCACGCAGCCACAACGTACTGAAAGTAGTATGCAAATTTTCTTTAACACTGCATGTTGATGATCAACTACGTTTGCATATTTATGTGCAGTATAGGATTATAGCACACTGCATACGATATTGTATCCAACAATGCAATGTGCTTGACTTGAACTTTCATGTCCAGTGTGATGCAATGGCATCTTTTTAACATCTATTTTATCTATTTGATCTATTTATCTATTTTTAACAATAGATGTATAAATATAAATGTATAAAATATATTTAAAAAATAAATATAAAATATATTAAAAAATAACCTACACTTGAAATTAGATTAAATTAATAATAACAAATTATTATTGTTACTATTATTATTATTGTTAGATAAAAAGTTTAAGTTAATGATTTGTTAATAGCTAGAATTGGACCTTAAAATAAAGTGTTATTATTATTATTACATTAAGTTATTTTATTATTTTATTTTATTTTATTGAAGATAACTGAAGATGATAATTGCATGATGAATTTATCATGCAATAAAAACGGGCATGTGAAAATTCCACATACTATTTTTAACAATAAAATATATATTTCATCATAATATAATGTTAGGCTGAATATTTGATTAAAATTAATACTACTACTACTAATAATAACAATAATGTAGTAGTAGTGTTAAAAAAAAAAAAAAAAAAAAAAAAAAAGCATTAGTCTGACAGCGACAGAGAAGCTCATGAAGTGAAAAGAGGAAGTTGAAAAAAGAGAATTTTCCAGACGTGACCCCTCTGTAAACTTCATGTTGTTATCATTATGTATAATTATGAAAGGAATGTCAATACTTCCTGCTTTTTGTCCCTGTTGGCATTCATGGAGGTTAGAAGGCACTGCAGATAAATGTGTGGGTGACATCAAAAAGTTTTAGAGTTTGTAAAAAGCAAGTTAAAAGATTGTAATTTTAGTAAAATATAATAGAAAGTGAGTGGTGGAGACACTGGTTAGGCACCATAAACATGGGGGGGGGGTGTATAGAGCTGTGGATATAACGCTGATGGGTTATTAAAGGAAAATGTTATCAGTTTCAAGCTACGATGAAATAAAAACACTCAGTTTTTAGAGATGGCTGTTACAAAGAATACTTCTATCTGTGTACATGAACAACACACCCCTTAACCTACAATACCTGTCTCTCCAAATGAAAACACACATGACATTGTTCTATATTTCAGTTGTCTACAGATTATTTTTAACTCAAACATAACCCTAAAACAAAACCCTTTCCATTTTCAAAGATAAGCAAATAAATCATACATTATTTTATCTAATCAAAAGTACCAAAAAAAAATAAAATAAAATACATGAAATTTCTACCTAGCTGTAGTGTATGACCTATATCAAGTTCTCCAGAGAAAATGAAATATTTGAGGATAAATAAGAGAAATAAGAGCAAATCGAAAGACAGAATAATGGAAAGAAATACAGAGAGAAAGAGAGAGATTCTCGGTTGATGATTCTTCAGTAGGGGGCAATGCAATGCTATGCACTATGAGCAGCACTACACTTATAGAGATTTAGCTGCTGCTAATATTATATATATATATATATATAAAATAAAATAAATTTTTACCTTAGTTCCTAAACTTAACCTAAACTTAACCTATTACAAATGACCATAGAAAACAATAAAGGAACATTTAACAATATAGACACCCACACAATTGTCATTTAGATGTTGGTAACAACAACAAACAGATTCGGAATAATCATACTTTCATACTGTATGCAACAATAAAACTCTCTTAATATAATATAAATATAAATTCTACAATGCAATTTTTTTAAGCAAGTTGCTGAATTTGGGAAATTGCGTCTAGAATCTATTGTAGACTTAATTAAAAGTTTCATTTAGATCAACGGCTTGATTAAAAGTGCCATCAGGTTTCATTGAGGAACAATAGGACGAGGAAAAGCGCAGAGTTGGCGCTTTGCGTCAAGAACACATCAGCAGCTTCTGAATCTTAACATGCAATTTGCATATTCAAACGCTTCTCTAATGACTTTCCGGCAGTTCAAGGTAATTCCTTGGCTGATTCAACTTTGAACTACTTTAAATACGTGCAAATGTATGTGTAGGCATGCACAGCAGGTACTGTATGTATGTGTGTGTGTGAAAAGGCAATTAATTCAATAAAACGACTTGTAGATACATATTTGTGTGAGTTACATCATAGAGAAGAGCCATTTAACTATATGAAATGTACACTTTGAACTGGGATGGTGCAATTGTTCATTTAAGGAGAATAGAGCCTGGAGAGGTTCTTTTTAATGGCATATCTGAACGGCTAATGTTGGGATGAGTCGAGCATTGAAAGAATGAGAGGAAGAAATCAAATACATGACCATTATGAATGCATATTCTGAAGTACAAAACAGCTTTGATGTGTCTTCATGGCCCGCAGGTCAAGAGAACAAGTGCTTCTTTATCTTAATTGAAAAAAATAATTCATTAACCTGATGCCTCAATATTTCATTTTATTTTAACAACTGAAAATGCAAACTTGTGAGCGGAGGGGAAGAAAGACGGGATGTGATGGACAGAGGCAGAGAAGATGTGAATTAAAGGTTTAGTTTAGCAGGTGTAATTTGATTAATAATGGTAAATGGAGACAGCGAGGGAGAGATACAGAGAGACACAGACGTGAGGACAGACACAGACACAAGAGAGATGATAACACACGCAATGAGCAACAACACAAAGCTACTACTGCTCCAGAAAAGTCAATTTTCTTTCATTATTGTTATCAAAGAACCTTAAACTAGCCATATAAACCACCTGAAAAACAAGCTTGCTAATACAAGTTATAGAAACTATATATAGATACACACACACACAAAAAAAAAATAAAAAAATACACACAACTGTATGACTGCAATAATTTTATCTGTATCTGTATTTTATATTAATCCACCAAGGCTACATATCTAAAGTCTAATGGACAGTTTTATATGGTGGTAGGAATGTTTATTGTGAAGATTATTGGTCATAAATATAATTAATTTATGCTGTAATTAATTTACAATTTATTTATGATTACCATTTCTGTTGGCTTAATAAAAGACACCTAGAGGCCTTTTTTTTTAATTTGCACAAAAAAAAATTATAATTTAAATGAGTGCCCATATTAATAATAATCTTCAAAAATCTGTTGCACATTTAAGACCCTAAAAAATATTTTTAGAGCATATGAGCTACATTACCGTTTAAAAGACTTTTATGCTCACCAAAGCTGCAATTGATCAAAAATTCTGTAAAACGGCAATAACAATAAATGTGAAATATTATTACAATTTAAAATAACTGTATTCTATTTTAATATATTTTAAAACTGTATTATTCCTGTAAGGTCAAATCTGTATTTTCAGTATCAATTACTCCAGTCTTCAGTGTCACATGACCTTTCAGAAATCACCACAAAACTCGAATATATATTTCATGAAATCTTAAGAAAAATTCCAGTAACGTCGCACAGTGCACAGAAGATGCAGGCTTGATTCTGTCTCCGTCCCCAATAATTTCCTGTCACATCTGAACCTTTTAGATAAGTAAATGTGCAAAATACTACTACTACGACTGATAATAATAATAATAATAATAATAATAATAATAATAATAATAATAAAAAAATAGTTAAAAAAAAACTTTCAGTTTAGAAAAGAAAGAAAGAAAAAGAACACAAGGATACACCGAAGAATCTACATTCTTGTGTAAAATTAAACACCAACATTGTTGTAACGCACTTCACTGGCACCCCTTGACACACTGTTTGACAGATCTTGAATATATTAATCTTTCTGTCTGCATGTATGCGGGTAGCTATACTAAGATATGTATGACTGTCAAAACACAGTTAGTTAAAGAAGAAAGATGTGAGAACCAGTGGTGTGTTAGGTGTTCTGCCAGTCAAACAACTTACTAAATGCAGGCTCACTGAAAACCATGAACGCAGAATCTGGATCAGACCATTAACACACAACTTTGACATGAATGTTTAGAGATTGATTTTTCAGAACATTTCTAACAGTGAATTCAAAGACTGCAGAAATCATAGACAAATAAATGTGCGCACTCAGACTAGCATGCATTAACACAACTTGCTGAATTGTCATATATAAAATAGAATAAATTACATTCACTCTGCAATCACTCAAAAATCCCCAGTCAGTTCAAATATCTGGTTGAGAGAGAAAGATAATCTGCAGATGAGATACAGAATAAAGGAGGAGTGCTGGGTGAAAGGGAGGACAGGGGGAGAGGAGAGGAGGGTTTCCACACCCTTATCAGGTCAAGCACAGGAGAGAGGAAATGATTATCATCAAATCTAACCCAGCTCTTCACACACACACACACGCACACAAACCCTTTTGACAGACAAATATATTTCCATTTGAAAAGGCTGTCTTTAAAAGCTGATTTTGTGGCTGAATTGAGGGTCGTAATGTTTGAGCTGCAGCCAGAAAAGCTGTGTGCGCGTGCATTTATATTTGTAAATATCTACAATTCAGAAGCATGTTCATTCAAATAAAAATACACTCGGACTTGAATGCTAAGATTTCGCAAATCTCACTAGCAGCATTCATGCATCGATAAACTATGTTGACATCGGCACAGCCGCTGAAAGAGCTTGAATCTGGAACCGCTTTCGTGTTAAAACTCTTTCATTCTTCTTCTTGCATTTTACATCCAATTCAATCCAAAGTCTGAAAAAGTTTTCTCTGTCCTTTTTAAGTGTGATTGACTGTAAATTATTTTTGTTAGTATTTATTAATGTTAAACTAATAACTGGCCTAAAAAGGAAAACTGTCATTACTAACATGCTAATGTTGCTAGCACCCTAATGTAGCACACAAATTCAGATGGACATCAGGGTGAATAAATAACGACAGCACTGAATTTTTTTGTGTGTGTGAATTATTTCCTTAAGTCCGTGACGGGCCATGTGTACGACTACAGTGACTGTATTATGAATTCCAATGCACCTGCAGATTTTACACACACACACACACACACACTGTGTGCCAGCGGCTGGGTGGGTACTTTTGACAAGGTGAACTTCACGCATCGTGTAAATGATGAATAACTTCACTGAGAACCAACAGTGAAGGTCAAACTAAGAGAAGGGATATAGTCTCTCTCTGTATCTCTTATACCTACCACCATTGCCTTTATCCTTCTCTTTTATGTTCAGAAAACTAGAGGTCACTCTTTCAACTTGTTAAGGAATAGTGGCAACATTTTTCAAACCACTGAATGCAAAGTAAACAAGGAGTATTTTATTTTTAGTTTTGACCCCAAAACACAGCCATGAGTTATTAAGTTTATGCGGTTTATGCGTAGTGTCAATGTGGGGGGAAAAGGGACATCTTAAGGACATATCTCAAGGACATATTTCCGTATTAAAGTGCAGTCACATATACTGTTGTTCGTTGAATTTTCATGGTCAAGACCGAATCATTTCAATAGGATTACACACAACTGGGAATTTAATTTGATGGTGAAAAATTTCCAAATGCAGATTTTGCATTGGTTTCAAGTTGGTCGCGTGAATTTACCATGTTGGCCAACAGAAGGTTGCTTGGTTTGAAAGTATATTCTGTGTGAGCTGTACATCAAACATCACTAAACTATTGACAGTACACAAAGGACCTATTTTGCCTGAAATATCCCGAACCCAATTTTATTTTAAAACTTAAGCATATTATATACAGTATTTGTATGAATTTGTTTGAAAACATTATTTTTAAGAAAAGAAGCATGAAGATTCACTTCTAACCGCCCTCTTTAAAATAATAATCATCATTGGGGGCATAATTAGATTCTATGAAAAAATTATATAGAAATCCTAGTGATCTAAAATCCAGCTTGACGGTGAAAGATTTCCACAAACAGATTTTACACCCGTTTCAGGTTGATCATGCAGATTTGCTGCACTGAACAACAGAAGATTGCTTGGTTTGAAAATGACTTCTGTGTGAGCGACATGTATACTTCACACATCGCTACAGTATTGACAATAGATAATTTCTTCTTTGCAGTAATTTTGCTAATGTTACCGTACTTTTCAATTTATAAATGATCAAACAGGTAAAAAAAATAAAAATAAAAAAATCCCAAAGACTTGGACCTGATCCAAATCTAGAAACTAGAAAATCATACAGTATATAGCAACTCGAGCAGAAGCATGTTTAGAGTTTTGGGGGCGCTATGCAAGCGGTCCCTGGGGGGAGGGGGTTCCGGGTGGGAAATTCAGTAGAAATCGATTTCCACGGGGGCCCCCCTGGACTGCGAGGCTCAACTCAATTGCATGGTTTACGTGGAGCCTAAACAAGCTACTGCACTAGCATCTAGAAACTGCCCGAAACACTTCAGCAACTTCATGGCAACACCTTATCAACCACCAGCATTGTGCGTTCTCACATTTATTTATTTTTCACAGAAAATGTACAGTTTTAGCTTTAGCCCAGTCTTCAATCAATAGATATTGTTGGTTTACAATATAAAATATGGGAGTTAAGGGAGATGGTTTGGTTTGGAATATATGTATTTGTGTGTTTGGGGGGGTGGGAGAGAGGGATTTGGGTGAGATGTATTCGTATGTGTGAAAGAGAGAGAGTGCGAGCAAGAAATAGAGAGAGAGAGAAGCTATTGTTGGTGGTTTGTAGCCTTTCATTACACATTTCCTCTTTAGCCAATTAGAGCTGCCCTCTTCCTGCCTGCCTGCCTCTCCGGCAACCAACTCCACCCTTTCATCTGCGCTTTGGTCACTGAGCACGTCTAACGACCACATGCACACATACAGTACAATCACACACACACAAATGTCTGGTTTACTATCCTTGTGGGGTGTAATAGTTTTTATACTGCACAAAAAGTATATATTCTATTGCCCTACACCTAAACCTACCCCTCACAGGAAACTTTATCCCCCAAAAAAAGGACTTTTCAAGTGCTGGCATCATAATTACTGTTACAATGTGTTTATTTGAGCCATGACTGCAGCTCACACTGATTACATTATGCAGATGTTTCTTTTCTAGCACTGCCCACTTGATGCAGCACACTGTGACATCATACATTCCAAATGTTAACTGCAAAGGAATTCTCCAGTGACACCAGTAGATATCAATGCATTAATCATAAAGGGTGAATTTGCAAAGATTGCTAAAAAAATAAAAAATGGAAAAGGAGGAGGTTTGTCGACAAAGTTAGCAATTTTAACAATTAGCAATGTAAGATGAAATTGTGTCTGCTTTAATATTATAACTTAATCATAACTTAATTTCTGCCTTTTACATTTTTTAAGTTTACACTAATATGGAACCATAAAATAATGATAATGTATAAAGTAATAATACTGATTATGTAATATTGTAAAATTATATAAATCATATCACTTTACATGGTTCTATTATACATATACATACTATATTTAAATAGAGTAATCATATTTTCTTGCAGAAACTTTCTATTAGGAAATATTTATTTTGATGTAACTTTCCCAGAAAAAAATTAAATAAAAATCCACTTAATAAATAAATAAATAAAAATACATAGTAGAATTGAATTGTAGAACGATATTTTAGTTTTTCTTTTTCTGAATAAAAGGAAAAATGGGCTGATCGTGTGATTGGGGCATTGAGGTGATAAAATACAGTGTTAATAATAGATATGTGTGTGTGTGTGTGTGTGTGTGTGTGTGTGTGTGTGTGTGTGTGTGTGTGTGTGTGTGTGTGTGTGTGTGTGTGTGTGTGTGAGAGAGTGTAAGTGTGTGTGTGTGTGAGAGAAAGAGAGAGAGAGAGAGAGAGAGAGAGAGAGTGTGTGTAAAGGGTGATTTTTACTAATGGCAGTTTTATAACCCAACATAAACCCGTTATCTCCCACACGCAGATTTCAATCACACCGGGACCCCTATTACCATACTGCCCCCTTCACACACACACACACACACACACATAAACACAGAGCAGAGCACAGTCTCAGAGGATCTCTATTAGCATACAACCCCTTTCAAACTGGGCAGGGGGGTTAATCTAGACAAGGGGGATTCTTTAGCCCAAGGAAATAAACACACACACATCCATCTTAATAAATAGAACATTTCAAAGCTGTGGGTTTATCTGTCTCCCTCTTTAACAGGCCTGTACATTTTAATGGGATTTAATTTGTGATTGGAGTAACAAAATGTGGTGCGTGTCCACTGGGATTCACGTGTGTGTCTTTAGAAAAGTGCCATTTACACTGTTTTGTTAGTTGTGTTTGCTTAGACAAGCATCATTATTATTATTGCTCGTATTTAAGGTTTGAACACACTTGTAACCCTAAGCATTGTTACTGATTCTTTCAAACACATGCCAAGTTCATGTATATAATTTTCAGTAAAGGTTTGCATTTTATGACTTCAACCTTATGACTTTAGTGACAAAAGTTCACATGAATTTTAAGATTGTTTGTTTTTTGTTATTTTTAATATGTTTTTTATAATTCATTAATATTATTTTGGGAGAACATTTAGTAATCTGAACTACACCTAGCCTAAAAAAAAAAGTCAAATTTATTTTGTGTGTTTGTTTGCTTGCTTGCTTATACTGCATGTTGGTTGGCTGACATAACTTTGATTTGATGGGCAAAAGTTTTTCCAAATATTAATTTTAATGTTTAAATAAAAATAATATTTTAACAAAACCACTTTAGTGATTTTTCCCTAAATAATAATAATAATAATAATAACTTCCAAATTACTTGGTAAAAAGGAAAAAAGTTTTTCCTTTTTACCATTTTATCCTTTTTTATAGTCATGATATCAGCAAAGTTGTATTAACCTTTTTGCGTCTTTATTCCATTGTATGTATGACATTTATGCACTTATTTTTAAATGAACTAACACACCTTAGGAAGGGGGGAGTGGTGTGTTATTGATCAAAAATAAAATTACATTGAGAGTCAGAGACTCATAGAAAACACCTTAGCAACCCCATAGAAACACCTTGGCAACAAACCACAAAACCCATTTTGCTGAGGCTTTTTGCAAAAGGAAGAACCACACACTTTCTTCAAAAAGTGTAAAAAAAAAAAAAAAAAAAAAAAATATATATATATATATATATATATATATATATATATATAAATTATTACTAATATTACCCTCTGCATGGCTGTATGATTATAAAACCAGTAAAGAACACCCAACAACTTTTGACATGACAACAAAAGAAACTTTCCTCTTGTTAAGAATTAACTCTAAACCCTAAAGCCCTGTCTGTTAAACCATTACTCTTCAGCTAACCCCTATTCTGTGTGACAGTTTGCAATTTGAGTGTTAGAAGCATTACTTTGAGCTTAGTATTGTTTCCTAACAGAAACATTATATGTGCCATCTCCTATTATGTTGTTGCATGTAATCCTAAAATTGCAGGATACTTGTATCCACTCGTTGCAAGTACACACATACAGTGTACACACTCTCTGTGCTGGTGCTGAGCTGTGTGGAATTCAGGTGCACGCGTGTGTGTGTGTGTGTGTGTGTGTGTGTGTGTGTGTGTGTGTGTGTATAAGAGAAAGACACAAAGCAGGTGTTTACATTCTAAGCGGGTCATCCTAACAGCTATGTTTAACGACAACATCACCTTCCAATGACCCAGCTAATGAGAGGGGCAAGAACACACTCAGCAGAACGTTCAACTATCTGTCTTTTTTTTTTCTCTAAAATAATGTTCAATAAACACACAAATAAACTCCATGCAATATGAAGGGACAATTATCTGATATCCTCCAGGGCTTCTAAACTCTCTAATATTGAGTCAAAAATGTAATGTTTGCTAAATGAAATGTAAGAGACAGTAAATAAATAACACACACAAAACATGTCACCTGAGATAATTTTTTTAGGTTTTGTTGCATCCTGATCATTCCCATTGGGTTTCTGTTTTACTCACTGGCACCACAATAGAAATCTTTAAAATGCCAAAAAAAAAAAAAAAAAAAAAAAATGGTGTGACACACACGTGTGCATACACACTCTCACAGATGATTACCATACTCTACATTACTGCTGTTCAGATAAGTGAGGTCTTCCTCAGGGAACACACACTTACACACTATAGCACACACACACACTTTTACAGATAAGTGGTTGGCTCCTGAGGGCCTGCCAATCCAGAGTAATCCTACAAACACTCTGAATTTTCATTTCAAACAAAAGGCAAATCCACACAGAGACACGACCAAATCTGTTGTGCTTCTCTTCTTTTCTTTTCTGTTCTGCTCTTTTATTGTTCCCGCTTTTTCCTTTCCCTTTCCTTCAAGCTCAACCACTTGTTCCTCCTGCTTTATTTCAACCGTTTTCATGAAAGAATGAAATTCGATGAACAGAAAACGTCAATGACAGAGGAAGGAGATTGCTAAGAATATTTAATTAACATCCATATTCTTCAGTCAATTGGTTTATTGTTTCTAGGCCATTTGGTTCGAAAGTTATTAGCTAAAGTGTAAGTGCAGTTTTGAACTGTTGGTGGCGCTAGAGAGTCTGAGATAGAAAGCTCAAAAACTGCATGATAGAGGTCGAGAATCTTTTCTTTTAGTGTGCCAAATTTCACAACTTTTCATCATATGGATCTATGGGCTGCCATAAATAATCAAACAGAAAAATAATACTGATAATCAAAATTGAATTTATATTTTTATTTTGTATTAAATCAACAAATCAAACATATAAATTATATAGTTAATTTCAAGTTGGCTTTTTTTTTTTTTTTTTTTTGTAAATTTAAAATAAATTGATTATTAATAAAATGATAAATAATTAGAGTACTGTTTTTCAATGTGATATTCAATATACTAAAACTAAAAGCAGCCCTTTGAGCAGTCTGCTGAAGAAACAGTTCTTGCCACACACAGAAACTACTCATTCTTGAAGGACAAAGATTTACCTGAAAGAACTTTTCTGGTTTTTAGTTTGAACCTGGACATTCCCATGGTGGTACTTTTTTTTTTTTTTTTTAATCTTTATTTCATCATACTCATCCGTACTTCACTAGAAAATTGCAACATGCTTTATTGTCAGCTGTATATATAATATTTCAAGTTTTTTTTACCACTTAAATTTTGAATTGAAGCTATCCTACAGCTTGAGAAGATCACATGGAATAATTTTATGTGGCTTTGTATGTTTGCATATCATGCATAAAGGAATTTCTAGAGGTGAAATCAAAGTAGCATCTAGTGAAGTTGATCTTGCGCAGCTCAAATTAGTGATCTTTACACAGTTAGCTGAACATCAACAGCATAAGCAATTATCAGATCGCTACCAGAAATACTACCATATTTTAGTCAAATGCATAGCATTTTACAAGTGAATGCAGCTGCAATGCAGTTAAGGAATTTTAAGATTAAAAGTGACACCTATAAATATCTTAATCTTATAAACCTTTTTAGTCTTCGTAGACAACACACACATTTACGAGCTGACATGAAAAATACCTTACTTGCCGACTACAATGACAGCCCACCAGAGAGACACGCAGCTACTGTAACTGCATTCACAGACAGGACTGTCAGTATGACCATTAGGTATGTCCACTCCTGTCTTGGACTGGCTGAACGGCCTGTTGTTTGGTGGGGGCCCGGGGCCAGGGCTTGGACCCCTGGCTCCGTCCTGCTTCATTAGAGTAATTATGGCTGGGGCCAGGTGAGGGCAAATTACAGCCCACCGGCCCCGCATGAGCACAGGTTAGAGTTACACACACAAACATGTGCCTGTACTGAGAGAGAAAGATTTATACAAATCTATATGTACACTGTTTTATTCTGTTTTTATTTTTACTATATTTTATTTTGAGTGGGGAATGTGTATGGGTTACAAATGTGATCCTAAATAATGTCTTAATTATTTCAGAGCAACAAAAATTATGTGCATTAGAGCATAATCCGGGATAATTCCTGAATAATTAAAAGCAGCTCATCATGTGGTCTGGACCTATAAAATATATATTTGCAAATTCTGTTTTAAACAAGTCGGCATGCTTAGCTTTAGAGTACTTATATATATATATAGAGAGAGAGAGAGAGAGAGAGAGAGAGAGAGAGAGAGAGAGAGAGAGAGAGAGAGAGAGAGAGAGAGAGAGAGAGAGCTTAGCAACATTAGTAACCTGCTACATTCTCCAGGTTGACAGATAAATACAATTTACTTTCACACACATAGGTGTCACGCTGTCATTTTTACACACACATGTGCAGTTGCACTTGTTATTCCTGGAATGTTTCCAAAGTGATTAACTTTGAGAGATAAAGCCAGGGGTAGCGATGATGTCACATCCTCCACGCGCACGCATTACCCAGGATTCAGTGCTGTCAGCACATGCTGATGGAATCTCCAGAGGCCTGACCTCTCCCTGCGAAAGGTCAGCAGATAAACATTACAACACACACTTCAAATTAATAGGAAGTGTTGCAATCTCGGTTTAACAAAGCAATAATAACAAAAAGCATTTATGCAGTGTTATCATTTCAAAAATACATTCTAATAAAAATAAGAAGAGGAGTAAGAACACACATTTGAGTAACCATAGCAAAAGCCACATTGTAGTCTTTGGACCTTTTAGTCAGTATTTAGCTAAATTGACAGTTTTTGGACCTTTTAGTCAATATTTAGCTAAATTGACAGTGTGGAGTTACACATTCTAAGTACATTCACCTGTACATTTACTTCACCCTGTATCTCATATATTTTAATGTGTATTTAAGCTATACCATTTTAATATTATATTTATCACTGATAAATCTCATATAGAATGTGTTTGAGCTAACCATTCTTTGCGCTTAAATGTACTTGCAGATAATATAATATTATTTAAATAATAGGCCACTTAAGTACACTTAAAGAGAGTTACTTTCACTGTTTTTTTTATATATATAAATTTAAATTATAATAAATTTTCATTCCATTTAATTAATTTATAATTTTTTTTAATTGCATCTTTATATGTACTGTAATTTCATATTTACTTCTTATTTTGGAATATGTTCAATTACACTGCCAAATGTATTGACAAGTATTTAACGATAAAGTACAATTTACTTTAATGTCATTTCTATTAGAATCATGTCTTCAAATATATTTAGTACATTTAAAGTATATTAAATTTAACTGGTATATCGGCATGTACTACACGGTACAAATGTACTTCAAAACTTTTTAATTTTACATTATTAAATTAAATTTAATAATCAAATTTAATTTACATTATTACAGTGCACTTGTTAAAATTGTACTTGTTTAAATAAAATTATTAAGTAAAGTAAATATTTCATTCGTAAATAAATATTTCCATTAGTAATTGCATTTACACCTGTAAATATGAATAAAATATGAATAAAACAAACATGTTGAGTCATTCACCTGGAGGGCTGCTGTTTCCTTTTAATTTCACACCTCAATGATATCACAATCAAATTATCAGTGTTTGTGTATGTGTGCACATTCGTGACCCTGGACCACAAAAACAGTCATAAGGGTATTTTTTTCGTGAGATTTATACATTACCTGAAACCTGAATAAATAAGCTTTCCATTGATGTATGGTTTGTTAGGATATAGGACCATATTTGCTGAGATACAACTATTTGAAAATCTGGAATCTGAGGGTGCAAAAAAAATAAATAAATCGAAATATTGAGAAAATCGCCATTAAAGTTGTCCAAATGAAGTTCTTATAGTAATGCATATTACTAATAAAAAAATTAAGTTTTGATATATTTACAGTAGGAAATTTACAAAATATCTTCATGGAATGTGATCTTCACTTAATATCCTAATGATTTTTGGCATAAAAGAAAAATCAACGATTTTGACCTATACAATGTATTTTGGGCTATTGCTACAAATATACCCCAGCGACTTAGTTTGTGGTCCAGGGTCACATTTGTACTTTTGTGTGTATGTACTCATTCTAACTGGTCCTTCACTCATCTAAAAGTGACTGTCTACCAGTGAGATTTTGATAAAATAATTGAATCGTAGTATAGTATTGAATCGTTGAATAGTAGTTTTCCAAACACATATTGACAACAGTTTATCTAAATGCCACTGTCTACCAACATAGACACTGATAGAATGCAAGAAGACCACAAAAATAATGCTAATTCTCAGAAAAGACTTCAATTCAATGATACAGAATGTAATTTTACATGCAAATAAAACAAATTACATTTAATTGTTATGTCCGTATTTGTGCATACATTTGCAAGTCTGTTAACTGTTCATGGGTGTGTTAGTAAGGGTGTTTTATAAAAACAAATACAAATTTTGCCAATCATCAAATTAGCATTACTGCAAACTAATTATTATTTGAACAATAAAACATATTCATGCATTCACATCAGTTAGGATACTTATGTAATTTGCGTTATTTGTATAATATTAAGTATTTTAATGAGTCAAAAATAACTATTGCTATTGCTTCTGGTTATTTTAAGTAGGACACATTGCATTGTGGGATACTTTACCTCATGCAGCATGTGATTTACTGCATACTTTATATATCATCAGGTGTAGTAAAACATCTATGTACTACAAGGATACAGTAGAAAGAGTAGGTTTTAGTGTTTGTGTTGCAGGCAATAGTAAATATACAAATCGTTTTAAAGTTGCACACATTAAAGGGTTCACAATAAATTTACTATGCTTTTCTCAAGAACACAATAAGTTGATAAAGATTTCAGATATTCAGACTAATATTATAGTGGTGTATTCATGTTCATCCGAATCAAACGAATGAAAAAAAAAAGATCAATGAGATCAATGTTTTAATTAAACTAAAATCCAAATCAAGACATAAGGGGATGTATTTCCATGCTGTACTCCAGATAAGAAATTAATCAGGCATTATAAATTAAGATGCATATGTACAACGTAAAATTCATAGGGACAGATAAGGAGCTAATGGAAGATGCATCAATACATGATGAAATATGTATGAAAACCAATATGTAAGATAAACTTTATCTGTTTCTTAATAAAGGTTACAGAGTGTAGTTGGGTGAATTATAGGGTTATCTGGGACTTCACTTTAACAGTTAAAATATGGTAATGTTAATGCAGATTTACTTGTGATGAAGCGAGAAATGTACACCTAATGTAAAAGTTGTTGCGATGATGTCACGGGACGCGTCAAAGACCAAAATTTGCAGAAAATCTGCGACAATTACAAAAATTTGTGAACCTGTTCGAAAATTGCGGAGTTTGCTTGATTTTGCAAAAATTCAGTGATCGCAGAATCGCAAAATCCTGGAGGGACTGGTTTTTTAAGCTTGTTTGTTTGATTTTAAGTAAACTTTTTTTGGATAATCAACCATGTCAAAATAATAAATTAAATAATAATTAATAAAATAAAAATGTAATCAAAATTTGTGCCCGTAAATGGTTAGTCCACACATAAATGAAAATTGGTCACCCTCATGTTATTTAAAATGATGTTCACTGATCAGTGTTTATATGTGAATAAATATATATAAATATAATCTTCTTCATATAAAGTGATCGTTCTCTTTAGAATATTTGGATTAAACCACTTGTTTCATACAGATTAGATTTACTATATCTTTATAAAGTTTCAAGTTTTGGATGAATTCAAAATATTTTAGTTTGTGATGATCATATAGATTTGGAATGACATGACAGTGAGTAAATTATAACTTTTTTTATGAAATATTTTTAAGATATAACTATTTTATTAAAGCAATAAGCTCTTTGAGGCCGTACTGTATTGTGGGTATTATTAAACCTATTGTTAGGTAGCTAAGTATTTCATTTTGTAATGAGAAAACATTTAATAATGAGGAAATTAATAATATATATAAAGATATATATATATATATATATATATATATATATATATATATATATATATATATATATTATATTTTATATTTTATTTATTTTTTTTTTAATTAGAAATAAGGTAAAAAAAAAAAAAAAATATTCTGTCATCTTGCTATTGAATGACAACACTTCAATTATGATCAGAAGGCAAAAATCCAAGATGCCCACATAAGAGATTAGGGGCAGCTGACCTCTCCAGCCCCTTGTTGAGAGGATCTGGCCCGACCTCTCACCCCTCCACCCTCTCCATTCAACAGCTACCTGAACTCCTGTGAACAGCACCCGATATGGCCTTACCTTGACAGGCATGTCTGGCGCTCATACCCCCCCCTGTCTTACGCCACAGCCATCTGGTCGGAAGCACAGGGAAGAATGGAATGTCCCTGTTGTGCTTTTGTATCAACGCGGTGTTCATTTCTTTTAGTGTCTGCACTCAATGCATTCATAAATCAACCTGGTTTAACGTGTCATTTGTCCTGTGAAGACAAATCCATTCTGAGCCTTAAACAAACACACACAAAAGTACAGTATAGAGACTACTGCAAGCTAATGTTGATCTGCTAAGCGTGCTCTCACTGTATGCAAACTACTGTCTGACCTAAATACATTCATGCAACATTTTTCATGTAGATTTTAATATCTATGCAAAACAAAGTTTCATTTGGCACCCTTCTTTGTTCCAATATGTTTCCTTTCCAGTTTCATTTCTTAGTGTTTAATGTTACATATATAATGAGGACGAAACTTCTTTAGAATCTAAAGTTGCTCTTCCAGACTTGAAGACAGA
The DNA here is from genome assembly GCF_018340385.1 of Cyprinus carpio. Taxonomy (NCBI): domain Eukaryota; kingdom Metazoa; phylum Chordata; class Actinopteri; order Cypriniformes; family Cyprinidae; genus Cyprinus; species Cyprinus carpio. Next base: position 16,331,867 of record NC_056575.1, read on the forward strand.
ACCATTCATCAATTCTCAATACAATCTTCATACAATAAGTGATTTTGCATTCCATTCAGTTCCGTTAGCAGTTTTTAAGCATTTGCATTCTTGTGCAGATGCAAGTGGAACACAACAACAGTGTCTTGATGTTCATGAAACATTGCACTGCTACTGAATCTGAAGTACAATGGAACAAGAAACAACATCAAAAAGCCGACCAGTGTAGTCCAATTCTCGAAAGGAATAACTCTGAGCTGGTTATTTATAAAGAGACTCAAAATCAAAAATTCATTCTGTTTAAAAATGTACATGTGTGTAGTACGAATACAATCGTATTCCACGTAGATATCCGCCGTATTGTCATCGTGTTACCTAGAAAAAATCAGCCACATTGCTGGTTGCCTGCCATTTATGAATATGACAAATCCCATTTTACCGCTTTTGCATACCACACACTCTTATAAAAATAAAAAGCTGTCATTGGAGCGGTACCCTAATATGTACACTAGAGGTACTAATATGTACTTTTAAGGTACTTATATGCACCCTTTAGAGGTAACTAAGGGTACATTTTGAAAAGGTACCACCCCAGTGACTGCTTTTAGATTTTTTTTTTTTATTTTTATTTTTTATGAGAGTTTATAGTAGGAAATTAAGCCTATATGGAGATGGGGAAGTTATAAGTTTGAGTCAGTCTAATGAATCACTCTCTAACTGAATCATTTAGTGGTTCTTCACTAAGATCATTTCATGACTATTGGCATGACGAAACTCAGAATAAACCGAGAACTGCTGTTATGACTAATTATCTACTTACTGTGACTCTAGTGTATACTTGAGACTAATTACATGATTAAGGTTTTGCTTCCTTTAAAGTCCCAAAGGAATCATTAATGGAATCTTTAAAGTATCAGAATCATTACATTCAATACAATTCCAGTTCCTGTCTGCAATGTAAAATAAATCAAATAAATAAAAGAATTGACAAGCTTAAATGTAGCACAATTACATGTAAATAGTTCAAAACAAATTTTATCTGAAAGTGTCATGTGCAAACATGTGTATGTGCAGAATGAGTCAGACAGCGAGAGAGAAAGAATAGTGTACTTGTGTAACACTGAGCCAGGGTGCCTGCAGGCAAAAGTGGAAATTGTAAGCTCTTTGTAAGTGCAAAGGCCACACTTAGAAAACAGAGCATAAGTGTGTGTGTGTGTGTGTGTGTGTGTGTGGGGGTGTAAGTGTGTGTGTAATCCCTGATGGACATTTTAATTGAAAGCGTCAGACCTTTCACGTGCGGCTGCTTTCAGAGATTGCGTCAGAAGATTCCATCACGTTCAGTCTAAGCTTTGATTGACAAGATTCCCCTTTACACACTACAGACTCACTTAACTAACCTGAAAACACTGACTGACTGACAGAAACACCATATTGTGCTTAAATATTCTCGGCTTGCTGAGTTCATTCATGGGCTAAAGGGTACAACAATAGGAGAGACATTTATTAAGGAAAGCAGAAAGTGTCTAATGTGACAAATATAACTTTAAGGAGTTTGCTAGACATTAAATCAAATACGTTCATAGACGTACATGTTTGCATTGAGAAAAACTAATGCAAATTCCAACTGATTTTAGCAGATTGGTTCATTTGGACCATTCATTTGGATTCATTTCATTGCACCAGTTGATTTACCAATATTAAGTCATCACTCATTAACTCTTTATGGCGACAAATACAATTAGAAGAGATATAAGTCACATTTTTTTAAAATAATGTCACAATTGTGAGATATTGACAGTTATGAGAAATAAACTCTGAATTGTGAAATATAAAATCACAATTGTTAGAAACAAATGACAAAATTGTGAGTTACAGTCACAATTATGAGAAATTAAGTCACAATATGATATACAGTTTAAATAAAAAATTATGAGAAATAGTCGCAAATGTGAGATATAAAGTCAATTATTAGATATAATGTTGCTTGTGAGATATAGTCACAATTATGGAAAATGCAGTCAGTTGTGATGTGAATTAAAAATGGGAATTAAAAATAATATGAAATGTAGCTGTTATTGTAATTGTGAAATAAATTTACAATTACAAGAAATAAAGTTGCAATTATAAAATACAGTTACAGTTGTTAAAAATAAATGTCGAAAATGTAAGATACAGTCACAGTTACGAGAAATGAAGTTACAACTGTAAAAATAACGAGATGTAGTTTTATATAATTGTTAATATATAAATATATTAAATATATCAGTATATGTTAATATATAATTGCCACAGTTATAAGAAATAGAGTCGCAACTGTGAGATACATAGTCGCAGTTAAAAGACTGCAATGTAGCAGTCACAAAGTACTGCTTTTTGTAAGTAGCTTGTAATGTAGCTAATTAATTTTTATTGTTGATGTTTTCAAAAGAGGAGCATCACTCTAGTTTCAAATTGTCAACAAATTCAAAATTAGCCTTATTATTTTCTAAGTACACATTATTGGTCTTATTGTGCACAAGGAAACTGTGTACTAATTGTGTACTAAATTCCACTGCTTTTGAGATGACTTTCTGTGTCCAGTGACATCACCAAGACCTCTTATTTTTTTTCATTCCTCCTCTTGACTTGACTGGTTATTCATTTTTTTTTCCTATTTTACTGAGCAAAGTATAAAATATGGAGCCTACAGAGGCAAACGCACATACACAAACACACAGAGCACTAAATTATGATGGTGTTGACAGGGGTCAATGGGATTGGCCCACCTTACCTGTAGGGCTTAAAATAACATCTCACCAATAGCTTAAACTAGCCTCAGTTTTAGCAGCTTTCCCCACAATTCACTTCACATTAAAACAGCATATAGCAGCCACTCACTCAGTCAATTTGCTCACTTCACAAGCCTCTCTCTGTCGTTTCCTTCGTCAGTAGCCCACAACTTACCCGACACATCATCTACTCTCAATGGTGCTTAATTAAAAAATGTTCAAATAAATAAAAACAACATAAAAATATATATATACATAACTTTGATAGATTTATCCCTCAAACCAGAATAATGCAAAATAAGATTTAATAACACCTTTCATATTAACAAGTACAAAGACACAATATTTGCATAAAAGTGTGTGTTTGGGTGCTGGGGAGGCTGTATGGCTTTAAGCTCATTGAAGTGCGGTTCAAGGCAGCGTTGATGTATTGTTTCATGTTAAAGCCTGATGGAAGTCAAGGTGATTATTAACACGGGCGGCTCAGAAGACGAGGTTTTGAAACGCCAAAATACAGACAGGCTGACACAAAGGCCTTCACATGTTTGTTTAAAAGAAATCCTGTAGAAAGGAGAAAAAATACATCATTCACTGTCACTGCACAGTCATCCGCTCAGAAAAAAGGGATAACCACGCCGTTGTTGTTCAAACAATTCCAAACTGAAAGAATTTTGACGCAGCGCATGAGATAGTGTGGCATAAACTATTAGCCGGCGGTGGAAAATAAATTATATCTGTCAGTTTTAACCGGATTATGGTCTTTGTTAACGTTTGTTTGTGAGGTTAACTGTGTGTGTTTGGTTCTTGTATTCAGGAGGTTTTACCTGTATCTTTGGCTATAACTTTGCATCTGTATTAGGCCTGTGAATATAATACATTCATTTAGTTAATTATATTAATATGCATTGCATAAAAAACATTCATGCAATTAATCATACCATTCCGTAATGAGGGATTTTCCTGCACTAAGGCAACACTAGTGTGAAAAAACACCTTGTGTGACTCCACAAATGAGAAAGGAGACATTTACAGATGATGTGTTCTTGCGTTCAAAAACAGCTGCATAGAATGCAATAGAAAGGAACACAAGGATCTCAAAATGTTTTTCATAGAACTCTTAAAAAATGCAGAACTCATGGTGCAAGACATGTAAATATACGTCTTTGTCTGATCTTTTTCTATGTATACATAAACCAGCAATTAAAAATATGATGCAGCCAAAAATGGCAGTTTAGGTGGTCTTGTGTTGTAAGTCACATTTTTTACTTTTTTTAAAAAAACGTATTTTATTTTATTTATTTTTTTATCTTGCTTTTATAATTTACTTTTGGTACTTCATATGTCTATGCAAAAATTGTATTGTTTTTCCCTTGTCCCACATCTAGACTACCAATCTTCAAATATGAAGGTACATTCTAATAATATAAATTATCAGGTTTAAAATTATTATCTTAACAGAGTGAATTAAACAAATCATTTATTTATTTATTTATTAAATGACAAACATCTCACAGGAATCAATTCCACAATAGAATTTGGTTGTAAAAAAATGAATTTATTTGTTTGTTTGTTTAGTTAGTTTTTATTTTCTTAGTTTGTTAATTTGTGTGTTTGTTTGTAAAGAAAACAGAGCAATCGAGGTGTTTTGTGAAACTATTGTTTTGTGCAAAAAGTTGGAAAATATTTTTTTATCAAATTTTTAGCTATGAAATCAACCAAGGAGTTTGCTATTTAATTTCAAAATTTTCCAAAATGCATTTTCCACTACTGTCATTTTCATCTCAGGATGCTATTAAACAAAATACATGTTGAAAATGTCACGTTTGAAAGTGTCATGTTTTCATTTCTTTCCACTATTTGCATGTATTCCATGATTTAATTCCATGTTGTCTACATTTCAGATTAATGTAATGTCATTGAATTATTTGGGGAATTTCCCACCAAATATTGATACATGTAATTGATTAATTAGCATGTCATGTAATTAATTTGATTAAAATGTAAATCAATAGACAGCCCTAATCGATATATGTCTGTGTATGTTTTTTTTTGGGGGGGTTATCCATGCCTCCATTCTAAACTCAAACATGTCAAGAAGCCAGTTCATTCTATTTGCAGAGCCCTCTAGGAAATGTTACACCTTGCTCACTAAAACTCTTTTCCATCAGATGACATTCTACAATAAGATTTATGGATACAATTAAGTGGATCTAGACAGCAATCTCCCTAATTCTGTAAGCAGACAGTATGTGTGTATCTTGGTAAACATTATTAAGGGTGAGGCTTGTTATTAGATGCCACTGTCATAAAAGACTGATTGATGTATTTCCGCAATTTACTTTAGAGAGACGCAAATCCAGTGTTATTTATATGCATACACACACACACTCAGGGCAAGTGGTTGTTTAGACATTTAATTGTTCTTGAACAGGTTAGATCAGATATATGATTTGATGGATTGCACTTTTAATAAGACCAGAAAAATCCAATTTGGCGAAAAATAAGTGTGGCAGGTGTTTTGGTTGATTTATGTCTATTGCAATATGTCCTACTATTTATAAGTAATTAATGTGGTGATAATAATTAAATACTACACTTAACAAATGAAGCAAACAACCAGGATACACTGTGGTGAGTACTGCATCCCACAATGCACTACACCAGACTAAACCGGAGGCAATTTACCTCTTTCTAGAGTATTCGACTGGACTTGCAAAACTGGATTAAATATGCAAAATAGTAATTTAATTAGCTAAATTTACTTTCCAAACAACACTTTCCAAATTCAATACAGTAAAGTCGCATAGCAATAGCGTAGCATGCTACCATTTGTTGTTGCATAGTGTATATACATGCTTTTGAAAAAAATTAAATAAAGTAGTATACTTTATATACTATAAAATACTAGTATTCCATTCACCAAAAAATAGCCTGTATTTGTGTGTGTCCAGCTGGAGGAACAGCTTGAAATTCATGGACCAGAGATAAAACCTGGAAAGCTTTGAGTGTGTGAGTGATTTACAAGACCATCATGCATGTTTGTGCTTATGTACCATTATCAGCATTTCACGGTGTTAACATTTATAGCACCCGAGGTGTGAAGGTTTATATTGCAGTTAAATTTGAGCAGTTTTTCATACAAATATATTTACATCAATGCAACCATCTCAACAACACACTTTAGCTGAATCAACTGGAGAACAGTTGTGCGCATGCACACATGTAAGCTATGCCTTCCCCATTATTTTTACAGTATAACACTGCCACCTTTTCAAGGCAAGTACATAGACAACTATAAGAGGGATATTGACAACTGAATATATACATTTTGGAGATTACTGGACATTTTGGCTTTGTTCACAATGGAATACTACACAAATTTTCAAAATTTATTAAGTAACGTTGTCATATGGTCTCACTAAATTGTGTATATAATTCAGCGAGTGAGTAATTACATATTTATAAAGCATTTGTAAATATACTTTTATAGAAATTATGTAAATAAAATCTATAACCTTTTAAATTTGAAGTTAAATAATGAGACAGGAACGAGTCAGGATTTTAAAAATCAAGTTTGATCCCGATCATTCATCATACCAAAAATGAAAGGACAAGCGGAAGTTCAAAAACAGTAAATTGTCCGGTGAGTGGTTCTAAAAGATTAATACTCTATTGTGTTTGAAACTAGCAATAAAACGTTGAAACTACCCTACTTTAAACCTAACTGACAGCATTAACAAAAGCAAACGTGGCATACTGATTTTATTATGACTCTTGTATTTATGGGAATTCATGGGACTCAAGTTTTCCACATCGCAAGTGCAATGCTGTACCAGGTGAGCTACTGAGCAAGTTTACCATGTCAGAAAAGCCATACATTTGGAACTGGTTATGTGATGCAAACATCAAAATGCATTAGTTACAAAATATATATAATAATAATAATTCAACGGGCAAAAAAAAAAAATTAACTGCCCCTGTAGTCTTAAAAATAAAAGTTCTTTATATCAGCAGGAAACAGCAGTGAATTGTAGTATGTTTTTTTGATTATCTAGTTAGAGGCATGTTTTTCCAATGAACTTATGTTGGCCAAAATAGAATGAGCAGCATGGCAGTATGTCATTCTACACATTCAATGAGAAACATAAAATGTAAATGAGATGGGAAAGTAATGTCCAGAAGTGGGAGTGAGATGATAGGAGGATGTAGAGGGGCGAAACTGATCGATGTTTAAGTGCAGTGGGTAATCAGGTAGGGCTGAGTCAAAGGTGAAAGGTCACATGGCTGTTACAGATAAAACCAGACACGCTGAGGTTGAGTGAAAGGCCAATCTAACACTTGACAGCTCCTTACATAATCAAACACAAACACACTAACACTAATGGCTAATTCGCATTCATCCAAGTGGAAGCCACAGAATTTAATATATCATAGCATACATTGTACCACCTTGCCGCTTCACTCACACTCTATGAGCTTCATGCCACACACAGATACGCAGCAATGCTAAATAGAGTAATAAGTCATTGCACAATACTTGTATTACAGCACAATGCAATAATCACAAAACGACAATATAGTGAAGATGCTGACAGGATGTGTGTTTATGAGAGTATTGGAGTGTGTAAGAGTGTGTATACACAGCAAGAGGTTTAGCAGGATGAGTAAGACGTGGTATTGTTTGTCTCGACTGGCGGGCATTGCTGCTGAAAAGACATCATGCTAGCATTCCGCGGGCTAGTGCCAGGCATCAACAATCGCACTTCAATCGCTCAGCACTGATCCAGCATGCATACAGGACTTAATCATCTGCTCTTAACGCAGGCAAACTACTAACACACACACACACGCCTGAGGAAACAGCTGAGCTCTGGGTTAAAAAGCAGCACTATAGCCACCAGTATAAAGGGCCTGTTGGCAGATTGATTCATGCATTTAGCCAAAACGCATTACATTTGTCTCATGCCTTCAACTGAGTTTTACACGTCTTTTCACATGTTTCAGAGGGCTTTGCACCGACACGATTGCCCGTAATACCAATTCCTCCAGTTAAATTTACATATCCTCCTCAGAGTTGCAACACGTCGGCAATCCAACATTATGACTTCATTAGTCAATTCAATTCAATTCAAAATTGCTTTATTGGCATGACTGTAAATTATACAATATTGCCAAAGCTTAGTATACATGTACAAAAAGATAAAAAAAAAAAATAATATAATAACAATAACAATAATTAAATGAACATCACAGTAATATAATGGAATATTATAACATCTTAGAAGTATTAAACTGTAGCAAATTATAATGTGTTAACATTTGATACCACAATCTTTAACTTACATAGAAACACACATACATACTAAGGATCACTGTGGTGGACAGTAGGGTAACACACTGATGTCAGACACAACACACATTCACCTGCTGTCTCTCTCTCACATATATATATTCACATGAAAGTTAGCATGAAAGTTTTGATATCTGGGTAACCAGCTCTTTCTGTCTCTGCCCGTCTCGATGGCTAGACTGTGCTCACTGAGCCTGTACTTCATCAGGATCCATCTCTGCTTTGTGTCTTTGACATAATTTGATTTTAGAGTTCGATAGAATTGTAATTTACTTTGTGTTTTAGTTTCTTGATCCCAGTGTTCCAGATATGTATTTTTAGATTGTTTGACAATTTGATTTATTTTGATGTTTGGGTGAGAAGCAGTGCTCGTCTGCGACTGGTAAGTGTTAATAGAGTTAGTCAGGTTAGTAAGTCTCAGAGCTTCTGTTGGATGTCTGTCCCATTTAGTGTAGCTCTGATCACTGAGTGGACCCCAAACCTCACTTCCATACAGCACTATGGGCTGAATCACACTATCAAAGATTGTGTACACCAAATTGGAAGCGGTATTTCAATATTTTGGAATTTTTTCTTGATTACCCCATCAAGCTTTAACTAACTCCCCGATGCAGTGATGATCAGGCTGAGGTAGGTGTACTGCATCATGTGTTCTAGGGCGGTGCTGCATAGGCTGAACTGGTATCTGTGTTTTCTTGACATCTGGGCTTTTTCTGAAAGACCATAATGTTGGTCTTTTTGAGGTTTACTGCCAGGGCCCAGTTCTGGCAGTAGTTGTCCAGCAGGTACAGGTGCTGCTGTAGTCCCTGTGGGGTGGATGACAGCAGCACCAGATCTTCTGCGTACAGCAAAAGCTTGATGTGTTTGTCTTGTAGAGTGAGTCCTGGGGCTGTAGACTGTTCCAACTGCACCGCTAATTCATTAATGTAAATGTTGAACAGCGTTGCACTCAGGCTACAGCCCTGCCACACTCCTCTTTCCTGGGTGAAGAATTCTGTATGTTTGTTGCCAATTCGGATTGCACATTTGTTGTTTGAATACATTGATTTTATGATGTCAAAAACTTTACCCCCTACACCACTTTGTAAAAGCTTATAATATAATCCGTCATGCCAGATAGAATCAAATGCTAAGTGAAATCGACAAAGCATGCAAATATTTTTTTTTATTTTTTGGTCTGTTTTACGTGCTTATTGAAGGGTGTAAATGTGGTCAGTAGTTCTGTGATTTGAAAGGAAGCCAATATGACTAGGGCTCAGGACACTGTGGTTTAAAATACTGCTAAATAACTTCCCCAGATTACTGCTCACACAAATGCCTCTGAAATTATTAGGGTCCAATTTGTCTCCACTCTTATGAATGGGGTCATGAGTCCTTGGCTCCAGATGTCAGCAAAGCAGCTTGAACAGCTTTCTGAAGCTCAGGTGTGCAGTGCTTCAGCATTTCACCCAGAATGCTGTCAGGACCACAAGATTTCTTACATTTTTTGTCATTTGAGTTTGTTTGTCAATTATTTTATATGTAATTGGAAAGTCAAGTGGGTTTTGAATATTTTTAATTGTGTCTTCATAAGTTAGATTTTGTTTGATCAGATCATAATTGTCATTTAGTTGTTTTGGAGGGATTTCTTTCTATAAGTTTTTAAAATGTTTTGTCCAAAATTATCCTTTATTTATCTTGTATTGGTAAGTCTTGTGGTTTTGCTGTGCTCAGATTATTCCACATATTATTCCCAGTACAGTCTCTCACTAGAACTTCCTGTGCTGACAAGTGTGTGTATGACGGAACCCATACATATAAACTTTTTTATTTAAATTGTTTTTGAAACTGAGATGCTGGTGTGCTGGTTTAGCCCCAAAAGCCTGCTTAATTAGCTTAAAGGGATAGTTTACCAAAAAAACAATTAAAAATAATAATTTGTGTCTCATCATTTACTCAGCCTCCACTTATTACAAACCTGATTCTTCCTTCTACTGAACATAAAAGATGATATTACAATTAATATTGGTAACCAAAAAGGTGATGGTAACCATTGACTTCCACTGTATTTTTCCCAAGTCGTCCATCAACTGTTTGGTTATGGACATTCTTCAAAATATCTTTCGTGCTAAACAGGAAATGTAAAAAAATAAATAAAAAACAGGTTTTATACAGGTTTGGAAACCCTTGAAGGTAAGTTCAGGGTGAGTAAATGATGACAATTTTCCTATATGGGTGAACTATCCCTTTAACCAACAGATCTACTTGTAAGGCCATGCCGGTCGACTTGTTTTACCAGATGGACCAGCATTTACCCCCTAGGAAGGACAAAGGGGACATCCTGGAAGGAGAATTAATAAGTGAGATACCCAACCTATTTGTAATTGTATATATAATAAATAAACTTTGTATCTCATAATGTGACTTTTCTCTAATTAGGACCTTGATATGTAAGAGTTTTGGATAAAAAGTGAATCCTCTAGTTCATGTAGCGATTTGATAGGCGAATCAAAGATGTCATCTTTGTGATTGTAACAACAATTGGTAAGTCTTTGATCACTGGTAATGTCATTGTTAATTATTACTGATAGCCTGAGAAATTAAATTGAGTATGTGTTCACACAGGTGGCATCAAACTGATATGGGTGCCAAGAAGTAATATCAGTTCATCTTTAATCAAAACATGAATATTTAGAATAAAGGACAGGAAGGGAAACCGGAGAGCACTGGGTTTTCTATATAAGAAAACGTGAGGGATAAAAGAGAGAGAGAGAGATGGACAGAGAGGCAGAAGGTGGATGATAAAAGCTTGCCCTGCCGCTCAGGGATTAGACTCTCTCTTTTCCCAAATGTCAGCAGACATCTGTTTCATATTTATGATTATTATCCTCCCCTCCCCGCAAGCCGGTTAACACTTAAATGATTCTATCACTTTGCAGGGTCGCCCGCTGCCTTATACTGCATAATTTATGAAGCTAATCTGTCAGTTAAAAAAAAAAAACAGAGAGCCAGCAAAAGGGAAGATTTTATGCCAGATGAAGTGTGTAAGTGCTGTAAAATGTTCTTCGGGGAGCTGAGTTAAATGCCAGTTACTGTAAGAGCTATCATGATGGATTAAAAAAAAAACGGCAGTGTGAAAACTCAACTGGAAGGTCACATTAAGTGGACTTAAATTTTCTAACTAAGGTGAACCGCTGGATGAAGCCGACTCAAGCTGAGTCCTCTGTTTACATATACAGAGTTCTGGCATGAAACTCTGATGCTGAAGTCCGATAGGTCTAACTCAATCTGACGGAATGACATCATCACATGGCACAGCTGATTGGTTCTCTCCTGTACTGGTAGCCAATGAGCTTGCTGATCAACATTCAAATATATAACTAGAGCTTGCCGTAGCAGTGCAGCTTGCTTCAGAAACCCTCCACCTTCCCCAGCTCCACCTGTATGCATCTGCTACGAGGTGATGTATGCTATGGGGTTATTTCATGTATGTAATATTTGCAGCAGTAATATTCTTACATGCTCACAGCAACATGTTGTGGATGTATTGGCAGTAGCAAGTCTCGGAACTTGCTCTGCCGCAGCAGCATAGCAGACATATTCCGTCAAGACCAAATACATTAACATTATCATGTACATTACCATGCCAATCCCTCTGAGAGTTGTCATGACAGAACCTGAATTTCTGAATCCAATAGAGACTCAGGATAAATTGACCACGGTGTAGGATCAGCCATTTGGAGTGTTTCTTGAACTGCTTTTTATTGTACCAGGATTCGTTTTTTAATGAAACTTTAGTAAAAAGGTTTGTATATTTTTACCAAGAAGAAAATAAAGAACTTTATTGAGATTAATTAGTTTTTAGACAAAAAAGGGAAGGGGGAAAGGTCAATATAATACACCTTTATATAATATAATATAAGTCTTCTTCTTCGTCTTCTTATAATCATTATTATTATTATTATCATTATTTTTTTTCTTTTCTTTTACTTAAAGAAAAAAAGGACAGCATTTTCCTGTGATATATTAATATACACTGTGTATATATATATATAATATATATTATATATATATATATATATATATATATATATATATATATATATATATATATAGTAGCGTATCAGGCCTGAACCAGACAAATTAAAGATTCGATTGTGAGCCTGGTTGAAACATGAGCCGAATTCCACAGAAAGGCAACAGGGTGTTGTAAATCAACTCCTAGCACCACAGTCTGAAGCAAGATAACCAACCAACTCTTTCACAGAACAACATTAACACCATTAAAACAATTATTGACAATTTCAATTCGGAGAAGAGATTGTCAAATTTGGGGCAAGTAATCCAGATTGATGGTCAAAGAGATGCACAGCGTGACCATCATATCTAAACCCATGATAGTAATCATGATCACAAGCTCTTTGGATTGACTTCCCGCACCTAGAAGGAAACCAGACTGAAATTCCTAAGGAGACCAGTTAACCTCTCTGGTCTTCACAGGACATATCCTTACTCCACAGAATGGCACAGATAATGCCTTCCAATGCATATATGCACCAAAATGAACTCAAAAAAGACTTCTAAATGGATATCAGTCCATTTCTTAACTCCATATCATACATGTAACCCACACATTTGACTATAATGTTTCTAATCACTTATTGTGTATGTCTTTTTAAATAACTCTTGAAAAGCTTAAGGGATCATATTCGTGTTTAGTATGTGTGTGTTTGAATCTTCCTGCTTGAAACATTTCTGACCATCAGTTATTTGTCAAATGTATCATATTCTTGTTATAGGAATCATGTCCAAATTCTACCCTGCAAGAGCAGGAAAATTCGGACCACGTGCTTGATAAGATAACATATGATTTATGAATGGGTGGGACAAACATCGCAACAGCCCGAGCAAAGACAATATCTAATTGGTCAAGACAACATTTGAGGTGTGGCCAAAAGGCCAGTCTAAATACTCAGGATACCATCAAATTCATGCTTTTAGCTTGGGTTTAGCTTTTGCTATCAGTCATGCCGGCTTTTAGCCTGCTTTTTGCTTTGGCTTTTTAGTCATGCTTTGTCATCACTTTTAGGGTTCTTCAAGCGCCGTTCCAGCATGCTTTGGCCTGCACGCCTGCTGCTGCTTAGCCACGATGAGAAGAAACACCACCTAGTCTCGTCAAACTTTACTTCTGTTCTTTTACTTTAGTTTCTTTTCTTTTCCGTTTGAGAGTTTCGTGTTCTGAGTTAAGGTTTGTAATGCTGTGTCTCCGAGTCTGACCTCGAGTGCCCGTTCAACTTCAACCAGCCCACAACTCCGCATCGTCAGCCAACGCCCAACCACGGGCTTCCCAAGACGTCACTTCAACGACTACTGAACTTCCAGCCAATCAGCAACCTCGGGAAACCCCCTTTTCAACGACAACAAAGGGAACCCCGTTACACAGTCAACACAAGTAACGTACCTCCAGACTCTGATCTGTACTGGTGAATCTAATATAATTTTAACCTCATTGAGGAACTCAATGCGAGGGTTATTTAAGTGACTGATGTTTGTTCATGTCTATGCAATTTCACATATTGCTGTAAACTTGGGATTTCACATTTTCATTCTCTTAAACTCATCCTTTCCTAACTTTCTATCCTCCTGCAACTTGTGTGAATGTGAGTGCGTGTGCTTATGTGTTAGATTAGTTTATATGTCTTAGATTTATCTAATAAAGCCTTATTCATATTGAAAAGAGAAGTATCTTGTGTTTTGTGCTTACAAGTTAATGTCTTAAACTGCCGATCTTGTTACTATGCTAATTAATAGTGTTTTCACTATACTTTGGATATTAATATCCAGCGCAGATTTGATGTTAAACGGCTCGTTCAGTGAATCGCTGGCCGTTTCAGTGATCAGCCGTGAAACAGTGATTCTGTTCAAATTCCCTTTAAAATCTTAAATGATACAGTACAGTGTTGTACCTGTTTCCCTTACAATATATATATACAGTGTTGTACATGTTTTAAAAAAGTTTATATAAAATTTAACAAAAGTTTTTTTTGTTGTTGTTGTTGTTTTAAAGCACTGGCTGATACAATGGTCTGAGGAGGAACCAATTCCTGGATTTAATACCTCCATTCTGCATGTTCCTATGCAGTTGCTAGGGTATTCTGAGTATTTGCTAATACAATCTTAGATGTTTGTTAGGATGTTCCAAGCATTATATAATATTTGAACCAACCTCAAATCCTTTGACTCAAGACCAAGAGTAACTAATAGTGACGCTTGAATTAAACTCTGCTACATATTTACATGGATATTAATAACCTGCTTCAGAAATCTGTCCAATTTTGCACTCAGTTATTTGAGATCTGCACTCAGGTCATCTGATTTCAAAATCAACAATTTTATCCTTTCAGTTTTTTGCAATTTTTACATCTCTTTCTCCAGGATGAAAAAAGTGAAAGTGAAAGTAACGTGACGTGTAGCAAAGTATCATTTCCAATACTCGGAATCTGTGCTCTGTATTTAACCCATCCAATGCATACATCCCCAGAGCAGTGGACAGTAATTTTTGCTGCGACGCCCAGAGAGCAGTTGTGGGTTCGATGCCTTGCTCAAGGATCTCACCTCAGTCATGTTATTGAAGTTGAAAGAGAGCACCAGTCATTCACTCCCCCCACCTACAATCCCTGCCAGTACGAGACTCAAACCTCTGACCTTTGGGTTACAAGTCCGTCTCTCTAACCCTTAGTCCACAAAGTATGTGAATGTCAAGGATAAAATGCTATTTTAGCGTTCGATTTTACACTAACAATGTGACAAAATCTCTGCCCCCCTCCTCTCTTTACCCTCATCCGTGTGCAGACTCTGTCTGTTCTATCCATCATCACACCTCTGTCTTTCCATCCTTCAGGCCTGACGTGTCAGGCGCCCCCCTCCCTGCAAGTGTGACAGCCCGATCAGCACCCCATTCCCGTAAGCGTTATTATGAAAAGTACACAGTTTCGATAGAGTGCCCCCTCTGACATTTCCCACTTATTAGCTAGTTTTCATACAGGCTTCAATCAACCTTCCTAATCCTCCGAGGGGCAAGAGCAGTTTTAATTCACCGATCGACCGATAAGCCAAGCACGAGCGAACGAGCGCCTGCCATAGCAATGCAGGCCTGAGAAAAAAAATAAAAAACGCAAGAGGGAGAGACAGGGAGAGAAAATGATTTACACATAGATGAATCGTGCTTACAAGATGGAACCCTGGGCATTAGCCACGGATCTGAATTTCCTATCTGCCTCTCTCTCTTTCTGCCCCATTCTTTTTTCGCTCTCTCTCCTTCTCTTCCACCATTACCCTTGCTGATTGCAATCTTTCAGCGCCATTGGGTCCTGTGCCTGGGTTCTGTTTAATCTGCCTTTAATCCGATAGATTTTAAATATTCCCCCTGCTCCCGCAGACTGGAGGCAATTAACTAGCCTTCTGATGCTCTTCTTATCAGTTGCCTCCTTGTATCTGCGCGAAGCAGCCTCCAGACACTGCCAGACTGACGAATAATACCCGCTATTTACTGCCGAGGCCAGCCAACACACTGCCGCTCCTCTGCATTATAAACAGGTATTTGGTAAACATATCATATACACGCGCACATAAACACACAAACAACGACACCCTGCAGATTTCACGTGACCATGCGTCCGGCAAACAAAAGGAGCGTTTTAAGTGTAAAGCGCTTCGTTGTGTCTATTTGGTACGTGAAATGTACGCAAATGCAGTCATAAATAAACATGTCTGGATTTTGGGTGTAGATAGCGACAGAACATTGTTAAACTGTGTATGCAGCATTTTGTCTATTGTTTCTACTGAATTGTCAACTTCAGTCTGGAAAAAAGGGTGTTAATGTTAAAATATACATGGCTGTTGGAGCTGTGGAGTAGTGGGTAGCACATGCACTCGTGAAATAGCTTCCCAGGTTCAAGCTGGGCCTGGTCCATGACCTAATCCCATTCTGCCTCGCTAGGTTTTCCAGTCTCTTACAACTGTCTTATTACACCCAATCTGATTTCTGGAAAAAAGCCTATGAATCAAATTGTACACATGCAAATAAGACATAAGATATATATATATATATATATATATATATATATATATATATGCATATTCACTATTACTATGCATATTCACTATTCTTGTCTTTTCTTTTAGAATAAAATTTGAATGTCAATTAAATTTAAAAAAAACTAGGAGGTT
Source organism: Cyprinus carpio (assembly GCF_018340385.1). Taxonomy (NCBI): domain Eukaryota; kingdom Metazoa; phylum Chordata; class Actinopteri; order Cypriniformes; family Cyprinidae; genus Cyprinus; species Cyprinus carpio. Next base: position 16,348,172 of record NC_056575.1, read on the forward strand.
ATTGATGTAGTGTATTATCACCAACGGTGTTACAATGAAATAAACATAACCATAAACGATGAACATACTGCTATGAAATGTACGGGGAGAAAAAAATATGGTTTAGTTTAGATTAGGGAACTCATATTCACTATTAACTATTAGATTTCCCTGAATAAACTCCCAATTTTCAGCTTATTAACAGTTAGTTAGTTACTTGTTAAATTTAGGTATGGGGTAGGTTTAAGAGATCTAAAACATGTTCATGCAGAATAAGGCATTATTATGTGCTTTATAAGTACTAATAAACAGCCAATATGCTAGTAATACGCATGCTAATAAGCAATTAGTTAATAGTAAGAATTGGTCCCTTAAATAAAGTGTTACCAAAAACGCAGATAAATACGTCTCTAGTTTCGTATAAAACAGTAACAAAACACTGTTAAACTTTGTATGCTCCATTTTGTCTTTCTAATAAAACTGGCAGTTCGATTCTTGAAATGCAAGCTATTGACATTGGTGAAGTGTATTCTTCTATTTTTTACACGCAACAACAGTCTCAAAACATTGTTAAACTGTCAGTCGAATTTTGGAAAAAAACTAGGTTGTTTTTTTAAAAATACACCTAAGCCATAAACAATAAACATACAACTTTGCATCATATACTGGAATACAGCATATATATGTACACATAGATGTAAACATGTTGTGTTTGTTACGTCTATGTGCAAGGTGAAACGTACACATATACATAAACATAAATACAGACGTAGACAGCAATATGCATAAACATTTGAAACAAAAGACAACTCTGTATTTTGTTTTAAATAGAACTGTCTATTTGAAGTCTGGGAAAAACTAGGAAGTTATTTGCATCAGGGAAGTGTATTATCAGTGAAGGTTTTGTGTGGGAATAAGCACGGCGATAAACAGGCTAAATACGCCGATAAGACTGAAGAGATTGCGAGGATCTGCTTGACATGCACACAAATATGAAATCACAATGATCCAGGTCGTTGTAAAACACGCACTCTCTCTTTCTTTCTCTCTCTCCTCATATCTGCCTATTTCCTTGATTGTTGAGAAACAGGGATAAGATGTTTTAATCACCTTGTTCCTGGGAGGAGTTTGCTGTGACTTATTCTTTGTATCTGCACTAATGCTGTATATCAGCGATGACAGTATCTATCTCTGTCTCTCACACATACACATGCACAAAGAGAGAGTGCACTGGCTCAAGTAAACCCCTGATAAGGATCGGTTAAGAGTTTTATGACATCATCAGACCGTGACAGGTTTTTGGTTTACAAAGCCTGCATCTGATTGGTCATTTATGCTAATGGTGCCAAAGATCAATAGACTGGTGCCAACTACAAGGCCTGTCATAAAGGAACACTCTACCCTATCGCGCTTTCCATCACACACACACACAATCACCATAAAAAGCTTTTTCAGCCATTAGTGGTGTTTGCTAAGCAAGTTTTAGTATTATTTTTGGTCATTAAACATCATGGAAATAATGTCACATCCCTCAGAAAACATTATATGTTGATTGGGGCTCAAGAAACATTTCTTACTATTATCAATGTTGAAAATAGTTATGTGGCTTAATAATTTTTGGAAAATTTTTGTGGAAAATTTTCATTTTTGGGGTGAAGTATCCCTTACAATTTCAGTTATAGCCAGACCATTCCTGGTTTTAAAGACCTTCTCTTTCTCTCTCACTCTTGGTGTCATGTTTCATTGCACACATGCCACTTGCCATTAGAATCGAATTCAATTACTGTTACGCTAAGCAGATTGGCTACAACCTTTCTATTAACAAGAAAAATATGCACAGGCGTACACACACACAGAGTGATACTGAATCCTTGGTTTCCACACATATTTTGATAATGATTTCATGGTATTTTGGTTAAAAGTGAATATAGTTTCCCACGACAAATCTGTGGGGATTTAGTGAATGTACAAAAATGCACATGCAGACCAAATATAGGTTTTGGATACTAAGCAGAGGTTTAGATTAGTCTTAAAAGCTGCAAATATCTATCAAACATACCTAAAGGGTTATACCGGCCATGACACAGATCAAATGTCATTTAAAGTTTGAAGAATTTCAGCTTTCAACTTTATATCTTACAATGTGACATTCAATTTCCAATCACCCAAAGTCCTCCAATCACTGTCAACCTGTCACATGCTTTTGTTTACAATGACAGTATACAATGCTTAAATGCATTAATACCCCCTATTTAACCATATGAAATGGTAAACTATATCTTACTGTGTGGTACTGCTTATATGCTAAAAATTCTACTTAAAAATTGTTTCAGCATGCTTTTTAAGCTATACTTTAAATAACTGTATCATGCTTTTGTGTCGTTTGCAACTCCTGGCAATAGTGTTTCCATTTCTTTAAATTTATATTGTGACTTTGTTTTTCCATCATTGGACTTTATAACTCACACTGTGAAGTTAAATCTTGCAATTGCAACTTTTTCCTTTATTAGGACTTTGTGTCTCACTGTGTGATGTTTAATCTCATATTTGCAACTTGTTTTGGAATTGTGATTTTAAATATAGCAATTGTGACTTTTTTGGAATTTTGTTTTTGTTTTTCTTAACAGTGTGTTCACATTTGCAACTTTTTCTTATAACTGTGACTTTATCTCTCACAGTGTGATGTATAAATAATGTGTGTGACATGTTTTGGAATTGCAACTGTTTTTTTGTTGTTGTTTGTTTGTTTTAACGCTATATCTCAATGTGACTTTTTTGTAATCATACAATTATCTTTTTAATTTTTTTTTTTAATCTGAGGCACAAACAGGCCTCCATACTTTTCACCATCCAATCAATTCCCTATGGACAATCAAGTCACACCCTAATTTTTTTTTTTTCACAATTTCACTCTGAAACACTTACAATTACGGAAGTCATATGAGTTTTGTTTCATGATGATTTTGAGGCAAGATTATCAAAAGCACATTTTAACATCATATTTTGATCTGTCTCACATCCACAAAGTCATAGAGATTGATGTGAAAATTGGAAAATCGGGTGGAAAGAGAGACCAAGGTGGGTTTAAACTGGATGTCTACCCCCTCCGCGAGGGTCACTTCAGGAGTGTGGCCCAATTCCACCCTCTCTCATCACCTTTTCATCGGCAACTCTATTTCTCTGTCTCTCCCTCTCAACAAATGACACGGAATCACATAAAAGCATCCCCAAGAGCTTTCTATGTACCAGCTACAGGTCACACAGACACAGGCACACAGACAAAAACACTTCCAAACGGCAGATGAGCGAGGCAGCCAATCAGAATCACTCGGTCTTATCAGCGTGCACCCCATCAGCGGTGAGGGGTTTGGGGTGTGGGTGCAGAGGGGTGGCAGCGAGGGGGTGGGGGACGTTATACCGAGGAGCTAAGTCGCCGCGGCGACCGCTAAGCCCACCGCGGTTCCACTAGCTCGACGGGGCTGTGTGAGCCTCAGGCGGGATTTGTGACAGCAAAATCACATCAGCCTATGCTGATTAGCCCTCTCTCTCTCGCTCGCTCTCCTCCTCCCTCCGATTTACAGAGAGTGAGAGAAGGGGGAAAAAACTATCTTACACTGTGCTTTTTAATAGAAAAACGATTGCTATCTGCAAATTGAGTCCCTGCAAACTTTAATAAAGGCTACAGGGTTGAGTGGCATTTTGCATGCTGATTTCAGGCCGATTGGAGGCTTTTTTGATGAGAGAGAGGTTGCCATGGTAAAGCTGCGCTCCCAGTGTTCCAACAAACTGCCATCTCACAGAGCGAGAGCAAAGAACGAAAGACTTCCATGTGGAATCTCTTTTTTTCTTCTTCTAAAAGTGATTGACTGTTGAATAAGTGAGTGTGTGTGTGTGTGTGTGTGTGTGTGTGCTGGGTAGGACATTCTCTTACTGGGTGTGAAAAAGTAAACCAGTTCATATTCCTGGGTAATATGGTAGAGAACCATATTCAGAGATGGGCAAAATTGTAATTAATTGTATTTAAAATATGTATTTAATTACAAAAAATATAATTAAATTAAAATGTAATTTGTAATTAAATACTTTGACAGACAGTATTTTGTATTTGAAATACTTAAAATACTTAAGTAGGTCATTTTATTCTCAGATAATACATCTTTCTTCACCTGTGTTAATTGTACTGCCAACTCAAGCCTATCACAGTTTTTGGCTAGATGCAAGTGAATCATATGACATCCTGTTGGATCCACAGGCGGAGTCTTAAAGGGTTAGTTCACCCAAAAATGAAAATTATGTTGTTAATTACTCACCCTTGTGTCATTCCACTCCTGTAAGACCTTCGTTCATCTTTGGAGCATGAATGAAGATATTTTTGATGAAATCTGGATTACTTGAGAGCTTTCTGTCCCTCTACAGTCAGCCATGCAAGTTCCACATTCAGAATGGTAGGAAAGACATCAAGTAATCCATGTCATTAAGTACATCAAATAATCCAATTTTATGAAGTGACAGTGCTTTGTTTAAAAAAAAAATTACCACTTTATTCACGAAAATATTCTCCAAACATGTGTTGTGATACTCTAGTGAACACTTGTGTTGTGTTGACTAGTTCTATCATGTGAACACAACACAAATCCGTTGCGATTCTCTCATGAACGCAAAGTGCAGATCAGTATTTTCATGAAGTTGTAAATTATGTTTTTGTGTGTGTGCAAACAAAGCACTCACATCGCTTAATGAAACTGAGGTCAAACCACTGGAGTCACATGGAGAACTCTACCGATGTCTTTCCTACCATTCTGGACTTTGAATATGTAAGTTGCGTTGGTGCCTATAGGATCAGAAAGCTCTCGGATTTCATCAAAAATATCTTCATTTGTGTTCGGAAGAGGAACGAAGGTCTTACGGGTCTGAAACAGACATGAGGGTGAGTAATTAATGACAGAATTTTCATTTTTGGATGAACTATCCATTTAATTCGTCCCTGAAACCTTCCAACTGGAGAAGGAAAAAAAATAATAATAAAAAAAGCTGTTTTGGTGCTCAGTGCACACTGGCTAAGTATGTACTAAAATATCTACTATTTTGCAATATGTTAACAGCATGAAACAAAGCTTTAAAAATGAGATCTGGTAGACTAATTTTTATGTGAAAGCACTTTTTTCTTATGTGTGTATCTAACTCCGGTATTGCTAATTGTAATGGCACTTGTCTTGCACTTTAAATGACTGCTTGTAAGTATTGTGTGTATTTTTGTATTTTCAAATCACAAGTTACTTGTATTTTAATTGAATGCATTTCTCACACCAGTATTTTGTTTTTTATAATAAATACAGTACATTTGATGAGCAAGTATTTGTAATTTGTAACAAAATACTTTTTGATGTATTTGTGTCCATCTCTGATGGCATTAGTGTACACTGTGGAGGGTACTTAATTATTATCGCAGGAGAAGAGAAATGCAATCAAGCAATGAATAGTTTTGTATCCCCTTAAACTACATTGTTATTAGAGTCTATTTATAACAGTGTCTTGCTTTAATGCGATGAACGGCTTTATTTGTATAGATGTTGGATAATCCTAAAGACTTTATATGGTCCGAGAGATTTTCCGAACGTTTTCATTAGATATAGCGCAGCCCTTCTGATAAAATTCAATAGTATTCTGCTAAATTGACTCACAGGCTAAATATTCTCATCACAGTGTACAAGTGCGAGTGAGAGAGAGAGAGAGAGAGAGAGAGAGAGAGAGAGAGAGAGAGAGAGAGAGGCCAGAGGAAAGAAAATACACATATAAGTTAAATATAAACTCATATAAACAAAAAATCAAAACTGTTTTCAACAACAATAGCAAGAAACAACAATAAGAATTATTTCCTGAGCATCAAATCAGCATGTCAGACTTGAGCAATGATGCTGAAAATTCAGCTTTTTTATAAAACATTACATTAATAAATATCTGTACATATACAGACACGACTTGTCAGACTGATTCAAACTGGTAACTCTGGAGTTCAGGGGTCATCTTGAACAATTTATTGAAACAACCAGTCATTTCGCTGATTATACAATAACCTATGTCATCTACGTTACATCAGTAGCTAATATAATTTATGAGCCCTTTTTTTTTTTTTTTTTTTTACTTTTTAGAATTTGCACTGATGAATCCTGCAAAATGAGACCAGGATCATTTAAGAAAATAAATAGTGTCAATATATCTATTAAAACTGTATAAGCTAATGTCTATGCATGTGCAAATATGGTGCACACACTATAAATGGACAAAATCAGGCAAAATGTCACATAATAAATATGTTGTATTAACAGATTTAGTAAAATTAGTCAGTTTATTGAATACACAATTTATCTGCAAACTCTGTCTCACTCTCTCTCTCACACACACACCAACACTCTTAGCACATACTTCTGCCAGCTGTATTATAGCCCTAAATGTGAGTGAAGCTTCCAAAAAACAGCCAGACAGGCAAAACATGCTGTGTGTGTGGCTCTCTAGAGATCTTCTCATAGGGCAGGGTGCCAAAGCTTGGCACAGATGAGTACCTACTGCCTGCCATTCTATGCCACCCAACCCCCTGGCATCAGCCCTTCACCTTATTTTGCTCACTGAAAATGTGAGCCAATCAGATCTCACATCATGGAGGGGGCATGGCCACATCAAGGGGCTTTGTAAATCGATCTGATAGGGGGATGATTCAAACACTACATATGTACAAACATTTTTTTTTCCCCATATCACTCAGTATATGAGTTTACCTGTTCAGTGTGATGACATGTAATGTTCCCAACAACCTCTACAGTCCCATTTTACGACTAGATGGTAACTGTCTATTTTAAGACTAATGACAGCTTCAAAAAAAAAAAAAAAAAAAATTCATTGTCAAATAAGTATGCTGTACGAGTTAAACATGGATGAAAAATTTTGCAAAAAAAATATCATGTTTGTATTATAATTATTATTATTATGAGAATTGACCCTTCGCAAAGACCCGCCCCCCTTCGTTACTGTTGCTATCTCCGACAAGCCATGGTGCTCTCATGCCATACATCAGTGAAAAATACATCACAGAGCAAAGATGACACTGACAACTTGCCGACAAACAAGACAGAGCAGGTTACTTCTGGTATTAAACAAAGTCTCAGCTTTTAAATTTTGTCATTTTGTAAGAAATTCAAACAATACATAGCATTTTGTGGCTCTTTTATGTGTCGTGACAGATCACTGTAGTTTTTCAGTTCAAGCGGCATGTGAACCGATCATCTCTTCCTCTTTACTGGCTATAGCATGAAATAAACCTGAATGAACATCAGAAGCTCTTGTTTCAACTGCGGAAAGAAGTCAATACACATAATTTTTCAAGTTCAAGTCTACCAAAGTTAATCTATTCTCCTGTCTGGTATGTTTGTCGGACAAAATGGCAGATTCAGCAGTATGAGTAGTCAGATCGCCTGTAAATCAAACTCGCTGTGAAGGGTCATTTACATTTTTACTATGCGATAGTAACATTTCTGTCATAATATCTTCAAGTTAACGCTTTTATTTTGTCAACTCATGAAGATGCTTTACCTGTGCATACCAAGTGAATGATGGGAAACATTTTTTGTCTAAAAGTCTAAAAAGAGAATTGTTTTTTGCTGCTATTTTTCATTAAAAGTACACAAAATGCATACAATCTAAGTTGAAAATTGACAACTGCTTATTTTTTCTTCTTATTTCAAATGCAACTAATTGTTCAGAATTAGTTAAGAATTATGTTCAGTTCTATTAACAGTTTCTTCATCAATGTCAACTTTGAACGATGTAGACAGACATGAACATGCCTTCTATCAGTCAGTCAAAATAAGTTTTCGGAATCAGTGAGTCACTGACAAACTCTTCTGAATCAGTCTGAACAATAACTGAATGAACACCTGGCTCACTCAGTGATCCACGAATCACTACTACTCAAAATAAACTATGAATAATTACTGTACTTAAGGTTTATGAGACATGCTAATATGTTAACTAAACTAATGGTTTATATGGCAGTGAAAAGTTAAAAATTTAAAAACTAAATATTTAGGAAGCAATCAGTAAGAGTCATTAAAATAATTACTTTATTTGTTTAAGTATACTGATGGAACAGTCCATCATACTGTAGCAATCAGCAACCAATGTCATGTGTATGTTTGAAATTACACTCTTCTGCTTTAAGAAATTGCAATCGTTAAGTAGAATCAGAGCTTTCCCCTTACTCCTGTACAAATTCAACCTTCACAACTACAGGATATTTAACAACAATTAGCAACTACCAATATAACTTGAAAGTCACACCCCAACTCATAAAGCCTTAGCTCAAAGAAAATCCCTCTAGTAATAATGACATTGTGTTGCCATTCATGTGCACTCATCTCATTAATACAGTCATTCTGACGTGACTTGAAGGTAGCTTGTGTAAGCTGACCAAAATGTACTGAAAGGGTACACGAGATGTATTTTTAAATGTAGAGTTCAATACATTTAGTGCTACTGTAAGAGTCTGCAGTCATGCCCTGAATTGGACTGAATTATTGGGAGGAAGCAGAGAGAGGGGCAGAGAGAGAGCGAATAAATGAAAGAGAAGGAAAATAAAGCCCTGTTCACTGGAAAATGAAGGTCTGAGCATGGGAGAAATGCCTTTTGGAATAGTCACTGTTAAAACTTGCAAATGTGCTCAGAGCGATGAATTGTGGTGATGCCTTTCTGCAATACACACACACACACTTACGCGTCCATCTGAATGGATTGAAAATTGCCAAGAGTGGTGTACTGAGATGGTCTCATTCTCACATTTGGTCATAGCTGACATAACTTCCACCCTTAAATAGCATGTACTGTCAAGCCCTGGGTCTAAAAAAGGACCAAAATGATGCAAGAAAGACAGAGAAAGAAAAATAGTGTTGAAAGATAAATACATAAAGATTAATTGTCCATTTCCTTACAGATCCCATTACACCAGTGGTGACTGCTTTTATTTTCCATTGGAAGCACAGCTTCCCTTAAAATTTCACAAAAATGTTGTTTATCTATGTTCATCAAATGTCTCCCTCTCTCTCTCTCTTTTTTTCCTATTATATATGATACATATAATAATACATAAAATTATTTAAAAAATGATATAAAAATAAACATTTGTAATTATTATCAATGGTTTATTTATAAATTTAAATGAATATATATATATTTTTTACCTATCACGCCTGGTACATTAGCGTATTTTAAAAATGTTTAAATTATATATAATATATACACGTTTCAAATGGATAAATATGTAATATACTGTATAAAGATAAACATTTTTAATATCATTTATTGATTTATCTATTTATGTATAAATATAAAGTATAATATCATATAAAATGAACATAATAACTCACTTTATAATGATTTTATATATTTATAAATTATATTAATTCAAAATTAATGAAAATATATATTACATATCACTAGTACACATTTTGCCACAGTGACATCTATGCTTCTTCTTTATTGAACAGCACCAGTCGCCACTGGTATACACACACTCTCTTACACGCACAGGCCCGGGACCCCTGTCCCTCTTGAGGCCATCTGCAGGCCGATAAGATGCTATCAGTTGGCCCTTAAAGCACTTGAGAGCCACTTTAGGAGATCACTGGGGCAATTACCATGAAAAGTAAAAGATACTGCCTATATTGATGTTAGATTAATACTGACCACCTCCTCATTGATTTTTCTTCTTCCCTTAGCACAGTCTTACCCCATCTTATGCTAGCGGTGATCTGAATTTCTGATGCTAACATTGTTTTATGGGACTGTCTCTCTTACGCGCTGCCAACCTGATAAACCCTTCGTTCCATCGTGCTATCTATGGTTTCAAGGGCCGATCTAGAGAGGGAACGCTCCTTATCGGCTGATGTTATTCAATTGTCCCACGCTGATCAGGACCATTAGTGCTTGGTGCTAAATAATGCATCCTGTTTTAAAAGGCCCCTTATCTGGCCACTGTTTGTTTCTAACATTATTAGTATCGGAAGGGTAATGACAGTAAAAAGGAAGATATGAACTGATTGACAGAGCTGGGATGTCTAAAAAGGACACCGTCCATTTGGGAGGAGACATCGAGGTTTATCTTATTGTTATTCAAAGGGCAACAATCCACCGGGGGACCCTGAAAGGCGATTTAAATGCGACTAATTTAAGTGCCTCTGATGAATCTACACACACTTTTTCGCTATCTCTTGCTCTCTGTTTTTCTTAGACATACAGTCTGTTGCTATGAGACAGATTTATACGCCATACTGGCCTCTGGTCCTTTCCAGCTCTTATCGCTGAAATTATGGGATGGCAGAAAGCCATTAAAATTCTGCTTAGGTTTCACTAAAAAGCTGCAACCGTGGTAACTGCTGCATCTTGTAAGGCTACCTATCACAATACCAATCAGATGTTGTGCAAATATACACACTTTCCCTTAATGACCATTTATACTGTGAAAATCGCTAATAAAACTGATTAATTGGTGGGCCTTCTGAACACATAGTCTTGTACAATTAGACTGGTTTAGGAAAATCTCAATCAAACACATTTCTTAGTTTCTTAGCACATACTGCTATGTAATTTAATGCTTGAATGTAATTTAAGATGGTTTGGATGAAAGTAAATACAACTGAAATTTCAGTATTTATAGCATACTATGCTAAAACTTTAACTGACAAATTAATATAACTTAAACCAACTAGTTTTAAAGCAGCCTCTCTAATAAACTAGTCAACCAAATGACTAATGGAAAATTTTGGCTCATACCTTGTGCGTTTTATCTTCCATAAAACTGCCTTTTGTTGTTTGGAGAATTTATACAGAATCATCACTTTCCATTAGCATCGGCACCAACAAAATTATAGTCTTCCCATTAGTCTTGTTGTACTTGGCACAGACACTCAAAGTTGGTCTTCATCTTTAAATTTATGAGAGTCAGACAGTAAACAAACAAGCTGGTAAGAAGTCTGACTTTGATGCAGCAGTATCGTTCACAGGAACAGTTGCTGGCATCAAAGTTAAGATAACAAATAACTCCCTCAGGACACAGAGTAGGCAAACAGTCATCCTGGGTACACGTTACAAATATGGATAATTTATTGTTAACAGCTACAAAAACAGAAGACAATGTTGTTGTTGATGTCTAATAATGCCCCAGCATTAATAATGCCCCAGCATGAATGTCATTTGAGATGATATTTAGCATTGTCTACTTCAACAAAAATTACTACTTCTATTGCTCATACTTGCTATTTTTCCTTTTTTTTATTGTGTCATTGTTCCACACTATTGGTGCTATGAACATGAATTATTTCCCAAAACATGTGCATTGTTTATGAAAAAGGGTGCTTTTACTTTTCTAAGTAATCGGAAGTACTGTTTTTACTTTAAAAAATATCCAAACCAGATTCATTGGAAAAATGTGTCCGTTGCAACATTTCTGCAGAATGCAATATTATGTTGCTTCTTGCACTTTCAAAGTTAAATGTTGTGTCAATGGCATTCAGTTTTCTCTGAAACTGATATTTCTTATTTTATTTTATTTTATTTATTTTTTAATTATTATTATTACTTTCTTTGATGTATTTATCAAGGCAGCTGGAGAATGCCCAGTGGAAAAATGGAAATGTCTGGTGAGTGGTGCTAAAAGGTTAATGCTCTATAATGTAGCACCTACATTTAATCCTTAAAAAACTGTTTACAGAAAGACTTAATCTTCATATATGCACATAACTTGTGGGTTACCGCAGGGATCAGTTTTAGGTCCAAAATCGTTTATGATTTATATCAATGACATGTGCAGTGTATCAGATATATTAAAATGTATTTAATTTCTGATGATACAATCCACAATAAGAAAAGGTTGTAGTGCCAAACACTCATCCAGAATTCCAGTAAGCAAATAACATAAGGTGTGTATATCCAAAATATACAATAATATAGAGATGAAAGAGATCCGCACTCGTCCAAATTCAGCCAAAAAGGCTCATTACACTTATTGCTCAAAGGTCACATTTGCTGATGATACAAATATTTTCTGTTCTGGAGACAATTTACAGCAACTTTTAGAGGTGATTACAACAGAAATTATTAAATTCAAACAGTGGTTTGATGTAAATAAATTGTAATTAAATATAAGCAAAACAAAGATTATGTTATTTGGAAAATATAAAATAAACCCTAAAGTAGAATCCTAAATTGACAACATAAGTATAAAAAGAGTACATGAAAATAAGATTCTTGGTTTGATTTTAGATCACAAAATCTGCTGGAAACCTCAAATAAAACATCTCAAATCAAAAGTGGCAAAGACCATAGCAATACTGAATAAATCAAGATATATTTTGGACAATAAATCAATGCATGTTTTGTATAATACTCTTATATTACCGCATTTGAGTTATTGTGTGGAAATTTGGGGGAGCACTTATATAACTAACTAAGCACCTACTGTTGATTTGATTTAGTTAAATGAAGTTAATTCATAAATCAAATCTATTTTTTTAAATTGTTTTTTTTATATATAGGTTTTTTTATTTATTTATTTATTTTGTTCGAAATAAAAAAAAATTATGAAATGAACCCTACCCAAATCCAAACCAATAGTGTTAACAAAAGCAAACAAAAATAAAATGAAATAAAAAAGCCGTTTTAGCTTGCATGTACAACTCTTTAAGCTATTTTTCCATTACATGTGTTTCACGGGATTCATACCTGAGCATTCCATATTGCAAGTGCAATACTGTACCAGGTGGGCTGACGAGCAAATTTACCATAACCAAAAAGTCATATATATTATGGAGATGATTATGCAATGCAAACGTCAAAATGTGTTAGTTTACAAATCATTCACTATGTTAAAAATGTTTTTGGGTCATATTATTGTAAGTGCAGAAAAATATGTCTTTATTAATAAAAAATCTGCCCTGTAATCATAATTTGTGTGAAAACAGTTAAAAGTTATTGGTGTTTTACTGGCATTAGTGTTGGTTTCAAATGGAAAGAGCCTTGTAAATTGTATGTATATGAGTGGTTTTGGAGTTTTGCAAATAATGTTAGTAGAGGCACGTTTTTCCAATGAGCCTGCAGTATGATGAAGAAAAAAGAAAAACATACACTTACTAAAAATTTTACCTGTAATTGGGCGTGGGTTCTTTTGACTTGGACAAGTAACCATCTAAAAACCACCAAGAATACCACAAAAACTACGTAACTATGCCCTGGCCACCACTAAGAACATCTTCATTTAGTGTATCTACTATGTATGTACTGTGTAGTGTAAACCACTACAATGTCTTCAGGAAAATAAAAGATAAATAAATAAAAAGATAAAAAAAAAGATTAAGATTTTTGATCTGTAAGATGATCCTTTTGAAAAAGAGAACATTTACTCGAGGCAACACAAACATGATTATTACAAGCATGGGTTTGTGAAAACAAGAAATGCCAGCTAACTGTTTGTCTTTTCCATTTGAAACTGGCAGCGGCATCTGTTACAGATCCCGTCCATAATCCATCTGTGTCCCTCTCACCCCTCTCAGTGTAATCAGGGCACTAATTCAAATTTGGGAGGAAGACAATCCGTGACGGACGTTTTTTGTGCAACTCCAAGTGGTGTCCCCCATGACCGGTGGAAATGTGGTGCAAAACTGTCTAAAGTAGAAAAAAAATACTGTGAAGTAAAAGAACACCAAAGAGCACTTACAGAAAAGGTAGCAACATGGGCATACACAGTGAATTAAAGATACCCAAGCACTTAGGACTGCCTAATATAAAATAATACCTCGTCTTCTACAAAATGATCATTCTCCACCTCATTTCATCTATCTGCAGAGGAGAATACACCCAAGACGTGTGAAGTAAAATAAAGTAGACTATCCTCCACAGCCCTCAATTATGTGTGGGTGAGAGGTAATAGTGAGGAAGAGGTTTCGGATAAGGTACTGTGCTCCCATGCTCCTTTTCTCTACCAGCAGCCAGCCACATCTCTGCCACAGTTTAAGGCAGTGTCGAGTTACGGCTCAGCAAACCACGTTATTGCATTTGCAGCCTCTTTCCTCTCATAAGCCTCCGCTCCAGCTAATTAAGACGAGCGCGGACTCATCAGAATAATACAGTACACACCTTACAGAGGAAATAGAGAGATTCTGAGAAAGCACAGAAAAGAGAAATTATTTGAGGACATAATCCATTCACTCTTTCATGTCTTTGCTGTACATTTGACTGCATTGTTGACATTGTTATGCACATCCTTAAGAGAAACCCAGGCTATAATCTGTTTTAAAACAGGTGACAACACCCACTATTTCCCATATGGCAACTAGGGTTGCCAGGTTTGTTTAACAAAACCAGCCCAATTGGTATTCCATAATCTTGTTCCGGGAGCTCAAACCCTCCTTCCTTCTCATTTGAAATCATGTTTTGTATGTGCGCGGGGGTTGGGGGTTGCTTCAACCTGCAGACTAAAAAAAAAAGAAAAACAGAATCTGCAGCAACAATAACGGACTTGACAACACTTATGGCAACTGGGCTTATAGCTTAATGTTTCATCTGTTGCTCCCCTGAAAAACACTTGCAATGGATTTTATCTTAATGATTTTATTTTTCGTTACATATTGTGCCGATATATATTGCAAAAAATAAAAAATATGTTTGGGTTCCCAATTTTAAGATCCAAGGTTCTGGGCAATGCTCTGTTCTAGCTAAAGTGTTCAGTGTTCATGTTTTTCAGCACCTTGCTATGTGGTTTAAGTTGTTCTGAGTGACTGCTAGGATATTGCTATGAGGTTGGTACTGTGTTCTAAGTGGTTTTTAGAAAATCTCTATAAGGTTTGTAGCGTTTTTGTTGTTCTTCTTGTTTCCCCCAAACAATTTAAGTGCAAATCCCGCTCTGCTGCCGATTTCATTGGTCACTATTTCATTGGTTGATCTTTTGGTGATATTTTGAAATGTGTTGGTGTGATTTATAGGGTTTTGTTTGAATAAGTTTAGTGTTTATGTTGTGACTATGGATTTCTATTTGTTTTATTTTTGTGCATGCAATAAGCAGACTATGGATTTCTATTTGTTTTAGAGTTGTGCATGCAATAAGCAATGTGATTGGCATGACCAATGAAATCTTTAGTATCGGATGTGTTTGTTTTGAAAAATGAGGTGTTTAGTGTGGTTGGGATTGAATTTTTTATTGGCATTTATTCATTTGGTAGATGCTTTTATCCAAAGCTTGTATCAATTCTTCCATTATCTGGGCTTTAAACCCAGGACCTACTGTAAGTGCTACTAACACCGTGCTTTACTCTTTGAGCTACAGTAATGCTTGAAAACTGTTTGATTAAAAGAACCAAACTCAAGCTATTTGTGATAGCCCTGAATCACACCTGTAACCATACTTGACCAAAATGAATTGTAAAAATGGTGATCCCTCCTTCAAATGCAAGTCTTTTTATGTCTTTTTTTCAGCTATTTACTTATTCATTTTGCCAAGCAAAAATCATAAGTATGTTCGCTTACAGAAGTAATAACACTCATGTCCTTAACAAGCTGTATGATCTAAGGTATCATTCATTACCAAACCACAAACATTGTGTGACAGGTTACACACAAAAGTAAGCAGCGAAGTTTGTTCAAAGTTGTATGAGCAATAGTATCAGTGATGCTTGCCTTGGCAAGTGGCTGTACATCTTGACATGAGCTGATTGGTTACCGTCACATCTTTATACACTACTGACAGGCTACACTGTATCTTAACCCATGTTGAGCTCCATTTTGAAGCAACTGGCTGCAAGCCTTCGATTAACAAATTACGATGTCTAAAAAACCTCTATAGCACTCTGTAATTCTGCAAAATCCTTTAATGCTAAAACATAAACCACAAAGTTATTGTCGACATAAAGCCATATGCTTCAATCACCAGCATCGCCTCTGGCTGATAACCCAGAGTTTTTTTTTACTTTTGGAAGTCATGGAAAATCATGATGAAACGTAGATGGTTTGGGAAACCAAAAATTTTCCATTCAGAATAAACATACATTTTTAAAATGCAATTGGAAACATAATTTTAACATGCAATTAGCATGCTATCAGCTATGCACAATCAGCATTCATAATAAAAGGGACTGACTTATTTATACATAGTGAAATATCACCTCATTTTAAGGAGATATTATGTCCTTTTAGTAGAAGATAAAATGAAATTCAGTTCATAAATATGATGAACTGACAGCCCTTCATTGTAAATGCGAGCCAAAAGGAAAGAATACTTACTTATCACAGGCGTATCTGTTTCATTGATGTTAAGAAAGTCGGCGCTAGCAATCTTGAGGGTCACGAGTAATCTTGACCTTTTCAATTAGAGAGATATTTTTATTGTGTATTGATTGGCCTACGCATGTAATGTAGAGTATGGTTCATATTTCTCATTGTGTCTCACTTTCTGTCTTTCCTCAGGTCAAAATCCAGCTGGCGGGCTTGGTAAAAGAAACTGAAGCTCCTTGCTGCCTCTTTATTATATCCACTGTTAGTGGCATGGATATAGCTATCAGAAAACACATTATACAATACAGATCATTTGGAATATTTGTATTATGAAATATAATTAATCTGCTAATGTTGCCTTCAAGTCTTCAAAGTTAGTTCCTACAAGTATGAAAGCATATCATATTATATATCATGATTATGATATGCATTCAAGTGACTGGTCAGAATAAGTCAAATACTAAGAATGGTTTATGGGTTTTTGTGGTCCATTCTGCCACAGAAAATGGTGAGAAATATAGTTTTGCTTTGCAATCCTTTCAGCTCATATGGCTAAATAAGTAGTATTTTCTGGAAACTGTATATTTGTCTAGTATAGAAAAATGCATACAAACTCAACTGTACCATCACTACTTGCATTTCAATTAGGGTTCAGGACATAAAAAAATAATCTGGTCCTTGGCAGGTCTTAAAATCTGGAAAATAAAACCTGATGAACAACACCACATGACATATCACACCATGTCATCATTTAGCAAAAATTAAGCCAATATGGAAAAGCCATGGGTGACAGACGAAGGACACCCTAAGATTCAATTGCTTGTAGATCCACTTTTAGCAGCAATAAACAAAAAGTAATTGTTTTCTGTATGACTTTATCAGTCTCTTGCATCATTCTGGAGGAATTTTGTCCCACTCTTCTTTACAACGCTACTCCAGTTAATAAGGTTTTCATGGTTCATGTTCGACTCAATGAATGTGAGGTGCCCAGGTCCTGTGGCTACAAAACTAGCCCAAAACCATCACCCCTCCACCAGCATGCTTGACTTTTGCTATGAGGTGTTTGTGCTGATTTGCTCTTTTGGCTTTCACCAAATGTGGCAGAGTGCATTATGGCCAAACATCTCCACTTTGGTCTCGTCTGTGCAAAGTACATTATTCTAGATGTCTTATGGTTTGTTCAGATCCAACTTTGCAAACCTAAGCTATCCTGCCATGTTCTTTTCAGAGAAGAGGCTTTCTTCTGGCAACCCTTCCAAACATGCCAAACTTGTGTTTTGGCGTTTTTCTAACTGTACTGTCACAAACTTAATCATTTAATATGTTAACTAAAGCCTGTAGAGTCTGAAGTGTAGTTCTTGGGTTGTCTGCAATTTCTCAGAGTAGTGTATGGTCTGACCATGGGGTGAATTTCCTGGGACATCCACTCCTGGGAAGATTGGTCTTGATTTGAATGTCTTCCACTTGTGAATAATCATCCTCACCGTGGAATGATGGACTTCAAATTGGTTGGAAATGACCGTATTACCCTTCCCAGATTGATGGCGGCAACAATCGCTTCTCTACGATCATTGCTGATTTCTTTCCTCTTTCGCCTTGCGTTAACACACCTGAAGGCTGCAGACCAGCAAACTGCTAAAATTTCCGCTTTTATAGAGCTCACCACTGGCTGATCAAAGGTATTTGATTACTTACCCTCTCTTGACAGTAAGGGTGTCCTTAGTTTGTTACCCATGGCTTTTCCATTTTGGCCTAGTTTTTGTTAAATAAATAATTTATTTTAATTAATTCTAATGGAAAACAATGGAATTCAATAGAGTGTCCTTTCTTTTTCACATGACTGTATTATAATCAATATCAAATACCATTCTTTGTTTTGTCTTCAGCTTTAAAAGTTAGGGCAATATGACATACAGCCAAATGAGAACCCTATAACAATTGCTCATTGTCAGCTCAATAATATGTAATAATAGCTTAATAATAGCAAATAACTTTGTGTTTGCCAAACTAAACATGTAATGTTAGCCTAAGACCTAAATCAACATTTCAAACTACTGGAAGTGAGATGTGAGTTTATATGGTTTCTGTAGTTTGATATTGAGTATTGAAGTAGGCTAGTTCTTGTAACAGTGCTAATGACAGTGCTGTACATTTCAGGCATTCAGAGATGGTCAGTCTGTTCTTCAGCAGATTCTAAGATAAAACTAGCTCTGGTTACTGCTAGTGGTTTAGCACAACTGTTGATGTTCACTGATATACTCAGACCAAAGACACCCCTAGCTGTTTACAAGAATAATTTGTTCCAGGAAATAATAAGTTCCTCTGAAAGGAGCCCATAATATAGTTCAGAGAAAAATTACATTTGTACATGAAATGTCCACTATATTAATGTTTTGAAAGTAGTATTTGATGGTCACCAAGATTGTCACATAATTCTTCACAAATATGCTGCATTGATGCTGATTTGTCATTGTTGAAAAAAGAATTGAGTTATCTTTTCTAAGACTATATATTTCTTCACTTTTTAGCAATGCAAAGCATTTTGCTGAATAAAAATGTACATGTATCCTATAAAATACCACTGATATGTAGCTGAAAACGAGAAAGTGGGGAACAAACTGTTTGAATATGTCAGGTGTTGTATCCACACACATACACATTTGGTGCTAGTAGGGGTTAAACCACGAGAGGAAGAAACCTTTACACAGTCCTTTATTAACTTCACCTACAACTCAAACACCTCACCACATCCCCTACACACAAACACACACAAACAGACACAGACCCACACCCACACAAACTGCCTTCTCAGAAACTGTTAGTGACACCTGTTCTGTTGTGCAATTTTCTTAAAACACATTTTCAAGTGAAATCACATATATACCAACCAAAAAAAAAAAAAAAAAAAAATCACTTAAACTGCATAGCATTATTAAGTTCAACTTACAAGTGTCTGCATGCCTACATATAATCATGATTCAGGTTTCAGAGTTGACAGTAGATTAGTCAATTGTTCAGTTGTGTGTTCTGTGTTTTGGTGTTTGATTGCCTACATCAGTATGTGACACATGACAGGACCATGTCAAAGGCACCATATTACAAGTCTGGGAGAACGATTTACTAAAGAGGCCGTCAGCTGCTGCTGTAATTTGAGACGCAACGCATGTTTACCTTGGTAATGCAAAACTATTACGATTATAAAGAGTCATGGCTTTAAAATATTAAAGAACGATTATAAAGAAGTCATGGCTCGTTTGAGATCTATTTGGTCTAACATAATGATTTTTTTCATGCATTTTTATATTTAGAAAAGTTTAAAAATCATAGCTCTTCTATTCACTTTCCCAAAAAAAAAAAATAAATAAATTCACATACACACAAAACTATTCATTTTTAAAAAGAAAAAGAATGGAATTTTTCAATGTTTTAATAAATATAAACACAATGACTACAAATGAACCCAAACCCTAAATAAACCTTTTTTTCCGTTCCCCAAGTATTCCTGAATTGTCAGGTTTAAAAACATCTCGGGCCATTTTTGTCCCAAAACTATAAGTACACGTGCATATACCAAAAAAAATAAATAAATAAAAAATGTAGAGACCTAGCCAAGGCTGTAATTTGTTTTAATAAACGGTTATAGCGATCCTCTGCTTTTCTAACCTGGTCACTGGTACCCTCAGGCCTTTCCTAACCAACAACTCTTTCCTGCCATTACGAGTGTGTGTGTGTGTTGTGTGTGTGTGTGTGTACGCGTGAACTTCATTCAGGGTTAAAAACACAAATAGCGTGCATTTTAAAAAGGTTTGTGTGTGTGTCTGTGGTGGCTGCAGTGTTTGTTTGGAAGAAAAAAATGGGGGAGGAGACACTCGTAACTTAATTACTTCACCGTAATAGCAATTATTTAGTCCGCGCTCCTTATCTTAATTACTTCAAAAGGCAAACTTCAATTAGAGGGGTGAAGGTACATCTCCAACAAAAACACACCTTTTGGAGAGCAGGCATGAATGCAGAAACCACACACATATTCATATGCACACAATCAGACACTGTATGTTTACCATACGAGTCTCCAAGCATTATAATTTAGTACAGAGAACAATTTAAAATTTGACCAAATTCAATAACTGCATGACCCTTCACAGATGATGCAAACTTAGAATTATGAAAGACAATTTCTAGCATAAGAAAATCATGCTTTGGTAAGTCATAATTATGATGAAAAAAAGTAATAATTGTAATTAAATATTTATTAGATGAAAAGTCGAAATTTTGACATACTAATTTGTATTTATGGTTGTATTATGACAAAGTCATAATTATGACAAAACATCATATTTATGAAATGAAGTCAAAACGCAGACGGTGTGTATGAGAAGAAAATTCTAAATTAACATCTGAGTAATAATTGTGACAGAGGCGAAACTATGAAATAATTCATAATGACAACATTTTGAAACTTCTCATAATATTGACTTTTTATCTCATAAATATGAGATGTGTATGATCCCCTTTCATACAGAATTCAATGCAAGCTGAGAAAAAAAATCAACATAATTAGTTCAATCATATGTAAAATTAACTATTTGACTGATTATCTCATTATTTTGTGTCCTGCTGTTAGCAACATTCTAACACCAAACTCTGCTGGATTCAGTTGTGAGTTCGATCTTTATGTGGTTCACATGAGGAGGACTATTTGTGTAGAGTGCAACATTTCTGTTTCAAAATCATTTCAAATCAGTCACTAGGTGCCTACCACTGCAGTAACTTAGAAGGTACAGTACAGTACGGTGGTAGATAGCAAAGCAACTATCTAGGTTTCGAAAGAGCTAGTCCAAACTGAAATCCCCAGAGGTCTACAGAAAAGGACTTTACACTGTTGCATGAACTTTCTCAATCATGTTTGATCCTTTGAAGAAGTCGCCATCGATGGTGTTGATAGATAGTACATGACGCAGAAAGTGGCCACAGACTCAGCACTGTCGTTCCTCTAGGGACAGTGTGTGTGCTATAGCACATTTCATATCACTTCATAAATGTACTATTTTGCTTCACTGGTACTTTACTGCCTAAATGTTGTGGTAACGTATGGTTTAACACAGGTATATCATCTCAGAATCTTTGTGACGACACTTTACTGTCTCACCCACCTTTGAGTTCTCCTGTGAACATGTCAGAATTTCAACATTTGCGTGTAAGGTTTGGGGTAAAAAAAAAAAAAAACCCTATGCCTTTATTGCAGTCATTTACATTACTAAGATTCTATACGAGTACACAAAAACCAAAACAAATGCTTGTCTGCGCATTATAAACGCACAATGTTGTACAGAATATGCATTCTTGTTTTACTAAAAAATTGTTGCTCTGTGATAAATGTAGTTTCCTTGAACTGAAAGAAAAAAAAAACTTACCATAGAAGATTTTCAATGCTAATATCCATTAATGCATTTTGTGGCAGCACTGAGAATTACAAAGGGTTTTCAAACTTGGGACACAGGGACCCCCAGGGGACCTCAATGAGATAAATCTTTAGGTCCCAGTTAAAATTACTTTTTACATTCACATTCATCAAATTTGCTAATATTACATTTCATTCAATGTGATTTAGTTTTACTGACAGCACTATTTTAACAAAGAAAAGCACTAAAATATATAAAAACGTTGTTAAAAATGACTATTTGAAGCTAAATATGTTTAGCAATTATGTAAGGAAAAATCTAGGTAGTTAGGGTAATTTACACATACAGTAATATTTTCGGTCACTTTATTTAAAGGTCCGATTATTGCTATTAACAATTAAAACAAAAAATAACAAAAATAACGACTTTATTCAACAATTCGCGTCAACATCCGCACCACAAGGATGCACTGTTTCTACATGTATTTAGCTTTGATTTGAAAGAAAACAGCACATACTTGTGGTGCGGCTGATACAGAAGAGTATACACAGCATACGGTGATATGGAGAGAAACAGAGGAGACTGTTGACAAAGGAATTGTTGAATAAAGTCATTATTTTTGTTTTCTTCGCTTACAAAAAGTGTTCCCTTCACTTCATATAACCCAGATTGCACATCTGATGGCAGATTGAGTATTCTGACGATGACTTTCATACCTTTTATGGACCTTGACGCTGTTATTTATTTGGCAGTCTATGGGACAGTCACAGGCCTCCCGGTTTTCATCCAAAATATCTTAAATTGTGTTCCGAAGATGAACAGAGCTTTTACGGGTTTGGAATGACATGGGGGTAAGTGATTAATGACAAATTTTCATTTTGGGGTGGAGTATCCCTTTAATAGTTAGTAAGATAGTTGTTAAGTTTAGGTATGGGGTAGGATTAGGGATGTAGAATATGGTCATGCGGAATATGTGCTTTAGAATTGTTATTAGGAATATGTTATTTTTAATTACTAATAAACAGCCGATATGTTAGTTATTGGTGAGAATTGGTACCTATACTAAAGTGTAACCATATTTTCTCACACAGAGTAAATGAGTTGTTATAGTACATGAAAATATATACAATATCTTAAAGGCACTGTATTTTGGGATCCTTGGAATCAAAAAGCTTCAAAATGAGTCTCATTAGTGTCTCAATTTATGCTACCTCTGGAAAGCCTGCAATAAAAAAGTCAGATCTCAATATGAACCCAAAGATTTCTGATCAGATTCTTCCAAGATCAAATGAGTTATAATATCAACATTTAGTTTATAGTTATATAAAATAAAAATAAAAAATTAAGCAAAGGCTGATATCTGTTAGCCTAAATAGACAGCTAACTAGCCTCAAAGCATACAGTACACACTGAGAAGTTTAATGTCTTGCTTCAGAACTAACCACTTGCAAAAAAAAAAAAAAAAAAAAAAAAAAAAAAAATGACTCTATAGTAATTTAAGAAGGTTTTAACGCCATAACAGTAAAATCTCCATTTTAGGGGTTAGTTAGCTAGTTAACTGTTGTATTTTTTCAGTATTTCTGTAGTTATCTATTTTTATTTTTTTCTGTTTTGGCTCCACCTAAAAAGGGAGAAACATCTGAGAAACTCAAATGATACATCACTAAAAACATTTCATTCTTATACATTTCGCAGTGCAACAATATATGAATTCCAGCTTGCGTACCTAGAAGCGTCTGTATTAACAAACCTACATAAAGTATGTTTCAGGCCTAAATCTTACAGAAAATTTTATAAAATACAGATTAGCGTTTTTGTTTGTGTATCTATATGGGGATAATCTTCTCTTGTACGAGATTTACCTGTTTATTTACTGAACTTATACCATAATTCATCCATATTCAAAGTTAAAATGAAAAATATGCTTTGAACTGAATGCATGTATTTGTGCATGAGTTTATGCATGTAAATGTGTGAATATCAGCTGTATACTGTCAAGTACTATCAGCATAGACACAAATACACACAAACATCAACAAACCAGTCTCGATTGATCCTGAAAGAGTTTAAAACCAAATAGGTTTCATGGAAGAGAGTGGAGAGGAAAACATGAAATTCACAATATATCTCAGCAGTGCATACTGAAGTGCTGAATAGCACTGGTGCATGTGTGTGTGCGTGTGTATGTGTGTATGAGGCAGAGAGAGTCCTCTAATACTGATTAGAAATAGGATTAGTGGATTATTTGGGTTTGGGATGGAGGAGAATGTTGAGGGAGACACTTTTCTCCCATCATTCTGTTCATCCAAAGATTTCTCTGTCTATCTCTCTCTCTCTCTCTCTCTCTCTGTCTCTCTCTCTCTCTCTCTCTCTCTGATTGTGCATTTTTGTTTTGTGACACTAGAATATCTCAAACAGTAGATGTATTTGTTGCAAATACTGGTTAGAATGCTCTCAATGCATGCTCTATCTCTGCTGTCTTTAGATAAGCTCAAATATCACATTTCGACATGGCTGCACTTTTTAAAGACCGTTCTGAGAGATCTGATGTCCACCAGCTTCTATATGCTACTATGAAATGGGTGCCTTTTCTATTTTGAAACAATGATATTATTTTAAACACTGATAATTTGAACATTACTAGTCCTGTGCTTAAGGTCATGACACTACAAGGTGCTTGTTCAAAAGAAAATTGCATACTGAATATTTCAATAACCGCTCACTTTCCAAAATCATCTTGACAATTTTAGGTTGTCCTTGACTAAGAGACAGTTATAATGGTTGAAGCATTACTACTATTCTAGTCCGAAAACAATTAATAAAGAATAATAAATTAAAGGCTTTCCATGTACATTTCTGTTAAACAACAAGGAGAAGTTAAAGTAAATATAAAGTTACTGAACTGTTGTTGATACGTTAAAAAAAGGCAAGGTCTGTATCCATTATTGCCTGTTAAAGTCATTTTTTTATGTTAATGACTAACACCAAACACACCTGTTTTGTCTAATGACCCATACAGCAAAATCTGGACCAATTTAGGGATGCCATGTCAAAGATCACCATAAAATCCATGTTCATGTGGACTGTTTTGGGCGTGAATAATAGATTTAAGAGTTGAAAGAGAGCTATTGCACACCACTTCCTGTGATGGAATGTGTCATCACACCTTTTTTTCTTTCTTTCTTTCTTTTTGAGGGAAATTCCACTCCAAAAAGTGACAAGAACATGATGAAAAGGCAGAATTAAGTAATCAACGTTTTTAACCTTTCTCTGTTCTTTAGCTTTGAGCACTTTTCTTTGAAAAGAGAAGGCAGTCAATGTGTAGCACAGTGGAATGATGAAAATAAGAGACGGAGAGAGAGACGCTTCATTAGATCTATATGGAAATTGATGAAAGCGGACCGTAAAATAGGTGGTCTTGATATTAGCGTGCTCATTGACGGAAGCCTGAGTCATTACACTACTGTGGCAAAGAAACGTGGAACCTCATAATCTGCATGGCATCTAATAACTTCATAATGGCCATTTTATTTTCTATTCACTGTCTCACATTCCTTGTCCAGTAATTTTGCTTTTTTATTGTTTGAATTTACTTGTCCAGTAATTTTGCTTAGGCCTCACTTTACATGAAACATGTCTATAACCCTACAATGATAAAAATCTATTCACTCCTTTTTTTAATCTTCAAAAAATCTACAGTCTCAATTATCAAGACGTTTTGATTTTACGAGCAGTATGACATCATACTGCTCAGGCCCACCCACCCACAACCGCTGACGGACTGTCCTGTATTAGCATACGTCCTGTATTAGCCCTCAGCCAGTTGTACGCTGTCTTCCATTTTCTTCGCACTCGAGCAGCTATAGCAACAACAGTTTTGCAAGCAATGCAGGTGTTTTGTAGTTGAATGTGAAAGTTAACATAAGAGTCTGCATTTTCTCCCAACATGACAGCCAATTAAGGATTTGTTTTGTTTTTGATGGTGATGTGCCACCAAATACACAAAAACATAAGAGAGGGGTGGGGTGAGCAGTAGCTCATTATTATTTAAAGAGACATGTACCAAACTGTGAATAGGCCTGATTTTGACAAGGTAAAAAGGGAGTTGTTTTACACAGCCATTGAGGAATTTTCTTTCCTTTAGTGACATGTCTGAGTAAAATGGCTTCTCAAAAGAAAAAGAAAAATTTGCAAGGTGGGACTTGATTTTGTCCATCAGGAATTAACTGGATTTATGAATAGCTGTCGTTTGCTAACCAACATTGGGGAAAGTTGCTTTTAAAAATAATGCATTACAATATGTGACCCTAGACCACAAAACCAGTCTTAAGTTGCTGGGGTATATTTGTAGAAATAGCCAAAAAAACATTGGGTCAAAATTATCGATTTTTCTTTTATGCCAAAAATCATTAGGATATTATGATAATTTTCCTACTGTAAATATATCAAAACCTAATTTTGGATTAGTAATATGCATTGCAAATAACTTAATTTGGACAACTTTAAAGACGATTTTCTTAGTATTTAGATTTTTTTTCACCCTTAGATTCCGGATAATCAAATCGTTGTATCTCTGCTAAATAATGTCCAATCATAGCAAACCATACATCAAAGGGAAGCTTATTTATTCAATTTTGGGAAATAGACCCTTATGACTGGTTTTGTGGTCCAGGGTCACATATTGTGTTACTCCTTAAAAAAAGTAACTAATTGCATACCTTAGTTACTTTTTATGGAAAGTAATGTATTACATTACTTTTGTGTTACTTTTTGTAACCTGGGCCTTTCAAACCAAAAGTGAAATTAATAAGTCTCAGACTAAAGGAAGTGTCTCAGCCTCTGCACATCACTCCCAATTTCTCTCAACATGGGGACAGAAGAGGTGTCAATGAATAAATGGGAAAACAAAGTAACTTGTGTTACTTATTTGAAAAAGTAACTCAGATATTTTGTTGTAAATTTAAAAGTAATGCGTTACTTAAATAGTTACTTGAAAAAGTAATTGGATTACGTAACTTGTGTTACTTGTAATGGTTTACCCCCAACACTGTTGCCAACTGCTGTGATTAGCTTTATATATATATATATATATATATATATATATATATATATATATATATATATTAGCTTTACTGTGATTAGCTTTATATATCAAATTTGATTATATACTCATTTCTCTGTTGATTTCATGGTGAATGGAACTATAACACCCCCTTGAATACTGAGGTATTCACCTTCACAGTAATGCACAAATCCGATATGTACAGTGGGAGCGCACACTTACAAAGTGTTGGCTAAGCAATCCTGTTTCTCTTTCATGATGCATTTCATATGTATGTAATATTTAAGATTTATTTCTTCACTTAGAGAGAGATGTTTTGGATTTGTGAGGTCCTTTTGCAAAACAATCAAAGCTCAAAATGACAGTTAAAGAGAAGTTTCCTGTCATCAACAGCCCAGGTGTATGTGTGAAAGAGAGATGATGTGTAGGTGAAAAATCGTTCTTATTGCTTCCAATACATACCAAGTCTTGTGGCAAAGCTTTATTAGACCACAAACTGACATCAACCTCAATCCTGTCTGTGTGTGGAAGCAGGTGTTAGAAAGGAAGGCAGTTTTTTGAGGTACCTTTTACGTGGGTTTGAAAGAAAGAAGTTTTTTCTGCATTTTTCCACCCATCCAACATGTGCGCATCCTAACAGCACAATCACTCTGTCATCCTGTAACAGGTAACCTGTATCACCCTCCGCTGAATCTCTGGGATGGGGGAAGTCATTTCATTTTGTGCGCACTCACTATGACAAAAGAGGTCTTAGGAGCTTGTGTTCACTTTTTCAGGCACACAAACATTAAGCTTTTTAATCACTGCGGGAACAAAGAAAAGATTTGTTGGCAGCACTTTGGTACTTATACTTTAAGCCTTTTGTAGATGCCACACACACCTTTCACTCTCCAAAAATCACTTTTCTGCTTTATCTTCTGCTCACATTCAACAATAGCGATGATTAGCAATGTTTGCTAAAGCAAGAATACTGTTACTATTGCTTATACTTAGTGTTAGAGATTTGACCAAACCAGTTTTTTTTTTTTTTTTTTTTTTTTTTTTGAGCCTAACTTTTTCAGAGCAAAGGATATGAATGATGCCTCAAATTATGCACCTTTCTGAAGAGAGGTGAACTGCTATTTTTCAAAGTAATTGGCCTACCAATTTATAGCTGGAACAAAAAAATCATTAGCGACCTCAATATGTCCACAAACAAAAGTAAATTTTTTTACAAGTCTGATTCATTGTCTTTCTGCCATAACAAAATTCAAAGCAATGAATAATCATCTATCCAATCAATCCAAACTGTTTGAACTACTGTATGTAGGGTCTTGGGGGTACTACAGAGCGCATCACACATCTCGGGCTCTAGGCAGGGAAACATCCTGTATGGATGTCTAATCCAGATGATTTTACAGTACATATATATGATACTAATGAAGAAAATTATTTTATTTTAGATGTATCGGAAAAGTAAAGTAACTGGAGCCACTGTGCAACTTGACATGTATAGGAACATGAAGTCCATTAATTGAGCATTCCTCACATCGCTGCATTCATTGATTATAATTGATCAATATAGGTTTGTTTTGCATCAGTCTTGCCAGATTGAGGTGTTTTTTCAGTGAGGACATCATCCTGACCCCTAGTCTAGAATTTTAGTGGTTCTGACTGGTTTTAGGGACTGGCGCAGAGGCAGAACTAATGTAGAACCACCTTTTAGGCGGTGGAAATGCACAGAAAGGTTTCATATTGGGTTTCAGCAACAGCACTGTCCCCCGTTAGTGAAAACAGGACGATAAAGAATGGTGGTGGACTTTTTTGACTGACAGTAATAGTTCACCCAAAAATTGCAAACTCTGCTGTCATTTACTCACCTTAATGTCCATACAATGGAAGTCAAAGGTTACTAAAACTGTCTGGTTTTCTAAACACCTTAGCAACAACCTAGCATGGTGGTAGCAACTTTTTTGAATGGGCAAGACATTTTCTTGTGAACCCAAGAGTTCTTTTTGTCCAATTTTCACCCAAAAGCCAAGAAACCACTCTCTCTCTCTCTTTCTTTCTTTCTTTCTCTATCTATTTATCTTTCTCATTCAATCAATATTCTTCTCGTAAAAAAAAAAAAAAAAAAAAAAAAAAAAAAAAAAAAATCACCATTCTGCTCATCAGCCATTTGTGACTCATAAATCTATCATGTAACATACTTCATCTCGAGTATCAAACTTCACACTAATTACAGCAGCATTAGGCTAACAGGCTACCATTTCGTACCATAACATTTATAATGGCTTGAAAACTTTGTTTGATATAAGAACTTTCCTCATTTGGCTCCAAGAACTCATTTAGTAATTTATTTCAGACTAATTTTCTCAATCAAACTGAGACAGAATCTTAATTCAGCGTTAGTGCCGGGATTTCCCAGAAGAACACAGAGGTTTAGCACTGGCGTATATAAACTGGGCTTAATCGTGGCAATCTGAGAGGGTTAACCTAATTTAGTAGCCTATAGAAGGTGCTGCGGTGGATTTGAGCCCACCTCGGTCACACCACCAGCCAATTAAAGCCTTAATTATCCCGTTAATTATGCAGACAGGAAGTATCAGCTGCCGCCCGATTGTATTTGGGTCTCAGAGGACAGGGACCTAATGGCCGATGGTAGTCACCACAATGTCACACACACAAATACACACTAAGTGGTGAGGCAATTTAATTTCTGAGAAGAACAAAGACAATACAGATGTCAGTCTGCACATTACAACATTTGTAATGCACACAAATACATGTCTCTTTCATGAAGTACAATTTTTGGCTGTGTTTCATTTGCATTTGTTATCGGTGTGTTTAAGCCCCATTGCCTGCTAGGATACCACTGCCCAAAGGGATCCTGCTTTTATGTGTGTACCCCATTCTCTTATCTACTGAGGGAACCAGATATTGGTCCCCTATATGATGTCACAAAACTAATCCCTCAACACACTCCTAATTACAAATGAGGCATGCCTGCCAGCATCAAGAATCTAATCACATTTCAAACCAAGCGGGTAAATTCAGCTTTCTGCACTCTATTCCACACACTTCATCCCTAAAGCTATAAAGATTGGGTCTGGTTTCCAAGCAGCCAGGAGGCGTGTGAATCTATATATCAGAGTGTTAATGTATTCATGAAAATATGATGTTTGTTTTCATACAAATACAAAACCAGTCCTTAAAAGAATTAATTAGGCCTTATGATATTAACTCAACATTATGTGATATTTATTTTTAAAATAAATATAAAAACAAAATAATATAAACGTTTGGAATCATTGTGATTTTTCATGTTTTTTAATAAAATCTCTCAGGCTCACCAAGTCTGCATTGTTTATTTGATCAAAAATATAGTAAATACAGGAATATTGTGAAGTGATGATTTCAGCAGCCATTACTCCGATGTCACATAAATTATATGATCTATATTATCCACATACATTTTATAATTCAGGGTTTGTACTGACCATCAAAAATCATCTCTTTTTTTCACACCAACCGAAATGTAGGAGAAACTTTTGAAACAAAGTTGATGCTTAAATAAAACATCAATTTTCTGAGTTATGAAAGAGCAACATTTGAGCATAATAACATTCCTACAGGGGAGCATATAAAAAAAATGGGTTTGAAAAAAGAAATGAAGAGAAAAAAAAAAAGAGAAGAAAAAATGGGCAGAAAGGTGGACATTTCATGACCTGGTCAGGAATGTGGTCTGTCCTTTCCTGAATGCCTCAGGAAACCGAGCACCCTGTCTGTCAATTAAAATATTGGGGTATTTTGGAGAAGAAGACTGTCTGCTTGTCTGATAACCATTCCTGTGTGTGTGTGTGTGTGTGTGTGTGTGTGTGTGTGTGTGTGTGTGTGTGTGTGAGAAGTGTGTGTGTGAGAGAGAGAGAGAAAGAGTGTGTGTGTGTGTGTGTGTGTTGCGTATCTTATTTAGTAGATTCTCTTCCAGAAGCTCCTCCCCCCATTCAGAAAAGGGGTGGAGCTGCCGCTTGACACAGGAGCAAACAGCACTGACAGCTTCCTTCTTCGGGGTAAACACACCCCAAACCATTTATACACACACACACACACACACCAGCCTCTCCTCAGGGTAAACATAACTTTAACTCTTAATTGCAGGTCATGGAGTCACTCACAGGTAATCAACACACACACACACACACACAGACACACACACACACAAACAGAGAGACTCCACTTGTCTCTGCATTCAGTATTTAAGAGCTCTTTTATGAGTGTGAGTGAGTGCTCAGAATCATTTGGTATACACTGTTTCAACAACCCATCTCTCTTTTCCTGTGTCTCTTTGTTTTTTCAGCCATTTTTGTTGAACTTAAAATGCATCCTATAAATGTACAGCATACTATGGTGTAGTGACAGTATAGGATGGTAATGCTATGATATACTGATATGGAGTGATTACCAAATTCATGTACTATATACATATATAGCAGTGTACTTCAAAGAATACCGTGGAACTATGTACAAAAACATGGTACACATCCAGCAAAAACATGAAAGTACCATGGTCTCTTCTGAAAGTACCACTGGGCTTGGTCACCACTGCTGTGATTTCTGAGTTCCTACTCTTTGATATGAGCATGTGTGGTTTGACCACACTATGTAGCTAGAAGCTACACTAGGACGTGTGTGCGTGTGTATGATACCACTGAGGGTGGGAATGTTATTTCAAGCACTGATCCATGAGTTTGTCAGAAAACAGTGGAAATATGTGAGTGTTCAATTTGAGGTCTCACTTCCCAATAATCATGCAGAAAAAAAAGAGCACTCGGTCCTCAGATATACAATGGAAGAACATTTCTTTAACAATATAACTTTTTATTATTATTATTATTATTATTATTATTATTATTATTATTATTCTTTCACCTGGATAAAATAGTGCATTATTAAATTTAATTTAATTGCCAATTTATTTTGACATGAGGTATGAGAGAATTTTTTTATGCCAGTTGAAACATTAAATATGTAATTGTGCGTATGTGTTTAGTTTTTCAGCTTGCACAAAGCCGCGCCTATTATACGGAAGTTAAATATGACACTGAATATCACTATATGAAATCTAACCAAGTATAAAATCAAACACACAATATACCAAAGAACACAATAGCAAACAGACAGAGCCCTGCCCTGTAAACTTACAGAAGACAGGTCAAAGCAAGTTACCTTTTATGGTGAACTCTTTTATGCAGTTATAAAGTGAAGTGTGTCATTATTTATTCATTGGGACTGATACTCACTGCTAAAGCATTACCAATAATACAAAAAAAAAAAAAAAAAACTGCATTAAGTAAACTCTGATTTCATTAATGTTGACTTTAACACATTTTACTGTGTTTAAATCCATTTCACTCTACAAAATGCTTCCAAAATTGTGTGTGTGTGTGTGTGTGTGTGTGTGTGTGTGTGTGTGTGTGTGTGTGTGCCCTACCATCCTAAAATTGCCAGATTCTCTAAACTGTTTAAATGGAGAAACCTGGGTACAATAAATGCACACACAAGTGAACTACACACAATGTGTACTGAAAGCTGGACATGAATAATAATTCAGAAAATAAACCACCTAATCTGGACCACTCTACTGTCTCAGGATTAGCCCAGCGAAGTGTGTGTGTGTATGAGAGAGAGAGGTCGGGTCAGGCTCACACACTCTGCCCTGAAGACCCTGCCATGAAATGAAATCCGTTTAATCTGTCATCACCTGCGGAGAGGTGTGGAGTGGAACGTGCAATATCGCCTTATATGTGTGTGTACACACATTTTTCTATTTTTATTTAGACTGAAATTACAGATGGATAGTTAGTATAACCAGCTATACAGGTCTGAAAAGCAATACAAGATAATAACTGAAAGTTTTAAAGTAGGTGATTGTATGCCCTAAATTTGTGTCAAAGCTATTGTTGAGAATCTGTCATGTTGTGTAGCATAACTGGTCTAAAATCCTCCATCCAACCCCTATTCCTGTGTTTAATGTTATAACAACTCATAAAAAGGTCACATGTACACACTGAAAATCAATAGACAGACATTTTTCATGTAGGCAAATCAATGCGTTACTTTCTGTGTGAATTTGGATATGTGGGCATTTTTGACTTTGAGGTGGTCCATTTGGCTTAAATAATGCGCCACCTCTGCTGTTTGACCTAGTTCACTTCATTCTCTATGGTGTTTTTTTGAGTTGGTGTGAATTGTTTGATGCTTTACATCATGATGCAAGAATTATATTCTCCCACACTCTTAAAAATAAAGGTGCTTAACAATGCCACAGAAGAACCTTTTTGTCTAAATGGTTCCATAAAGAGCCTTTAACATCTAAAGAACCTTTCTGTCTCACAAAAGGTTCTTTGTGGCAAAAGAAGGTTCTTCAGATTATAAAAAGGTAAGAAAGAGATGGTTCTTTAAAGAACCTTTGACTGAATGGTTCTTTGTGGAACCAAAAATGGTTCTTCTGTGGCATTGCTTTGAAGCACCTTTATTTTTAAGTGTGCATGTACCTCTAATGAAGTGTGATAGATGTGATAAGTGTCCGTTATGTCATAATGAACATTCTAAGTGTCCATTATGTCTCATTATGCACAAGTAGAGATTTTGAAGACGCTTCATGCAGCTCTCAGAAAATAAAAGGAACAAAACTTGTCACTGGGGCAGTACCCTTGTACCGTATTTATTCCTAAATAGTGCATATTATTACCTTAAAAATAAATAGTACATATTCATACCAAAATAGTACATATTAGTACCTTTTGAAAGGGTACTGTCCCAGTGACAGCTTTTGTAAAATTTTTCTGAGAATGTACAACTAACATGATGTATTGAAGTACCAGAGAATGGTAGTTGTCTAGAAAAGAGCTGTGTAAAGATTCTAAATAATTTCTCTATTTGAGTTTCTTGGAAAACATACAGTAACAGTATATGGGTTTGGAACAACAAGAGGATGAACTCTTCAGTTGAACTGAGTTCTACCAAGCACCACCTTCAGGATCTCGCCTGCATTTCGTATGATGACTCTAAACATTGTTTAACACTAGGATACAAAACAGCATCTTGAACAACGTGATTGGCCCACTGAATCAAAAAAAAGGCCTTAAATGGGATTCTGAAATCGTATCAAGCTGTATTTTTTTTTTTTTAATTAGTTCAAAGATGTTGAAAATAAAGTGATAAACCACACAGAATGAGGGGGAAGAAGAGACTAAACAGAAGCAACAATTTCAGAGAGAAAAGAATCATGTTTTTTGGCGACATGGCATGCCCGCAATTTCCTGTGAGTGAGAGGAAAGGAGACGTGTGGGGGCGAAATACTAGGTGAAACAGCGTGTGAAGTGACACCACTACTACTGTCTTCCTCCGAAAGACAGAAAGAGAAAGGTAGGCTCATGTGTAGTGAGGTTAAATTGTGTTGATATGTGGGTGGGTTTATTCTGCCATCTTGTCAAAGGTGATGTCAGATCTGGCTGAGGGGGCGCAATAACTGTGGTGAACAGCCAAAAACACAGGCATACACACACAGGTAGGCGCACAGTTGCATGATGTGCACTTAATGGTGTACACACTGTACACAGAATCCTGTTGATATTTTAAACACATTAAATCATTTTGAAAAAGCAGCGGTTTGAGGTTGTTGTGTTTCAAGATATAAGAATTATATTTCATTAACTTATTCAGATGTAATTTTACTGCCCTTTATGAGCACAAAAAGATTTGCTTGAGAGCTCAGTTACATTTTATTTAAGATTTGTCTCATTTGTTTCTTTTAACTATAAACAAAGATAACATTTGACATAGCAACACTGTAAAAAAATGACAGTGAATTTAACAGTAAATTTTTTTTAAAAATGCTACAGTAAAAACCTTTAAAATTTTTAATGGCAAATTCCCCCTACTATTCCTTTACTTCCCAGTGTTACATTTCAAATTTGATGTTTTTGTTTTGTTTTGATTTTTGTTGAAATAACTGTTTCTTCTCAGTTTTTTTTTTTCTTATCAGTTTTGTATATTAGGGTTGTGTGTTACACCTTATGTTGTTAAATTAATGTTTATTGCATTATTTCAGTTTCGTGTGTTACCATGATGGTGTTAAGTGTTTGTGTGAAAGACACTGTGCCCCTTCTATATATGTTATTATTTAAAAACTGTTTATGATGGTCTTAGGTTCATCATGTGACTTTCTCATCACCACCTGCATTTGGTGGTAATCAGTGTATTACAAAAGTACAAAACAGATTACAGTACTTCAATAGGTTGGTATTTTAACATTATATCAGTTACTTAACTGTAAATTATTTTTATAAAACCGTAAAACCTAAAATTTTGCTACCGTATTTTTTATGGTAAAATCCGACAACCACAGCCGTAGCATTTTTGTATAAATTTTTTATAGAAACGTACAATTTTTAACATTTTACCACAATCCTAACTGTCAAGGAGAAGTAATCATATATGAAAGCATACAAATTAATACATACAAGTTAGCCACCAATTCGCCAAAACATAAGTTTAGTAACATAAACATGGGTTTAGCACTGCTAACCTAAATATAACCATACAGGCTTGAACTGTGGCCAAAATCTTAGCTGCAGTTATTAGCCTTTTAATGATCTTTAACCCATATTTATAATTAAACACCCTTGTGTTTCAAATGACTGTAAATAATGCTGTGAATATGTGCTCTGTAGGTGTAAAATCAAATGGATGGGAAGGCACGGGTGCAGTGGAGCAAAATATGGCAAGAAAAGATTGTCAGGCATGAAATTGAACATCAAGCTGCTATTAAAATTGTCAAAATTGTTATTTTGTACCACATCTTTGTATTAAACAGCCGCTCATCTCTGTTTGAAAGCTCTCTCTACAGGTTATGCTTACAGTTGACAGAGTTGCATTTCTTTTCCGTGAGCTATTAATAGATGTGGTTAAGTGCTACTGACAACCTGTGCTACATTTCATCTACAGAATCACAGATATTAACATTGTTGAGTAGTGTTACTTTTTAAATGCAACAAGTTATGATAGATAGATCTATCTTTACACTTTTTCTATGCATCTGTCGATTAGAAAGAGTTAGTTTGAAGCCATTATTATGCTGAGTCTGCTTTCACCATGAACAGTCAGTTTATGTAAAACAGATTACTCGCAAAGTTCAGCTATAATCAACAATGTGTCACTCTCTCTGATGTCATTCTTTTGAATTAATTTGTAAAAGCCAGTGTATCATCTATCACCCAGTGTGTCATTTATCAACATTACCGGTAAGTAAGTTTACCTTGTTTTTTTGGAAATAGATGTGACAAACAGTAACATCAGAACCACTTATTTTAAATTAATATTAAAAAAAAAAAAAGTGCAATTGAGTTTTACAGTTAAAGCCACCGGAAAAGTTTCAGCAAACATGTGAAAATGGACAGCGTTGATGGTAAGAGGCCCTTGACACCTTAAGGGGCCTACATGCCCACCTACACGCACATAAAAACTCTCAGCATCTCCCTCTGCAAACAATTCTTCTACAGTATTACCTCAAATCACCATTGATTTGATCGCATTTTGACTTTATTTCGCTAATGTTTTCTTAGTAAATGCAAGTCAATCTTGCATGAGTTCATAGCATATAATATGAAATGACAGGAAATTATAAAGCAAACAAATAGACTTTTAGCCACAAAAACCACAACGGTATTAGCATCAGAGTAAAAAAGCGAAACGGTCACAGCCTAGAGCGAGACTTCTGGGAACACACAAAGTGCGCAAGCGCACTCCAGAGCTGGCTTGCCTCAGGTGATATGTACGTGTTGAAGCAGCATGACCAAGCATCATTTTGACAGCACATTCACAATACTCCACTATGAAGTGGCAGCAGAGCATGGCACACACACACACACACACTTTGCAGGTAGTTATGTGTGTTAGTAATGCCTATTAATCTGTTAGCATGTTAGCTAACAAATGTAGGCCAGTTAAGTAGGCATTCACTATGTCGTTTGATTGTTACCATAATCGATCTGCTTGACTAGTGTTACAGTATTTCCCATCTAACAGTGATGTGTATGAAAATCAATGATCAGATAAGAGGTGATTGGCTGCGGCCAGCGATGCAATTTCACACGCCCAACCCAGTGGTAGGAAATACTGCTAATGCAGTTTTTACCACAGAAATTTGCTCTTAGCTAGTTGGAATTTACTCGCATACCATCTACCATGAACTGAAACAACAATCTAAAACCACTCTAGCTAAAACTAACAAACAAATAACTCCGTGTTGTAACATAGTCTGAGAATATTTGTGTGTGTGTGTGTGTGTGTGTGTGTGTGTGTGTGTGTGTGTGTGTGTGTGCTAGCCTTGCAGCAGGACTAAAATAGCAAACAGCCTGTGAGTGGAAAGTACATTTGAGTTGAATGTCACCTGTCTTTTTTCTCTCACACACAGCTTAAGGTGCAGTTAGCACATTAATGCACACACACAAACACACTTCATGAGATTTGTGCTGAGAGTGTATTTTCCCATCGTCCAAGCACTGCTTGTGTTTAGAGTGTAAACAAGTGTGTGTGAGAAAATCACCACAGGGCTTCAGCTTTGCATTCTTAGGGGAAAAAGACATGCTGGTACACATGCACATATTCATTCTGAGTTAAAAGAAACTATCTTTATATGTGTACTTGTGTGTCCCTATTTGGTGGAGCCAGCCTAGATTAAGTTAGTTACTAACTATCCAAAGACTACTCTGGGGTAAATTATATTTCATTAGGGTAATTACATAAGTGCCCTACACTCTCTGAAGCTCATTAAGATGTGTGTATTTGATAAACATGTTCTCTGGTTTGCTAACTTCATAAAGACCTTTACTAATGGGAAGCAGGACAACAGTAGCATGCCTTGAACCAATAAAATACCCATCAGTCATTATGACATCACAATTACCCTTCAGATAATTAGACAAATTGTCCAGATACAATTGTTGAGAACATCAATAGCAATCCTCTCAGACCAAAATTTAAACATACTACATAGCACTTTTAGATCAGTGAATGGGTCAATCATGTATGAGTGGGGTTGCATGCATTTCTGACTGCATTAGTGATTCCTACATATAGATTTTTACCATATAAATGTAAATCTTAATATAGCTGGGTGAAAAGATCTTTTTTTTTTTTTTTTTTTTTTTAAATCCACCTGCATTTCCAGATCCCACCTGCTACTCAATCTCTTGTGTGATGGAAAGCAAACTGAAATGTAATCCCTTCCTTATGTGTCATTTGCCATGACCATGTGCCAACCGTCATATACTGTATTACGCCTTGAGTCATTCTTGAACAGGAAGAGCCAGAGTGATGACTACATGAGGTAGTACGACAATTGCGCCAAGTATTGTTTAGACGGCTAGCTGGATCATTACAACACAGGAAGGCACCAGGAAGCCCTGACTCTCTCATTCCAAGGTTGTTTGATAATGGGCTAACAAACGTGAGGAAACGTGCCACATTTCTTAGAAAGGTTCAAACTTCTGTGTACACACACATACAAATACACACAATAGCTTAATGGACGGATGTCATGTTTAGATTAGCCACATTACAGCAAATCAATACACACGTTTTGAGCATTAAAATGTCCCTCATTAGTTTTATCAGATGAATCTTTTTTTTCCCCAAGATCAGTCCATTTGGGTGGAAAGTATTATTATCACAGAAAGCTCCACACCCATCACACTAAAAGCAATCTGGCAAGAAATTTAGTAAAATACCTCAGTAGGCAAAGGAAATGTGTCTGGGTCAAATGATTGGGGAAACAGAATGTGTTCTCAATTAAACACATATTATGTTACCAATATGCTCAGTTTTGAATAAGTTTAGAGTTCAAAGATTAGAAGACATCATTTACTCACCCTCATGTTGTTTCACACCTGTGTGAAATTCTGAGGAATGTTCAGCCTGCTATTTTCCATTCGATGAAAGCAAAAAGTATCATTTGTCAAGCTGCAAAAAGGACAAATAAGCACCTTAAATTAGAAATTATAAGCATATATTCCAAGTCTTATAAGCATAATAATCACAAAAAAAAAAATAATAATAAATAACGTTTTTGAAAATTAATTTACAGTTTTTTTCAGTCACTTTGGTGCATTTCTTGAATCATCCTTAATATTTGCAAAGTAGTATGTGTATTTCTCAAAACAAGTATTTATGTCAATGCCAACATATCAGTGCCATCAGAACGAAAAGTCCTTGTGTCATTGTTCACAAACAAGATGATCAAAATGCTTATTCATGTTGTTAATATAACAGTGCACACTGTTAGTATTACCTGATGTAAACTATGGCAACAGTTTGGCGGACAGTTACTGTATTGAAATGCAGAAGGCTGCACTTCTTATGTACGCCATAGATACATTTCAAAAGCACAAATTTACACATTGGTGTATGTGGGATATTGTTTGAAAGAGACTGGAAAGGATTCACAGTTACACTTTACTAGTCATTATCATATAATAATCATTGTGATATAGAAAAGAAAAAAAAATATGGGCACAAAGGCGAAAATACAAAATTAGAAAGGCAAACAGGAAACACTCCTTAGGCAGAACTTTGCTTTTGCATGCAGCACTGTATGAGGAATTGCAGTGTAGTCTGTCTACACCTCCTGATGTGCCATTCTGTCAGCCCACAGATTCTCATTTACATCACAAGGAATATCTTTCCTTGCAATGCAACGTGGAATTGGAGTCAAGTAAATAATCTCACAACTTCATATATGTGGTTGAAATGTCATCGGCCACAGAGCTACTGTTGATTTAACAGGCCAACGGGGAAGAAATATCCATTGTCAGAATTTGTAACTCTTGTGTTGTCCTATGTCTAAATATGTTTTCCAACTGAAGGTCCATAAGATGAACCTTTGAGCTATTTCAGAGAACTGGTTTATCATTGGTTGATATACAGTACATTCTCTTCATTAGTGAAAGTCAAGATTCACCTGCACAATTCATGGCAAATTAAAAAAAAAAAGTCTAATAGAAATGTGTAGAAAATATGCTTGACAGTTTATGACAACTAGATCAACCATTTTGCATTTAATGACTCATTCGATGAACTAATGACTAGATCTTTTGAGGAGTAAAACTATTGCCCAGAGAAACACCATTGCCATTGCCATAATGCATTTTAAGCAACATAAAATTAGCAGCTGATAATGTATAAAACAGCAGACAAATGTACATAATCAATTGCATGAATGTATCAAAGCAATCACAACTTGTTCAAAAGAATGAGGGTAGCACTTTATTTTACAGTCCTGTTCCTCATTTGCATACTATGTACTTATTATAGTAATTGCAACAAGGTACTAACCCTGAACCTACCCCTAAACCTAACCCTAACCCATGTAGTTATCTTGTATTACCAGAACTTTCTTAGATACATACACTGTAAGTACTCTATAAGTACATGTAAGTACACGTACTGTAAAATAAAGTGCAAACAGAATGAGAAACTGTTTTTTTGATGTGCACAAGTGACTAGATGTGGACGTTGAACAAGTAGTTTTGAGAAATTTATTTCTGATCTGAGAAATGCACCAAAGCGACTGAGAAAACTAATATAATCCCACCTCACTACATGTATGTATGTTGACAAGCTGATTAAATATTGTCCCACTTATTACATGGCAGCTCAAGAAAATCAATAAATGGGCACTGATTATTTATTTTAAATTATTCTATAATTTTCCTGTTTATAAAAAAAAAAAAAAAAAAACACTGGACACTACAACATACAAAACAATCAGCCTACTGAAATCATTTTCCATTTCATTTGTGACACGTGACATGAAACTAGCACCAGTATCAATTACTGCTGAATGGCACAACTGAGCAATCGGAATTAAGAATCAAGTTGGAGGTTTGTTGTGCCGTTGAACTTGCAGTGGCACATATTAACATGTGTGAATATGTGCATAAGACATACACGAATGAGATTTAGGTGGTATGGCAGAAGGGAATGATTTCAGCAAATTTCTACTGACATTTGGGTTTGTTGTGCACACAAAGCTATTGTGCGGTTTTAGAAGAACTGGCATATAGTGCATGAGACATATGGACTTATTTTATAGTGTTTTTTTTGACCATTTGAAGCTTGACAGCCCCAATCACATTTTTGTTGTAGGGGAATAATGTTAAATTTCTCAAAATATCCCATTTTGTGTTCCACAGAAGAAATTCTTAAAGGTTTAAAATGAAAAGGAGGAGTAAATGATGACAAATGTTTCATTTTTGGGTAGACTATCCCTTTAAATAATTTTGAGTTTATTTTGTTATAAACATTCAGGTAAGGCACAACTGTGCTATCATACACACAGATTCTGTCTTTACCAAATTAGATGGCAACAAATCCTCCTCATAGTAATGCACACAGCCTGATAACAGCATAATGATTTGTTTCAACTGTTTTTAAGAGCTCAACTGCCTTAAAAGCTGATGAGTGACTGAGAGGAATGAGAGAGGAAACACAGCAAACTGGAAAATCTAGTTCTGGTGCCAGAAGTTTGCATAACACCAACCCCTTCAAAAAATGAAGGGGGGGATTTCTCTGACTCTATCACACCTGCCGATCAATTACAGTCTAGTAATTCCAGCATGTTACAGCGTTTTAATAGTAGAGCATAGATAAGTTTATCTATTTGCCGCCCAGACATTTGCTTCAGGGTATAGAAATCTGTCTATTTCAGTCTTGTAGTTCCAGCATGTTACAGCGTCCTGTAGACACAAGAAAGTTTATGTATATGGTCATCCAAATGAAGTCACTCCCATAGACTTTTATTGCTTATATTTAAAAAGATATTTGTATAAACTACACACCAACTGGTTTCTGTCAGGCCATTTTAAATAGTTGGGGTAATATTTTATTTTACCTTGCATAGTTTTGTTCATTGTTTGAGGATGAGGGTTTGTCTATGTTGGCATCTGACTAATAAGACAAACTTCTGCAAGAAAGAAAATAATCTGTACTAA
The DNA here is from genome assembly GCF_018340385.1 of Cyprinus carpio. Classification (NCBI taxonomy): domain Eukaryota; kingdom Metazoa; phylum Chordata; class Actinopteri; order Cypriniformes; family Cyprinidae; genus Cyprinus; species Cyprinus carpio. The sequence continues at coordinate 16,389,952 of NC_056575.1, forward strand.
AATAACAGTTTGATTGAACGCACAGCCTGTGATATCAAAAGAAAAAAACATGATATGAAGCATTTTCTCCTCATTTTTGAAAAGCTCATTTATTTATTTACTTATTTCCCCTAAACAAAATAATAATAATAATGATAAATTATAATTATAATTATAATTATAATTATAATTATAATTATAATTATAGCTTCTGTTGCATTAATCACACTATGGGGAAACTCCTGTCTACTCTAATACTGAAGCTTGATTTGATCACATTCATGTAGCTGCACCAGGACCATCCTTAGCTGATGCGGGGCCCATTTGAGGTAGGGAACGGGTTTCTCCACATTCTGTTTGCCGAGGGGTTCTTCCCTGAGCTGCACAAACTATTGGCACTTCAACTCGCCAAAAGGGGTGGAGCCGACTGCTATATTAGTTCTGAGTGCCATTTCGTCAAAATATTTCGACTGAAGCGACAGTTGTTGACTCACGTGAAGCCTTATAGCTCGGCAGCCTCAGGGAACCAAGGTTACAGAAGTAACTAGAGCGTTTACTTTCAAATGGTCTCTCATGTTTTAATCATGCTATGTGGGACACATTCAATCACACTGTGGTAAAAGCAAGTACAGAATGAAACAGCTATGCAAGCCCAGCCCCAACATAACACAACCTTTCCCACTTACAAATGGGGTTTAGGTAGATTAAGCAGACAAAATTCGTGCCTGCAGGGCTGGGACGTCCAAGTTATAAAATCTAGTGAAGGTAGATGGTGATGACCAGCTGGCAGCTGCACATATATCACCAATAGAAATTCTGCAGGACCAAACCCAGGAGGAGGCCATCCTTCTGGTAGAGTGGGCCCTCACTCCTATAGGACACTGTAAGCCCGCTAAGGCATAAGCAGGGGCCATAGCATTTACTATCCAGCGAGTCTCTGCTTTGTGACAGGCAGCCCTTTTAAGCGACCTCCGAACCATACAAAGAGCTGCTCTGAGTGCCAAAATGGGCCAGAGCACTCAACATACACTTTAAGGGCCTGATTTGGGTAGAGTGGACTTGTGCTCTGAATGGAGTGGAGAGCACTTTTGACAAGTAGCATTGTCTTGGCTTGAGGCTTGCAGGTCGCCCACTTATTTTACCAATGCAAAAACCAGAAAGAGGGCGGTCTTAAGCCACAGGGGCTGCAAGTCAGCCAACTGGAGCAGCTTGAAGGGAGAGCCCCGTAGGGCTTTAGATAAGTCCCAAGTCGACCCCCCTTCAGAAACTTAACCAGGTATTTTCTGCTGATTGACTGTCCAGCCACGAGAGAATGATTCACCGCAATAGCTGCCACATATACTTTGAGCACATAGGACACGTCACAGGAGGACAGGTCCTCACTCCGTGCTGCACACCAGTCAGAAAAGACTGACCATTTAAGGGCATATAGACATCTTGTAGATGGCGCTATAGCCTCCAAAATGGTATAAGCTACACTCGTGGAGCTGCCAAGACTCCCGTCGAGGAGCCAAGTATGGAGGCTCCACAGCTCTGGCCGGGGATGCCAAATCATGCCCTTTGCTTGCAAGGAGGACGTTCCTCAATGGTATTGGCCAGGGGGCTGATTTTAGCAGCTGAATCAACTCAGGGAACCACGTCTGATTCCTCCAGTGTGGGGCCACCAGGAGGACCGAACATCTGAATTCCCTGACCCGTCTGATGACCTGGGGAAGCAGGGTAACCGGGAGGATGCATACAGGTGAGAGCTGGGCCAGTCATGGGCCAGGGCATCTTGCTGCTTTGAAAAATAAATTGGACAGTGAAAGTTGTCTTCTGAGGTGAAAAGGACCCCCTCTGACCTCCCGAAGACAGACCAGATTGTTTAAACTGTTTGGGGATGTAGTCTCCATTCTCCTGGAGTTACATTGCCCCTGGAGAGCATGTCTGCTCCCTGGTTCAGTCTGCCCGGCATATGGACTGCTTTCAGCGAGAGGAGTTTGCCCTGTGCCCATAAAAGGGCATGTCATGTTGTCTGAATGGACCAGGACGCAGTGTCCCTTTAAGGCTGGGAGGAAGGTTTTTTAGGGCTGGAAAAACTGACATCATCTTGAAGCAGATGATGTGTAAGCATGGCTCCAGGTTGACCAGGAGCCTAACGCTGGTCTGCCATCTTACAGAGCTCCACAGCCCGAGTTAGAGGCATCTGTTGTGACCACCTTCCTTCTGGAGGTCAGTCCCAACGGGATGCCTGATTGAAACAGGCGAGAAGTTTTCCATGGGGCCACAGCACCAAGCTTTGGATGCGACATGGGCTTTAAGCCAATACTGGAAAGCCCACATTTTTTATTTTTTTATTTAGTTTATTTTATTCATATCAGGACAATGTGCAGTTACATTAAAAAAAATGGCTGCACCAGATTTAGCATTATGCTAATTTCCATCTGTAGTCCTACACAATTAAAATTACATAAGAGTTAAAATTACATAAAAGCAATTAACATACAAAAAATGATATAACAAAGACGGTTAATACGATATAAAAAGGCAGTTTACAGAGAAGGTACAATATACAAATATAAAGTGCAAATTACCAATTTGTGTTCAAAATTAGTTAGTTGCAATGTTATAAGGTACTAAATATATGGAGTGTAACAGTTTTTATTTTTTTTATAACACACAAAACACAAAAGCCACAAATGGCACAATGTAAAAGCCATCAAATGGTACCCACGAGGGTATCATCTGATGGCCAGATACCCGTCTGGTGCTTTTAGTGTGAACAGGAGTGGTGGTCTAAGAGCCAGTCTTTGACTGTCCGTGAGAAGCAGTAAAAATCTGAATTATACTTTAGATTGTCTGGAAGCCCACTCCATTCTTTGATGGCTTTATAGGAAAAGGCTGATTGAGAGAAGGCAGACTTTCTTTTGGGTACATTGCAATCACCCCTTGATACAGACCTCAACGCTTTGTTTATTAGTTCAGAGCGTCACTGTACATATGTTTTTAAAGGGGTTGGGGCAACATCATTAAGGATTTTATGAACCAAACGGATATCAGAATACCTGATCAGGTTGTCAAAGCTTAGTATACTGTACTTTTCAAGTATATTGCAGTGGTGGTACATGTGAAGCAGGCCCAGAGGAATCACAGAGAAAGCAGCCAATCATCCTCTGAAGGCCCTGAGGGGATTTGAAGTTCTCAGCCTGAATGATCCCGCTAGACACTGAACTATAAGGGAGTGTTCCGGCTTAATCCATGCCCGCATCTGGGCAGAATCGATATTTGTCCTCAGATTGTCTACTCACGAGTAACCTCATTCTATGATGTTTAGAACCCAACTTGACAGATCCAGGATAGATTTCCAAGCCTGAAGCCAATTGGCAAATTGGCAATGAGTTTTTTTTAGTGGCAGTTCGCTGGGGAACTGACATTTGTGGTAATGAGGGGAGGAGAAATGCTCTTTTGAGTATGTGGGTCCACTATCACAGCAGCATTTTTTGGGCACGCACTGAATGAGGAGGATGAGCCCAACTTGAATGGAGCTTCCATTACTCTGTGTTAAGTAGAGGGATAGAGAGCGGGTGCAAGACCCTCTCCTCTTCCTCTCTGCATTTGGATTAGGACTGCTTCTGAGGATCAGGGTCAAATATCTCTTTGGGGTGGGGACCTAGGAAATGGGTAGCGTTTCACTGTCCTGGGGTGCTGCTGAAGCCCAGGCTCAGACTTAGGCTGGGGCGGTGCCAGCTTGGCAGGCTGCTGAGCAGATATAGCCTTCTGGAGACTTGAAAAATCCACCGCACTGAAGCGCTTCAACAGAAAGTGACGAATTGCCTGCAATGACTTCTGTGCCGCTGTAAATCGCTAGGCAAACCCATTCACGGCAGGGCTAAACAGTCCTTTGGGAGAGACTGGCGAGTCTAGGAGCCTTGTCAGCATCCCTGATCTCGGTTAGATTCAGCCAAAGATGGCGCTCCAGCACCGCCGAGTTGATCGTCTATGCAGTAGCCTTAGTAACGTGTAGAGCCAAGTGCGCTGCTCTTTGAAGGCATCAGAACCCTGATCGGACTCGTCCATGGTGCAGAGAAGCTTGGACTGGAACACTTGCAGCACCACCATCATGTGAAGCACTGAGCCAGCCTGACCAGCTGCTGAATAAGCCCTGTTTTCTAGGGCTGAGGTAGATGGATGCGCTGCTTGGGCTTTTAACCCCAGGGCTGATGGAGGGCACAGATGCACAACACCACTTCCTGGTGAGTTCTTCATGAACTGCTGGAAGGAATGGGGTGGACCGTTGGTGGGAGAATCTGACAGCACCCTTTCATGAACCACTCGTCGAGGAGGCCATGGACTTCTGGAGCTGACCAAGCCAGGCCGAGATCCTCCACAGTCTTGGTTAGAGCGTGGGTCAGCTCGCTGTCTATGATGGGCCATGTTGTCTGCATCGGAGGAAGTGTGTCGGGGTCTTCGCCAGAACAAACCCATTGTTCCACATCTGAAGCTGTCAACGACAGAATCATCCATGACAGCTTCCTCCTCCAATCTGCTGAAAGAAATAAAGCCACTCGCAGCTGACAAGGGCCGCTAATAATCACGTGTGAAGAACACGGGCAAATCGAGGCATTGAGGGGAAGAGTGAAGCATGTGAGGCCTGAGCCAGTGCGATTTCACTGGAGCCTGATGTTTGAGCCCAGCTGCTCTGCTTTTTCTTTCTTCTAGGGGAGGGGGAAGCAGGAGTGCAGTCCAGGGAGGAGGAGCCCAGACAGGTGACGCACTCACCATGCCCATCTGCATTGTTCAGGAGTTCCCTGCATGAGCCACACTCACAGCACAACATTTGCAACAACTTCGCAGTGGAAATTTGCTCAGAAAATATGCTTTTTTTGAAAGCTAGATGGCCGCAGGGGAAGGTGTCAAGCTTCTTCCACTGCCGGTGGCTTCTTCTCATGGCGACAAGCAAGAGGCTGAACTTCTTTCTTTGGCTTCTTGCTTGCAGAGTCAGCGAGGAGATGATTTTAGTCGCTGAAGGAGAAAATTCTGATGAAATGGCACTCAGAGCAAACTTTATATAACAGTTGGCTCCAACCCTTTTGGTAGGTTGAAGCACCATTGGTTCGTGCAGCTACACAAACGTGATCAAATCAGGCTTCATTATCAGAGTAAACAGGAGATTCCCCATAGCGTAATTAATGCAACAGGAGAGACCATTCAAAAGGGAAATAATAACAACAATAAAACAATACTTTTTACTTCATTAGGAATAGTATTTACATTTGAGGACATTAGACAAGTATCATTTATAGTCTGTCAGTGTACTGCCAACAAAAGACAAGACATACATTGACATATGATTCATAACAATAACTATCTGCAGAACTATGGAAAACTTCTGAGCACTAATGAGAATTTCCAATAACATTCTTTATTGATAAGTTAACTTGATGATCCTGTGTTATAGTTTAATTATATTATATTTACATTGTTATTATTTATTATTATTGTTGTTGTTATTATTGCTTATCATAACTTTGCAGAAATGTTACAGTCCCATACAAAGTAACCATGTCATTGGACAAGTAACCCATTTTGATTTGCTGCTTATTCCATTTTATTTTGATGTTTTTAGTTAAGCAGAGTGACAGTACACCTGGGTGTTCTGGGTTTGACACCTAGCTGTGTGAAAGTGAGGGTTTGTGAGTAAACATTGTTTATTTGATGGCATGGTTTAATATTTGATGTTCTGGGGTGAACCATCAAATGTAGGTGCTGGATGAGGGTGTGCATGTGGTTAAGATATCTAAAGGCTTCCAGAGAGGGTCTCAAACCCACCAAAAGTGTGTGAGAGTTTGCGTAGTGAAGTGTGCAAACTGAACCCCTTTGTTGGGGTTTCTGTCAAACCATATACCTTCTCTTTATACACTAACACCGACCAAGATGGGCCTGTTCTGCACTCACACACCTAGACACACACACACACACACACACAAAATGACAGTTATTGAAACGGCACATGCTTTAACAGCTGTTTGTTCTGGATGCATAGAACAAAGTTGTAAATGATCATCACTGTTCACTATGTCTTAATGGTGACATTTTTCACATTTTTTGTAGGTTAAGAAAGATATATTTGGAGTCCCTGACACACACACCAGTCACACACAGATAATTTCACACAATGACAGATTAACCTTTGAACTCTACAGATCCTTTACCAGTTAATGGTATTTTTTAAGAACATTATGCGGAAATAACTTGCTGCTTAACTCTGCACTGTAAAAAAAAAATGTTGTGTGAGATACTCTAAGAAAATGTGTGGAATGTGATAACATCTACACTACCGTTCAAAAGTTTTGGATCAGTACGATTTTTTATTTTTTATGTCTCTTATGCTCATAAAGGCTGCATTTATTTGCTGAAAACTAAAAATAGTAACCTTCTGAAATTTCATTTATATTTTAGTATACTTTAAAATATAATTTATTCCTGTGGAGTCTTTACTATCGTTTTTTTTTTTTTTTTTTTTTTTTTTTTTTTTTTATCAATTTAGCATATCAGTTTAACAAATCTAAATAAAAGTATTAACCTAGCTGAATAAATATTAATTCATTTAACTTTTGAACAGTGGTATTTATTGTTGTTCTTTTTTTTTTACTTTTTATTCAAATAATCCTGAAGAAAGAAAGAAAGAAAGAAAGAAGGAAAGAAAGAAAGTTGTATTCATGCATAAAATGTACACTTACATTTGTATAGCCACCTATGCATACAATACCAAAATTTTTATGTTTAATATTAATATTTTATGTATTTCTTTTTTAAATGTTCTTTTCTATTTACATCTAAATACTAATACTAATGTGATGTGATCATGTTAAATTTAAATGTAATTAATTATTTTGTATTAATTTATTAATTTAGAAAGTACATTTCTGAATAAATTGTATTCAAAGTAAAAAAAAATAAAAAAAAAGTGATGTACAGATTCTCATGTTGATTATTGCTGTCTATCCAACAAAAATAAAAGAAAGAGTAAAGAATGTAGTAAAGTCTGGCCTAAAGGACGAAGAGTACCTCAGGGAGAAATGGCTAAATACCTTTCCTTTGAAAGAACTTCTAGCTTTTGGTCCTCACATGGACCACCTTTGATTTCCAAAGATTAAAAGCCTATGGGCTTCACAAACAATACACACATACAGCTACACCCAAGAGAAAAACACACAAACACACACAAAAACCCTGACCCCCTCCCTCTTTTGAAAGGGCTACATGGCCCCCTCCAGGCAGGGTCTATTCATCCAGCATGTATCTGCCTCATTAGGGCTATTAGCATGGGTGAGATGAGGCGGGGTAATTTATCTAATCCTGCTGTGAGGACACACAGACACATGGAAGGAGACAGATCCTGGCCTCACACAGGTCATGACACCTCTGTGGTCTTGTTAAACCAAGATTTATTACCATAATTAAAATTATGGCACACGCAAACTTTAATGTCAACATACTATGTCAACTGTGTTCAATGTAAAGGGCTGCTGGTGCACTAAAGCTGCCATTATCATTGATAAGTGGGTAAGAAAAAGCAAACTAATTCAAATTGTTGTGTACAGGACAAATATAAAAGAGAAAAAAGAAAGAGGTGTTAGAGTGAATCTACAAAAACATCATTCTGATTTAGCATAAGACTAATGTTAATCTTGTTTGCATGTGTGTTTTCTCTACTATTTTTTAAATTATAAATTATTTTTAAAATCATTAGTATACAACTCTTATACAAATCTTTATATATCGTTGTCTTCCTCTAAAAGTTACATCAGTACTGCAGGTGAAAGTCCCAACATGATTTTATTTGAACTAGAAGCTATTCCTATGTGAAGTGTACCATTTACCGTTTTTAATTTAATTAGATTGATATTGTATGTATCAGTGTACAAACAGTTAAAACAGTATGAATTATTTTAACAAATCTTTTTTTTAAGTACAGTATAAAATGTTAATGTTTTATTGTTTAGAGTATTCATTAAATATTAATTGTTTAAAATATTTATAATGATTTATTGTTTAAAATGTTTTTTGTTGTTTAAAAAAAGTTAGAAGAGATTTAAAAGAGTTTAAAAGAGAAAGTTTAAAAGAGATGTCTCGTTTAAAATAATATTCAAGATTTATTGTTTAGAATATGTATTTCTTTGTTTATTTGTTTGTCAGATCAGGTAGAAACAGTTCCCAGTGTACCTTTAATGTCCAAAAACCTATAAATGATTTAGAAAATACCCACAATTCAACAGGTCTCTCTTAATGCTAATATCTTGGACAGTAGCACTTACGGACTGCACACACTCTAGAAAGCCACACAAATGGTTCCTAATTAGAGATCTCATTCTCTCAACATGCTGTAAACACACACCCGTCACGCTGTAAAATAACTAATCAGAACATGAGCCAAAGCAATGAGTAAAATGGAAGCACACACACTCCCACAAAGCTATAAACACACCAGTGTCTTTAAGGTCATAATTAGAAGCAAACCGCTAGGCAGGTTTCGGGCTGTAAACGCAACCCACAACAAATTGGATGGGATAATCGGAGGGAGTTACGCCCACCAGAACAGATGGAGAGGAAGACCCCGCCGTCCCACAGGGGTCTTAGCTGGCAGCCATAGGAACGCTATACACATATGCACCAGTTTAGCCTTTTTAGCAATGAAAAGAGGGAAGCTGTCATTCGTTTGATATTAGCCTGACCCTATTACACCAGTTTAAAAGACAGCACTCTCCAGGGACAAGCCAATGCCTATATGAGCAATCAAACGGATGGCTGAATGTAGAGGAGAACAGGAAACGAGTGATAGAAGGGGATGGGAATCAATCTCAGACTGATTTCACATGCTTCAAGTTTGTTGTCAATGTTGTATTTAGCATTCAAATGAGGGTGCAGTGAATAAACGCTAGCAACGTCTCAGGTCAATGTAGGGTGACTGAAGCACATTAGAACTTTTTTCACAAGGATATCTTTTACCTCAATGCTAGCAAGGGAGATTTTATGCTCGACTTTAGGTTCGAATCTTATGCTAAAACTTAAGGAAACCTGTACCAATATTCCCAATAGGCCAAAGCACACTTCAGTCACACCATATTAAAGTATTAGAATCATTTTTTGGAGGGAAACTCTATGTTTAACATTAATCTAATGTTCTGAAAGGATTGTAACATAACTCTTTAGCATGCTAGCTTGTGTACATTTACGCTCAGATGCTTTGGCTGTAATGAGAGTTATTAGCGTGTTAATTTAATGTCGCGCTTCTGAAAGACGGGGTGGAGAGGTCAAAGAGAAACACTGAGGCGGCACTATACAACCACCACACACAATACACTCCCCTAACAGCCCAGTTAACATCCCACTGACCCGCCTCTACACACACACACTGTCTCCTGCTCTGACTGGTTGTGATTAGTACTATGACGCTGCATAATGCTGTAATCGAGCTTGTATTGGTCTCAGGAGAGACCCCCGAGAGAGCTGGGAACTGGGACCACCCTCTGGTTCTCCAGAGAACCCGAATGCACAAACACATCCAGGGCTGTTATGATGGGCTATAAATCACCCATCTCTGGTCCCACAGATGAGCTGGTGATAAACTAATGAATGATATTGAGATAAAGAGATAAAAGAGGGGCGGAGATAAGGAAAGTGTGAAAAGAATGAGTGATGGATAAAAGCAGGACAATGGCATGGGAAGATTTCCACCAGAAGGATGCTGGCAAAAGATGAATATTGACCTGGACATGAAAATAAACCTGTAGAAGAGCTACCTGCAAAAATTAATATCTCATTAAATTAATTACGAACCAACATAAATAAAATAAAAAAACAAAAACAATAATAATGTAAAAATATTGATAAACAAATATTTTTATTTAAAAAAAATCTTAAATGTATCAATTCTCTTTATTCTATAAACCTAAGCAATGACATTACACACACACACACACACATATATATATACACACTATATATAACATATATAGTGTGTGTGTGTTTTAAAATAATTAATGATCTAAGATGCGATTTTAATCATTTTAAATAATAACTAATATTAATTTCATGCAATTATTATATATTACAATACAGTCTTAAAGCAGTAAAACACTCATGATTTTATGCAATGATTTTACCATTGCATTAAGCAAAATAAAACATGGTAAAGTATGGTAGTGCACAGCCTTGTTTAAGTTTGGCTTGTATGTTACAACTTATTTATTACAAATATAAAAAAAAAAAATTATATATATTATATATATATATATATATATATATATATATATATATATATATATATATATATATATATATATATATATATATATATATATATATATATTCTATTTGTAATAAATAAATTGTAACATACAAGCCAAACTTCAATGTTTATATATATAAAATAATTACAGTTATTGATTTTTTTTTTTTAAATATTTGACACTAGTCAAGAGAAGATATGTAGTGCATATATTCAGTCAAAACATCTAAATTGTTGCTATTTTATTCTGAATAGGAGGGAGGTTAATTGATCAAGACATGCTAATAGTGTTTACACTGAAACAGGCAGGGCACCATGTGCTGATCTGAACTCATGAATATCAAACACCCCCAAACCCCTTGGGCCTCCTCTCCTCTCCCCTCCCCAAGGGTCTTCATTGTCCGCCGGAGGTCCTGAGGGCCTGCTAGAGCAACACTGCAGACGCAGCTCAACAAGTTTCAACACACTGCCTCAGATCAGACCAATACTAGACCTGCCCTCTGAATAAACGACTGCAAGTGAGGCTCAATTACATAACTCCACAACCCCCCCATCCCCGTTTATTGTGTTTATGGTAAACTGTCTGGCGAGGAAGAACTGCTGCGGAAAGATAGCGGTTACAAAAACATTTTAATGAGGCAAGAAGTCGTTAATGACACGTACAGTCGCCTCGAACAACGACATGTGAAAGCACGTCTGGATTTCGCAAAGAACTGGGGAGGTTTTCCACAAAATAATGATTTTCTAATGGTATTTTTTAATCCAAACCTTCCCTCAAGTGCACAGTTGGTCTGAAAACAAGCTCCAATCATTAGCAAACATTTTTTTTTTTTTTCATCTGCGGAAAAATAGTTTGCTTTCAACAAGCAGGAAGCTTTTAAAGTTGAAAAGCCTCTTCATCACAGACATTAATCACTGGATAGAAGTTCAGGAGATTGCCTGAGAGTTATTTTGAAGAAGAAAAAATAATGTCATGGAATGTAACACAGGGATAATTAATCAAATGAATTAATTTTATGGTGATTTTGGAAATTAATGTTGAAAATTATTTGGACTGACTGACTTGCAAAGTTTTTGGAGAGACTTTTTTTATGAATGTAGCACGAGTTGAAATGCACACACATCCAATTAACAAGCCTTTCAGGATAATTTACTGTCAAGTGTCAGCTCAGTTGGAGAAATTTAATATAAAGTGTTCTGTGTATCTTGGCAACCGGTACCATGACTAAAGGACTGAAATGAATAGATGAACAGGTGTATATATCACTCACTTTCTCAATCCCTAGTTCTTTCTCTTCATCTCTGCATGTGTTCAGTCTCTGCGATGCCTTGATGCATTGATGTTTCAATAAAAGATCATACAACATGGCTACATTTGCACAATCAGTGTTTGAGATTTATAGCATTTTACGAACAGCTGGAAACTTAAATATAAGATTTGATTTGATTTCGGTCACTACATACTTTCATATTACCATATAAAACTATAATTTTAATTTGGGTTATTCGTTTTTATTGATTTAATTTTATTTTATTATGTTGTGTTTAAATTAAGAAAAGTATGTGTGAGTGTGTGTCTGAAATTGTTGTTGATTTTAAAGTTATTGTGTGATTGTCTTTGAAGTGTAAACACACATTTTGTCTCAAACATTTATATACAATATCAGTTACAAAAATATTGTAACAAACTCTTTTACATATTCAACTTCCAAAAGAGGACCACCACTGGCGAACAAGTTTGATACAAAAGTTTAATTGTGATTTTTTTCCACTTAATTTGATTCTTTTTTTTTTTCATTCATTGAATTTATAACAATCATTTTAAGAATGATTTATTACTGTATCTTAGAATTTATTTATAATTAAGTCTTTATAACAAAAGTGAATCATTTTGGTAGAATCGGCGCCTAAAATTTTCATCAAAGTTCAATAAGTATAAAATACAAATAAAACTCATTTATTTGTATTTGAGTTAAATGCATTATATGTAATTCCATTATGGTTAAATTATGGTTATGCATGTTTAAGCTTTCCATATTTCAATATTGTGCGTATCAGTTTCTATCCAATCCTAAAACATATAAGCATTTGAACTACATTTTGTGTAGAAACATCTACGAATACTAAAGAGATCACATTGTTGCATGTCACAGATTACATAACATATTACCACACACACTCATAACACCACCAACAGCTTTCAAACTCATTTTGCAAAAGCACTGCACCAGCTCACAGAAGCACACGTGCATTCAAAGAACACCTACTTTCTTTATGACAAGTCTGTGTTTTCAAAAGTAGTGAAAATCAGTTTATGCGACTAACCTCAAATGGAATCGATACATCACAGACTAGAAAATCTGCCCCCACCTCAATTTTCAAGGAACTTCTCTACCAAAGAGCCACACACACAACTTCTATGAATAGCTATTTTAGTTTTTCAAAACAGAACTTCTAAGAACTTTACTAGTCTGCTACAAACCAGAAGAGGGTCCCTGACTGACTAGAAATCTGGTGAATTGAAACAATTTACTGAGCTAGTCAACTTTAAGCCAAACCTGTCAATATTGGCAATACAAGCAAACTTTTATTGCTCATAACATGGTACACAAATGACATATTTGAAAAGAGAAGTTTCTTTGACAACAGTTTCCTAAACACACAAGCATACTGACAGATTCAAGGTTTGGCTCATTGTTGCACTGTATTTATTTTTAACGCTAATTTGGCGTTTTAAAGTAAACATTTGTGTAGCAAAACACCTAAAAGTAATTCATAAGCAGTCAAATGTGCATGATGACGAGTAAGCATGACTCTAAATTCCTAAAACAAACACAAAACCTCCCACAACACCCTATTGGAATTATATTTGCGCTTGGCTGTTTGATGTAAAAGTTTACAGTCAGCATCAGTGCTAGCAATGCTAATGCAATAAAACGTGACATTGTACAAAATGTTGTTTTTTATGTCACATTGTATTGCAGCCGTGAAAACTTTTTTAAACAAGATCCATGGAAGGTTTTCAGTGATTAAACCAAATCAGTTCACCCAAAAATTAAAATTCTGTCATTTACTCACCCCTCCTGCTGTTTATTTTCAAAAAAAATATCTATATATCCGTTGAAAAAAAAAAACAGCATATGATGGATAGGTATGTTTTGAAGCATGGCTGCTGGTTTGAGCTGGTTTAAGCTGGTCATGAGCAGGAGCTAGTTGCTTGGGACCAAAATTTATTCCATCCTTATACAGCATCAAGACATTTTTTGGTACATTCTCTCTTATACTGTACTCTTTTTTTTTTTCTTTGTCTTTTGATCTTGAATATATTCGTGTATTGTTTGTCACACTCTATAAATAAACAAGTCTTTAAAAGCTACAGTTTCAAATTAGCTGTTTGGGATTTAAACTCATAAATATAGTCATTTGTTTTGAAGCCAAACATCTAAAGCTATTCCCCTATGCAGTCAAACATCTAGAAAAGACGTATTAACACAACTCCAACCTCCCGAAACACCCCAATTGGAATTAGACTTGATCTTGGCTGTTTCCATCGAGTGGTCATTTATCCATCACACAAAAGCCAGCCTGGACAATGGCTCCAAAAGCCCACCGCTGTGCCAAGACCACGAGACACATGCGCTCAGAAACACACACTCACTCCAAGGCGTCACTTGAGCCTGAAACACTTCTCTTGAAGAAAGAAGAGAAGACCTTTGGAAGAGAAAGGCCTTAATTAATATTAAGAAGGGTAAGCGGGTCACTCAGCTGACGAACTGCGGAGTCTGATCGCCGCATTGTGAATAATCGGTGTAGCTTTCATAAAGAAGTACTGTACTGTGGAAAACTACTTTAAATCGGTGAATCAAATGCCCTCTGTTTTTTTTCCCATTCGAGGTGATTCAGCGTTTAAAGCTATAGAACAAAGGTAAACAAAGTCAGGCTACATGAGATGGTGAGAATTAAACAAACAATATTCTTTGATTTATTAGAGGGGTTTTAACATATATATAAGAGGTTAAGGGTATATGTCGTGGTTTTTAGTGTGTGTTTGTTATGTTACTGTTGCCATCTGTAATAATTTAAGCTTGCAGGATTAGGTATGAATGGCAGACGGTGGTGTACCTCAAGTACGGCTTTAATCTTCAACACACACACACACACACACACAAGTCAGTCCAACTATTATACCAGCAATTAGTTTGCCCTCAGTCAACGTTAGGGGTAATTTTAGGCCATTGTGTGGAAGAATACTGTCAATGCAGAGAGAGATAGGGGAGTATTCATGTCATTCTGGAGAGCGAGAGAGAGAGAGAGAGTGTGCTATCAACTAGATTCAGTTCCAAAGAAACTGTGAGTAGTGTTTGCCCGTGCAAAACTGATGCTAGGGTGTTCTGGGTTGTAATGAGGTTGCAAGCTCGTTCTCAGTAGTTGCTAAGGTGTTTTGCATTTCTGTTGCTTACTCAAGTCCATTACAAATTCTGAATTAGAGATTTGTACCGTTAAAGGGCCTTGCAGGAAGGGGACACTACTCGAAATCAAATCCCTTCAAGGAAGTGCTTTTTACAAGGGAATAAGCGGAGGAACATGTGATGGTCACTGAACTAATTTAGCAGTTTATGATCAAGTGATCCTGAGTAGTGCATTCATATTTTGAACACTGAAGTAATTTATTTAGTTAACAAGATATGTAACCAATTTACAAATTATGTAAAATATCCCCAAAATATTTACATCAAGCTTATTATCGTTAATTAAAACTAAAACCAACTTACTGGTTTGAGCTACCTGAAGAATAACAACCTGTACACTGTAAAAGGAAAAAAAAAAAAATAATAAATAAAAGTTGTAAATGAAACAGATTAGTGGAGTACATTTTACAAATATATTTATATATAATATATATATATATATATATCTATATATATATATATATATATATATATATATATATATAATATATATATATATATATAGTTTAATCAATGTGTTACTTGGCATTTCTTTTGCCTAGAAATTTCTGAGTGAAAATAACTTCCATGCAAATTTTTCAGTGCATAAACTGAAACTAAAAATTTATAAAAACTATATTTAAAAAGGCATTTAAAAACCAATTAAAATGACAAAAAACAAAATTACTGAAACTTTAAAGAAAATGAAAGAAAAAGAAAAAAATTTAATCTAATTCAAAATATCAAAACTGCATTATAATAGTGTATCAAAGATATTAAAATAACACTGAATTACTCTGCAATTGTTTTTATGAATAAGATCAAAAAGAGCAAAGATATAACTACAAAAAGCATAAAAGTCAGAAACAGAAGGGGATAAAGTTGTGTTTGCATATAAAAGCTTTGGTTTTGTTCGCAACGGCCTGATTGAGTGGTCTGAACAAAACATTCAGAGCCACTGAGTTACTCTATAAAGAGTCTGGTGTCAAAGAAAGAATTCATACAGGTCTAAATATGAGCTCCATTTCCACACACACGTCTCAAGCCAAGACACTGCATCTCTTTTTCATTAGGGCCATTGTGCTGGATGAGACAGATGGAGTGAGAGAGAGAGAGAGAGAGAGAGAGAGAGAGAGAGAGAGAGAGAGAGAGAGAGAGAGAGAGAGAGAGAGACGGTGCCTGAGGTGCAGATTTAGATGTCCTTCATTGTGCTTACACCAGTATTGTCTTGTCAGACGCGTTTAGGAGTGCTCTGCATTACTTAACACAAGGGAGAACACAAGTGAAAGACAGAGACAGACAAAAAGAAGGGGTTATGTTCTTCCACATGATGGTCTTTTAGATGTACAGCTGTCCATCCAATTACATGAGAAAACAGAGGAAAAAGAAGTAAATCATTAAGCATCACAAAAGCCTATAAGTACATACATAATACATAATATACATGTTATAACAGTTTTATGACATTGTTATTACACAACTCCATAAATTGTTATATTAATTTTATAACAAGGTTTTTCTTACATAATTTAAACTCAGTGCCCATTTACATATTTCTTTTGTGTGTGTGTGTGTGTACGTCACATTTAACATATACATGCACGTACAATACCAGTCAAAATTTTGGAATAATTCAAAAATAATATATTTTATCAGTATAATTATTTATGTGGTGAAATGTTGTGTAATTAGTGGTATGACTGCACCTTGTCCCTTCAATGTCCTTCTAGTTTGAACTTGCTGCTTTCTAGCAACTGCTTTCTTCACAGAAGCTTTGCTTTCTTCTTAGAAATGATTTTTTTTTGTGTTTAATTATTTTTTTGTGTGTAATTTTTTAATTTATTTGGCAGGTATAATTGTCATCCGGCCGGTTATCATCACAGAATAACCCCCTTCAGGATGATGTACTCTGCTTCACATAGGGCTCCTGATCACTCTGTCAGGGGTTATTCTGTGATAACAACCGGCTGGATGTACATTATCCCTCACTTATAATATATTTAAATACATTTTATTCATGCCTTTCTTGCAGCAGCAGTTGTTGTTGGCAAGGTGCCACTAACCTGTCTGCCCAGACAACATCCAATCCAGAAGAACAACACAGGAGCAGGATCACGGATACAGGATCACTCCCTCTCACCCTCTCTCTCTTTGTCTTTTTCTCACTCCTACACATCCACACAAAACAATTTCACTTATACAATCAAACACCAGCAATCTCATATGCACGTACACTAACACAATTGGTGGCAGAGGTTTCTGGCATAATTATTGATTTTGCATGAGACAACACTGAAGTTCAATAGACATAAGTGTGTTGGCATATGCAAAATCAATCTCCCTGTTTTTCTTAATTCTACAAGTTCTCATGATACAAGGCTTATATGGCGTCACAGTATAGCATTATGCCTATGAGTTTGTGTTTAATGTGTGTTCAGCTGCATGTTTAACCAAATATTAGTATTTAAGCCTTCTGTGAAGACATAAGTAAAAAAAAAAAAAAAAAGGTTCTGTTTATGCAATCTTAGAAAGTATGTGTTTGTTTTATCTGTTTGAGTATTTCTCATGTAATTACTGGGGGGGAGATGCCATTAAAACTGTGAATATGAACTATGAGTGTAGTTTAGGTGATATAAGCCACATTGAGAATGCAGACGGACACTTTGTGTAGATGTCCTGAGGTAACGTTACAGAAAGGTGACATCAGTTGTATCTAGTGTTGTGAGATGTGATCTTTAATTTATTTATCAAATTTAGTTCTAGGCTGTGTGCCTGTGTATGACCGTAGGCATTGCAGGTATCAGCAAAAAAAAAAAAAACACCTGCCTATAAAGTCACTGATCGCATCAATAATTTTGTCTCTTTAGCCCTCAGCAAGTCCAAGAGCATGGCTGGAAATGCTTGTGTGTGTCTACGTGTAGCAAGGCTGCCAAGTTTTATGAGATACTGCAGGATAAAAAAAAAATCCCTGTCCTTTTCTTCATAACTACACACTACACACACACACACACACACACACAACACATCTGTTCTAAAAATCTATTGTTTTGCTGTGTGTGTGTGTGTGTGTGTGTGTGTGTGTGTGTGTGTGTGTGTGTGTGTGTGTGTGTGTGTGTGTGTGTGTTACATTGCCTTTGTCACAGTTCAAAATGAAAAACATCACACAATCTTTTCATTAAAATCTAAGAAAACAACCAAAGTGAAATCAACTTTTTGAAATTGCAGCTTCTTAAAGGGATACTCCACCCCAAAATGAAAACTGTCATGTCGTTCCAAACCTGTAAAAGCTTTGTTCCTCTTCAGAACACAATTTAAGATATTTTGGATGAAAACTGGGAGGCCTGTGACTGTCCCATAGACTACCGAGTAAAATACACTATCAAGGTCCAGAAAAGGTATGAAAGTTGTCATCAGAATACTCCATCTACCATCAGACGTGCAATTTGGGTTATATGAAGCGACGGGAACACTTTTTAAGCGAAGTACATACTTGGCAGTCTATGGGACAGTCACAGGCCTCCCGGTTTTCATCCAAAATATCTTAAATTGTGTTCCGAAGACGAACAAAGCTTTTACAGGTTTGGAACGATATGGGGGTAAGTGATTAATGACAAAACTTTCATTTTGGGTTGGAGTATCCCTTTAACTATTTTTTTTTAAAATCAACTGAATCACTTAAATGTAACAAATTTCTCAATATGAGAATGAGAAGACATTTGGAAAGAGTTAAATTTTTACCTCACCTTGCTCGGCTACAATGATGTGTCCTCAAATAATGTGACATTAAAAACAGTGATGTAGTGTTCTGTCATGGTACATGGCTGCTGTAGCTTGTTATTGGAAAAACCACTCTGTTTTGAAAACATCCAAGCTACTGTCCCACTTCTGAAAGATGCAGCTAAGTTAATACATCAATACTTTTAGTTAACACTAAAAACAGCAAAGCTTGACTGTTCAAAAGACCCAAAACAAGTAATAACTTTTCTCTAGTATTACCAGATCTTGCACCTGCAACACTGATTACACCATTTATGACATAAGTGTGTATGAATTTAAACTGAATGAGAGGCGGAGACAGATTAATACATGAGAAACAAAGTTGGATGTTAAAATTTATATAGCTATCATGGTCCATTCATACTGTGGTTACTGCCTTCTCCAATGAACAAATGAGACCAGTATTGCATACTTTTTTTTGTGTGTGTGCAATTTTTTTTTTTTTTTTTTTTTTTTTTTTAAGCTAAAACTCAATGGCATGTGGCTAGAAAAAATAAACCCTGAAATTTATCCTGAGACATGGAGTAAAAAGTATTGCTACTATCCTCTGTCTGGCCTCTATGAAGAAAGTAAAAATGTAAGAGAGAGAGAGAGAGAGAGAGAGGGAGGAGGGGTGCACAGAAGCCTGACTGGTTTTGGCTGATGTAAACTTCCGTGTTGAGAGAGACAAGAGAGAGAAAATTCCCTGAAATTCCACTACACTGCTTCCTCCTGCTGAACGTCACCTGAGCTCCAGAAAGTAAACAAAACTCTCTCGCGCACACAGAAGAAAGTGGGGGTGGACAGAGGTGCACAGGAAAGAAAGGGGGAAGGAGGAGAAGAATAACAAGCACAGTGACGCACACTTTTGTCACTTCACTTTGTATGATTTAAAGGAATCGTTACATTCAACTGTGTCATCATTTACTTGTTGTCATGTCATTCAGAACCATATGATTTTATTTTCTTACATAGGACACAAACTGAGTTATACAACGAATTGTCCAAGATGCTGTTTTCCAGACAAAGTGAAAGTGTGGTCACCTGATTTGATCCACTTTTCTTGAGGTAACTGACCATTTAAACCTATTAATTTAAATTAATGAAATGGTACAAATCATTGGAATGGTATGAAACATGGTGGCATTTTGTTGCACTTACTATGAGAACACACATATGTATCATGGACATGAATAGAAAAGGTTAAATGGTCTTTAAAAAATAATCACAGTTGTAATGTTAGTGGTCAAAAATGACCATTATAAGAATATAATTTGAAGAAAGAAAGAAAGAAAGAAAGAGAAGAAAGAAAGAAAGAAAGAAAGAAAGTAAGAAAGAAAGAAAGAACCAAGTATGGGGTACAGCCTATAAATCAGCCCTGATGCAGAAAAAAGACACACCACTATAAAGGGGTTAAAGTCCAAACATCAAGAGTTCACAACAGATACACCAACACGCATAGATCTTCATTCTGTTTTTCACTTTGTGAGTGAACTTGATAGACCTGAATCCTTTTCCTGTTCCTTTTGTCTTGTTCTCCTTCCACACATATTTTGGCCTCATGAATACTGATTATGGCTATCATGTAAGGCTTTTAAGAAATAACTAATAGCACTTTATTTTACAGTCCTGTTTTATATGTACATATTATACAATTTATTAACCCTAAACATAAACCTACATCTCACCCTAACCTTACGTCTAAGTAGTTACCTCATATTATACTTTTTGTAAGTACACTATAAAGAAGTGCAGTTAATAAATAAATTAGGTAGCACTTTTTCACAGTTCAGGGTTACATTTTATTTTAAGGTGTCCTTGTTACAGCGTAATTATAGATTTAATTACAGAGTAATATTTATGAACTACATGTATTTACTATATGGTTAGGGTTTGGTTTAGGGTTACTTGGATGTATTTATGCATAATTAATAGTTATTACAATAGTAAGTACATGTAACGTGTAACAAGGACACCTTAAAATAAAGTGTTATCCAGTTCTGTTCTGTGTGAATACAATGTATTTATAGTAATTACAATAACGGAGTAATAATTAACCCTGAACCTACCGCTAAACCTAACCTTAAAAGGAAAGTTCCTCCAAAAATGAAAATTCTGTCATGAATTAATCACTCTCATGTCGTTTCAAAACCATAAGTCCTTCATTCATTTTCAGAACAAATTATTTTTGATGAAATCTGAGAGCTTTCTGACCCTGCATAGACAGCAATGCAACTGAAATGTTCCCAGGCCCAGAAAGGTAGTAAGAATATCGTTACAGTAGTCCATGTTACATCAGTGGTTCAACCATAAGGTTAAGTATCCTTTTTGTGCACAAAGAAAATAAAAATAATGAGTTCATTTAATGATTTCTTCTCTTCCGGGTCAGTTTCTGCCACCATTCACAAGTGGACCACGACACATGCTTTCTGGGCCTGGGAACATTTCAGTTCTTAATTTGTGTTCCGAAGATGAACAAAGGTCTTACGGGTTTGGAAAGACATGAGGGTTAGTAATTAATTACAGGATTTTAATTTTTGGGTGAACTATCCCTTTAACCCATGTAGTTACCTTAAAGTACATCACTTTCTTGGGTAAGTGCACTGTAAGTACAAGTACTAGAAAATAAAGTGTTGGCATTAATTTTGCTTAAGGGTTACGACAATGATATAGCATCTGGGTTAGGGGATGTTTTTTGTTGTATATTTTCACAATGAATATAGAAAATACAAATAAATATACCATAAACTGTACTCATAAGAATAATTTAACTTATTCTATTTATATTTTTTTCCTGGAGTATTAGATGATGTAGTTTTACATAACTTTCAAGTTTTTCTTTTTTTGATATTTATATTTAATTTAATTCTTTTTTTTTTGAATGCAAGTAATGTTGTTGTTTTGTTTTTGTTATGATATGTTCTGTTAAATGCAACAAATTTCTATTGTTGAGTATGCATTATAAGATCAAGGCTGGAAAAGACGTTCTTGCTTTCAAAAGACGTCAGAATCTTAAATCATGCTACATACACGTGCTGCCGCTGAGCATGCATGCCCAAAGTCTCTCGGCTTGCAATTCGAACCGCGGCAAATCACCCGGACACTGCCACTCACCTTTCCACCCGTCTCCTTGACAACAGGGCCACATGCGTGAGCGCTGTAGTCAGAGGAATGCGAGTGTGTGGTAAATTGAGGAGTGTATGTGAGCACTAATCTGCCGTAGGGTCATATGCAGGGGAGCATTTTGTAACCTTAAGTGAGCGTTTTGTAATAGTTAGAATGTGTTTTGTATCGGTTACGGCAATCCAAAAGAGCCAAGCAGGGTGAGCTAACGACCCTATTCTGGACAGGAAGTTAGAGAGCTTGTGTGGGTGGGGGTCACAGATCAGGAACTTCAGGAACGCCGAGAGCAGGTGGCCTTTCAGGATATGAGTACACACACACAATCTTACCTTTCATTCAGAAATGCTCCCTTATATGTAGGGCAGGCACATTGTGAAGTGCTCTGCTCTACAGAGGACAATTGTGTTGTATGTGTGTCTTTCGATGGGTTAACACAGGTATGATGGGAATGAGGCATCAGGTTGAGACATTTTGAGGGGGTCTAGCCATGAGCTATTAGCTCAAGGCTGCATTTCTAGCCTCTTTGCTTCCCCTACACCTGGACTAAATCTAAAGACATCAGCATACCCCTCAGGTACACACTTACAGATATACAGTTACATGTATGCATTTATGCCTGTATATGCTTAAATCACACTTAAATATGAATGAGGATCAATGACATAAGTGTCCACGATTAGAACAAGTTAGAACACGCGCTAAATTCTTAGGAATACAATCTTGTTATTCATGTTGGTTTAAAATAAAAAAAAAATTGTTCAAACCATTTTATTTTTATTTAATGACCTAAAAATGTATATTTTATTCAAACACCTTGAACATGCATTAATACTTTACATTCTTTAAAAAAAACTCATTTGATTTAAATAATAATTACGTAATTTATAAAAAAGAATATTTTTATTTTTTATTTATTTTATTTTTTACATGTACACACTATACCCTACATTTTTATATACATTTTACGAATATCATAAATTATTCATAAATATAATTTCTTTTTGGACGAGTCGCACCACATAACATTTTACAGCCTGATCTAATCTTGCGTTGTCATAAAACTGTCAAATTATCTGATATTTTAAGAAACATATTGACCTTAACACAGTCATGAATCATAAGGTTGTCAGCTGTCCTCTTAATTATTACTTATTATGTCTTTAGTTTTGTTTTTTGGTTTTTGCACATTGGTTGCACCGCATGACTAATTTCAAAGACAAAAGTTTTGTCTCGAAACAAATTCTAATATGAATTACGCCATCATTATGATTATCAGGAATCACCTCACACACATTTTTCAATTTGTATAAATTTAAAACATGCTCATAATCTAAGATGTATTTTCCAGTTACTGTATGTGTGAATGTCTTTAATAAATAAAAGGTAAATAAGTGAATAAAGAAAATGTTAAAGCTAACATTTACCATGCCTGAATGTTTTCATTTCTTTTAAGTATATTTTAAGAGTCCACAAGCAAAAATTCAAATCTTACCTTCAAGTGTGAGAAACCACTCATGCGAGAACAAACACACACTCACATAATGATAAAAGCCTATTGTTGAGCCTTCAAAACTGAAACAACTGACTCAACAAAAGCACCCAAGGGATGTAACATTTACTGCTCAATCAATTCAGAGCCAGTGCATCCACTCCAGACAGTCAAACACACATACACAAACACTATTTTTTATGAATATATACAATGTGAGTGGAATGCATGACAGTGTACAATAACCACACACTCACAGTAACTCTTATTTGTATTGACCGGTGTGTGTGTGTGTGTGTGTGTGTGTGTGTGTCTGTGTGTGTGTGTCTAAGAGCTCTGGGAATAGTTGTAGACAACAGCTATAGAATTACAACAATTCCAGTTACTTATTCTTCCCCAATGTGAGCTTGAAAAGAGGCAAGGGCCTCTTTAAATCATCAGCTCAAACACACATTCACACACACCCCCAGCGTTGAAGAGAGCCTAATTAAATCACATTGATTTGGATGTGCATTACCATTCCCTAGAGCGGTTTAAAACCACCCTTCCAGAACAGTTACAAAATCTACCTCATAGATCACCGTCAAAACAAATTAACTGACCTGAGCTAAAAAAAGAAAAATATACAAACAGCTATGGTGGGTTTCGCCTGAAATAAAACTAGATGATTTTTACATTATTCTAAGTAAATGAAAGTCCTATTTTGAAGTGTTATTCATTTTCTGGTTCTGGACATTGTGCAATGCAACAAGTTTAGATTTTGTCTACTGAATACTGTTAATACTGTTGTGAAACAAGACAAAGTTCGGGTGGGTAATTCCTTTGCAGTGGACACATAATGCTGTCAAAGGTCAAATCTGAAGATTTGCTATACATTTTATAATATAGATTGTGTGTGTGTGTGTGTGTGTGTGTGTGTGTGTGTGTGTGTGTGTGTGTGTGTGTGTGTGTGTGTGTGTGTGTGTGTGTGTGTGTGATGTTGCTAAATATTTCCACATGGGTCCAGTGTGATCTCGGCCAAGATTGTGTGAGATATATACTCTCGCACTCCAAACCCTCACTCTCTCTCTCACATACACACACACACAACACACACTAAAAACCCTGAGAAATCCATGTTCATACTCACACCCGACACCACACAGCTGAGAATATTCATAAACAGCCCTAAAAACATGAAGAACTAGCATTTAGGAGGAAGAAAAAGTTGTTAGGTTCCACATATAAGACTTGAAGAGAGCTATGAAAAGAATAAAAAAGGTGGATGAATAAGTGGAAGAGTAGATGCATAATTCATTCACCAGTGATTCATTCACCTGTAATTACAGTTAACCTGTTTAAAAATGTGACTGTGCGTGTGTGTGTGAGTGTGTGTGTGTGTGAGAGAGAGAGAGAGAGAGAGAGAGAGTTTCTTAAGAACATGGCTGCAAGGCAGCATGGTTCGGGTGACAGAGAGTTCAGAAATGCAGCGTTGCATTTTTCATCATTTACCTCAGCATTTTCTACTACACTCGCACACACATAAAAGAGTTATGGTGGACAGTGTTACGTGCTGCGTTCGTTTAGTGGAATGTACAATCCAGGAAGAGCAAGAGCTCCATAAATGACAGAAGAGGAAAGAGACAAAATGATGCACTGCAGTTAAGACGTATGAAAAGCTACAATTTCTCCCTCTTTTTTTTTCTCTAACTTTATTTATCTTACTTCTGCAGGAATGTGGTGTTTTTCTTTTTTTTGTTTTTTTTGTCAAGAATTAAATTGAAGGATTTATTTAGTGAGTGATTTTTTTTTATTAATTAATTAGAGAGAATCAAAACTATAAAAGAATGAAAGAATGTGTACTGTATGGGAGTAGCTTACTCAAGTAGTGATGCTATTTACAAAGCAACAACACTGCTAAATTAACTTCAGTTAAAAGTGGCATAGGTTTCACAGCTGCTGGTGCATAGCTTGATAAAGCCATTGATCTTGAAACCTATTTTTATGTCACATTGTATCACACAGCCTTTCATGTTATCAAACATATCACACTTATAACCAAATCAGACATCTTCTGTATCTGTAGCTCTATCTACTTTAGTAGCACTAGTTTAGATTCATTTTAGTCTATCATTTAGCTTGACATTTTGATTTAGTGTAATTCGTGAGTTTAGTCACCACTCAATACTGTTCACAAAATCCAAATGTCTTTGTCAAAAGACTCTATAAACTACTCCTGTGTTATATAATTTTATAATTCTGTAGAAGTTATTAGTTCTGTTCCAAATGACGTATTGAGTCTGATCGCATCTCTTCTTCCACTACATAAGGGAAGCGGAAGTGTCCATCATTCCACACACATTTTTTTTTTTTTTTTGGTTTAATAAGTGCATTACCAGGTATTTAAAGTACACTTCTTGTTGGATGTTTCAGTATGAGCACGCTACTCACTCCATTTATACTAAAAATAAACTTAGGGACAATCAATTAAGAGTAAATTATGATACGCTAAAGTTTCCCTAACATTAGAAATAAAGTAGAGAGACGTATGTCAGAGGAGTGAGTTCATGCTACCCTGAGGCAGTTCTCCGTATCACTCCAACATGCTACGACAAGCCTGACCCAATCCTGGCCTCAAGATCACCTCTCTTTCTTTTTAACTCTACCTCTCCACCTTCTCTCTGCCCCCCACCCCCTTTCTCAGCTTCTCGTTTCTATCTTTATCTTTCTCTCTGCCTCAGGTGAGAGTTTCTTGGTCCATTTATAGAGACCTGCTAGGAAACCAAAGAATCATTCAGCTCTAAAGATGATTTACAAACCATTTAATAATGAACTATGAATAACGCCCATCGGCTCTGCCCATTAAGTCAAGAATTTTGATTGTATCAGTGCCACACAAGACAACTGGAACAACAGCAAAATAGAGTCTTTTCCCAAATTCTACCAAGCTGGCTACCCAAACAGCATTTTAAAGTGTCATAGGTACTGTCCTGACGTAAAGGCTGCCATGTTACCTTTTTGGCTAGATTTGAAGGCAGCATCACACGCAACTTCAAGGAGAAGATAAGACCACAATACAAGTCAAGTATAAATATACTCACATTACTTTCAATATCAAAAATAATCAATACTTATACTTAGTTAGCTTAGCCACATGCAAACATCACTTTTCAGTTAGAATATTGTCTTACAAGGCAGCTGGCTGAGTAAGCGGATACTCTTTGAAAGAGATCAAGCATCCTTTGTTTACATCTAAAATTCTGTGTAAATCTTTAAAGTGCCAGCGGTAAAAAAAGGAAAAAATAGACTGAAACATTTTAAGGTTACAGTGATTATTAAAGGAGATTTACTACAGCTGTACAGCTAAGTCAGCTAGCATGTTGGACACATCTCTGCTCTCTTCTACTATAACATGCTGTAATTACAAAGACAGCCATGACAATGGCTGGCTGCTAGTTATGAGGGAAAGAGTGTGTGTATGTGTGCAAGCTGAGTCACTGAAGAGAAACAAGCACAATAAAAACTTGTAACCCCAAGCTGCTTTGAGCAGAACCTCAGAACACAGAAAAAAAACCTTGTCCTCTTTCTCTCCCACCCTCAGCTTTAACACTCAGCTAGTCAGCGCTAAGTCCCTCGGAAAGCTCATTGTTTTAGGGAAAACATTCCCCATCCCCCGCTCCAAAAACACCCCGCCCCACCTCCACCTCTGCCCGTCAACCTGTTTATCCAGTACACACACAAACAGCGCTCGACCGTTAGCGTCAACCACCTGCCTTTTCCTGCTCTGTGGCCTGCAACAGACTGAGAGTATAATCGAAAAAAGGGAGAGAACAGAAGAAGATACAGAATGTAAGAAACAGAGCATTTAAACAAACATGCCAGCAATGTGCTCTTCCACATGCATTCCACATTTCAGCTACCCTCGCCTACACATCCTCATCTGTCAGGGGAAACTGACGGACGAAAATCAACTTCTTGGTCTATGTAGCAAGACTTCGGTTGCTTCTCGATTTGCATAGTTTTACAATGGACTTGCTGTAGAATGCAAAGTATGTACACCCGTATTGTGTCATGATGCTGTCAAATATTTGTCTTGATGCAGCAGATGTCATCCTTGTATCCCTACTCCCATAATAGTGCACTAAATTGGGTTCACATATTGTTTTATATTAAGGCACTTTTTTATTATTATTATTATTATTATTATTTAAATGCAAGGTCCAAAAAACCCTTTCATTCAAACAATTGTCACTAACACGCATACTAATTAAACTATTAAATCTAAGGTGGTCTCTAATTAGTTACATAACTGTAAAGACTCTTGTTAATTCACATTGTCAAAACTCAACTGAATAAGTGAAAATGTCCCCAAATCATTCCTGTGATAGCTTTAGGATATGAATCAACCATTAAAACTCTTAGCGGTTGTACCATGAAGAGTGTCCTTTAAAGATCCCCTGTGGTAATATCCGTGCCAAAAATTACCCCCATTGAGGTTTCTTCATTTTCCATGACTCTTAAAGAGCATTCTGATTGACTTTCCCATGCACCTTATCACATTTTCATGGTCAAAAGAACATTTTTACTGACACATTTCATTGCACAGCAGTGGAGAAACTCGTGTTGGTAAATTGCAATGAACTCCAAGGTTCTAAATATAAATGTCTGATATAGAATGGTTTAGAATCAGTGTCAGTCAAATTGCTGACTTAGACAGAAAACCTTGCCATGCGATCTTATTGACCAATCAGTTCGCCTGCCAATAGATACTATCAGCCAATTAGAGGAGCGATCCATATACTACCCATCTAACTGGCAGTGCCTGACTCTCCATCTTTAATAAGAGGCAAAAGTAGAGAAAAGTTCCAGAGCTTGGGATAATTCAATTTCTGTCCACATTCATCTGAGTCACGTTGAGGTATCAGTATATCAAAATGGACAGGATGCGAATGCTGTCAGTACTAAAGCGCTGAACAGGAGACAAGCCAAGCAGAGTAATGCACATAGCGTGTTCCTGACATGCACAAATAATGTTGGGAATTGAGAACTGGATCCATTAAAAAAACAACACATCAACCAAATGATATTATTGATGTTTCATTCCATTTAATGTTTCTGGAATGTTCATTCATGAGAAAGGAACACCAATTAAATAAGATCCACCCTATTCCCTACTATCTGAGCCTGCTGATTCAGCTTTAGTTCTGTGGAAATTAAATAACATAATGATCTCATCTTGGGCATGCAAACTCGTGCCTATACAGGGCTTTCCCATTGTTATGGGCTGCTTATTTTTATTCTTTTCTTTTTTTCTTTTTCGGCAGAACAATCAACTTTCAAGTGCTTGTGAACCAGAATTATTAAGTGGAATTGGAACTAGAATAGTTAAATTCCTTAAAATTCCCATCCCTACTCCCAAACCTCCAGGAATCAAACCACGGAGCATGCAATATTATAGTGGTTAACCCGAGGCCTCCCTGCATTTCCATTTCCTCTCCCAGCGAGGAGTCCCTAACCACAGCCACTTCGAGTGACCTCAACTCCAGCCTCAACTCAAATACTTCAGACAAATGTCTGATTCACCGTCCAGCAACTGCCAGTGGCTTGTCCCACTTCTTCTAAGAACAAGCTGCACAATGCCAGCTGATGTTTTCAGGCAGTGGCATCGGCTTAGTTGCAAACGGTTGCAAAAAGATGCACAAATACTCAACCAGAACCAGACGAAACGCTGCACTCTTGCTCTGTCACATTCCCACTCCTTTTCTCCCATGCGGTCATATCAGGGCAGCATTACCTCAGGAAAAGTCGAGCATTACAAAAACACACACAGTCTCTGCTGAGCTCCCCGCCTGCTAAACAAACACAGGCAGAGATCCCCAAGAGCCCATGTCCCAGACAAACTCACTCCATCTTTTTCAGTGAGGAAGGAAGAGAGAAAGAGAGTGAGAGTTTAAAGGAGGCAAGGGGAAGCCCTGTGTGAGTAATTTCCAAAATCAATTCTCCAAACTGTCCGCTGTATGTTGAAAGTAGAACTTTGGTACATAATTCCCCTGATGGGACACTATATTCTACTTAATTTCTGATTGACTAGACGAGATGTATTGGTAGTTGCTGGTAAGAGTGTAAGATCAAATTTTACATTTTTTATTATTTTAAGTAAATAGTCATATTCACACATTCATATTGCAGTCAATAATTACAATCCAATTAATCCATTCTCCAAAACCTCATGTCCTTTATAGGGTCACAGGGATGCTGAAGCCTATCCTACCATATCAGGCCAAAGACAAACACATTCAATATTCAATCTAGTGTCTCTAATTCACCTGTCCTGCACATCTTTGGATTGTGGGGATCTAGACCACACAGAAGAAACCCATGCCAGTATAAGGACAACATCTGAACTCCTTCTGGCTAAGCTGGGACATGAACCGGAGAGTTTATTGCTGCGAGGTAACAATGCAATCCTACTGATTCCCCACCCTGCCCCACATGTCTGAACCTATATATAACACTAACAATATTATCTAGGTTTTTAAATTTTATGTAGAAAATTTGAATCATGCTGATCCATACAATAGTTGGTGCCACTATATTGTGTATCGAGAGTACATCTTATGCTGAATGCACACTGTACAGTTATTCCAGTATTTTATGACTGTTGCTTGTCAGACTGTATTATATGATCCAGATGAGATCTTAGGTTAAAGCAATGGGAAGGTGTGCAACATAGCAACTTTCAGATAAATTCATTGATGTCAAGATGTATCACAAAGGTTATTAATCTTCTGTTGATGAATGTCACACTAAGGAGTGTCAATGTTTCCCTATGACAACAATAATCGCTTAAACTTAGTTACAAATAACTGTTTTTCAGGGTTTCCATTAATAAAAAAAAGGTTAATTAAATACAAAGTGTAAAATGCAAAGTGTAAAAACTAAAAAATACAGAATAATCTCAGTTATTCAGAATACAGTGAGGAAAGTATGCTAAATAAATAGCTGAGACAGTCCCAAAATGACATCTTATTGGTAAGAGGCTATTAAAAGCATGCCAAAGCAATGATGAAGACTCAGGACAAGCTGCCAGATGCAATATTTTAAACTCAGTCATGCTCAAGACCAATCTGTGCCAAGAATCTTTCCTCAAGTGTGTGTGTGGGTGCATGTGTTTAGTGGCCAGCAAACATGAAAGCAACAAATTAAAAAATAAAAAAAATCTTAACACAAACACCTGTCTCTTTGCTTGCCTAGAGGAAATTTTATTAGTATTTCTCAGAGGTTGTTCTTTCATTGCATTGGAGACATAATGGAGCTCTCAATTGTAGCTCAACTGGGGCCCGTTTCAGAAAGGAGGTTAAGTGAAAACTCTGAGTATGTTAACCCTGAAATGAAGGAAACTCTAGGTTTTCCATTTCAGAATGGGAGGTTTGTCAAACCCAAGAATGCAGGGTAAGTCAAGCCCATTTCTGAAAGAGAGGTAACTTAGAGTCAGTTACCATGGTAACTAACTCTATGAACCTAACCTAGTTGGGAGCAGGTTTTCTTCAGTAAACCCAGTGTTTCTTATGGTCTCCTCCCCCTTTTTAAAGCGTAAGCGATGTTTAGATACCTCATTCATTCATTCATGCTGCAAAAATGCTTTTCTTACTGAGTATTTTTGTCTTATTTTAAGTACAAATATCTAAAAAAAAAAAAAAAAAATTATGTTAAGATGCGATTTCTATAGATGTAAAATAATATAAGGTATTTAATTTTGTTTCCAGGGGCAAACAAGTGTATTTAAGTGCATTTTACGTAAAACATGTAAAATTGTCAGACATAGGGTAAGAAAAACATTAATGCAAACAGAAACAAGCATATTTTTTATTTCTTACCCAACTGGCAGATAATTAGCAGAATAAGGAAAATGCACTTAAATTATATAAAAGAGTGTTAAAATATGTGGAAAAAGCTACTGCACATTGAAATAGACACTGAATGATATTTAATGTTAAATGTTTGTAAAGTCATGTAGCCTACACCCATGAAACATGCTTAAAGCTTTACCTCGATTGAATTGTGTTTTTAATTCATTTTTAGATGCTGCTACATTCTTTTTTTCTTGAAAATGACTATTACTTCAATAATTTACTCTGATATTATAACAGTGATTAAGAATTAAAGTTATTTATTGACTCAGAAGTATGCTGACGTCTTTTTGTAATTGCTGTTGCCATGGTGAATTATAATTTCGGAGCTCCATTGATCATGACTTCTCATAGTCGTGGTGCACATGCTAAACTCAACCTAAAGTCAACCTACTCAGAATGGACTGAACTAACACAATTTAGCTGTTCTGAAACCAAAAACTCAGAGTTTCTCATCTCAGGGTAAGTCAACTCAGAGTTTACGTTTCAACTCGAAACGTAGTTGAGTTGGTTGAACCTACTTTTTTAAACGGGCCCCTGGTTCCTTGGTGTTAGAAACAAATCTCACAGGTTTAATAATAAAAATGTCACAGACTTAATAAAAAAAAAATGCAGAACTTGAATGCATTGCAAGTTGCTTTTAAAGTTGGGTATTTTTTTCAATGCTGAAACACTATCCTTTCCGAGCTAATATGCAAAAACAACTTTAAGAAGGCCATTGGTAGATTTATTCCCCTGAAAGAGGTAGACAGTGTGGCTCAATCAAAACATTGCTTTATTTATTTGAGTAACCTGACATGGCAACACTGCTTTAGAGCAGGGACTATGTGTTTGTCAAACCAGTAGCAGATGGAGGAAGTGCTTGATAATCTGTTGAAAATTTTTGCAATTCCGTTTGGTGACAATAATGGCACAGAAATTATACACTTATCTTAATATATATATAGAAATAGCTCATTTTTGATTTCCTTAGATTCATTTAGAAAGATTTTGAGAAGAGAAGCTTTTTTATTTTTCTAAACTCCGTTGACAGGTTCATGCAAATGAGGTGATTTTCACTGAAAAGACAGTTTTGCCTTTGGCATTAGAGAGTCTTGTGTCCGTTAGGATGACTGCTATGAAAACACAAACATCAAGCACCATTGTTCCCATGTAATACTTAATAATAAATAAGAATAATTTATTGAATTATGTAGAAGTTGTGGGTTTTTTCCTTCTATCCCGTGACGTTAAATCAGAGGTCACCAAACTCAGTCCTGGAGGGTCGGTTTCCTGCAGAGTTGAGCTCCAGCCCTAATCAAACACACCTAAACCAGCTAATCAAGCTCTTATTAGGTATACTTGAAGCTTCCAGGCAGGTGTGTTGAGGCAAGTTAGAGCTAAACTCTGCAGGACGCCGGCCCTCCAGTTTGGTGACCCCTGCATTAAAGCATAAAAAACTAGAAATAAAAGGTCAAACTTTAAAAGTATATATTAAATAAGAACATTTTAACTCCATTCCCAAATACTGCTTTAGTAAAGTTTAAGTATAACTAAATTTTAATGAACTGGTATTAATGTTTTAATTGCATTAATAGTTAATTGTAAATGAACTGGTTAAAGAAACATAAACATTTAAACATTTGTAGTGTTGAGTTTGTTCATCTGTCTGTTCATGTAAACCAGTTGTTTTTTTGTTTTTGTTTGTTAATTGGTATGTTTATTTAAATATTGTAGTGTTGATTGTTATGTTTTTTTGTGTTGATTTTGTTTTGTTGATTTTTTGTATTGTTTTGTTTTTTTTTTTTTTTTACTGGCTAGTTTTTTAGTTTTTGTCACATAAGGTACTATTTCAAAGTAGATTCCTCAGCAATGCACTATAACACATCAATTCCAGTTTCGCCACCAGACAGTCACTGTTTTGTTTGTATGTTTTTGTCTGCTCATCCATTCAGAAGCATAGATTTGTTTGAAAGACGATCT
This sequence comes from Cyprinus carpio, assembly GCF_018340385.1. NCBI lineage: Eukaryota > Metazoa > Chordata > Actinopteri > Cypriniformes > Cyprinidae > Cyprinus > Cyprinus carpio. Next base: position 16,422,868 of record NC_056575.1, read on the forward strand.
GTGTTTGTATACCCACACACACCTTTCCCTCTCTGGCCTTCAGATCACCCCTCATCTTGACTAAAACCGTGTTCTCTCCCTCCCTAAAAACCCCAGAAGCCCCTTCAACTCCTCCTCTTCTGTCTTTCTCTCGCTCATCATTCACTCCATCTGTCACTGTTGTCATTTACCTGAACGCCCCTCTTTCTGCTTTACCAAGTGTGAACTGCTGAACTCTACGTAAGTGTGTGTCTGATTACTTCAATGCCCCATTCTGTCATGATTCAACAAGCTTTCCAAAGCACAGTTTTCATCAGCCAAACACACACGACTAAACTAAGCAACTGAATGGACCAATAATCATTTTTACAAGTTTAAAAGCCAACAGTAGTTAAGAGTGATGGTATGTGTGGTATTTGCATGGTTAAAATGGTTAATCCCCAACTCTCTGTGATATGCTGGTCCTGGTTATGGTTAACTCTTTTCAATGACTATGGTGTGCTTGTTTTCACTAGTTTTGTCATTTATGTTGTTTTTGGTTTGGGTTTTTTCTTTTCTCTTGTCTTTTATTTGGTGATTAAAATATGATATGCTCAGTTAGTTAGAAAAGTAATATTACACCTCTTCAAGTTAAAAGAGTAAAACTATTTATCTAGGTGGACAATTTAGTACTGCAGGTCTTGATGGCCTAGTTCCAAAAGAGTAAAACTATTTATCTATGGCCACATTTACACTGCAGGTCTTGATGGCTAGTTCCAATTTGTTGACTTTCCAATTTTTTGCCGACCATCTTGTTTTATTTTTCCCTTGGCAAAAAAAAACCAAGGTAGACTTACTGACCCTGAAAACGTGTTACCAGGTCAGCGAAACAAAACCAGTCCAATTGCTAATCAAAGCTATCCCAATCACATTTTTTCCACAGGTTTCCACTCCGTCAAAACCGTGTTCTTAAAAGGGTTGGGAAATTGCTTTAACCCACAAACTAAAAAACAATCCATGGCAAGAGTGTAAAAGAAGCCCAGTACCATATGAAAATCACAGACTTGTCAACACTGCCGAGAAAAGCGCAGAGTTGATGTCGTACACCACCGTTGTTTTTTCAATGACATAAAACTTGCATTGATGAGGGAATATGCAATGGCAGACACAAAAGCACATATCCGATTCATATCTGATTTATTTCCACATATAACTAGGGCCTGAAACTGATCTGAGAATATTGCGTACTCTCTGAGAAGGTACTTCATTTGAATCTGAACTTACTTCATGGTATGTTTTATATAATATGAATATGGGTAGTACGAATGAAATTCCAATGTACTACATCTGCCATGTTGTTACTATTCCGTGACCTACCAGTATCAGTTTCGTCACCTCCCTGCCATTCATAAATCCTCTCCCATGGCCTCATAGGATAAGAAAGTGTCCATCAGAAGTAGTAGGTCATCCGGGTCATTTCCACTTACTGTTTTTCGAATACTATGAATTCGGACATACTACAATTCTGCATACATTGATTTTTTTAATACTATTTAGTAGGGAACATGACATTTTCTAATTAAGACACACAATTTGAGGCATCCTGTATTAAGTGTGATATACTTGAATGTTTAATGCTTGCAACACCACTAATTAAGACATTAACAATATTACAATTTTATCCAAAAAGCTACTTCTATGTATTATTGCCTCTTTTTTTTCTGGCCAAGTCTCTCTGTTTCTGTTCATGTGTGTGTACATCGTCGACCGGCCACCCTGCAGCCCCTCAGGCTTCCCCAGTCGAAAGAGAGAGATGATTATCTGTTATCTGCCATGTTTTGACAGGAGATTATGCTAAAGATTTACGATTGCTGAAAAGACAATGCTGAACACCGCATTCTCAAGTGGCAAAAGAGTGTTGAAAACAAACATACGGACCACAGGTAACTGTTCACTTTAGCAACAGAGGGACAGTATTCCCGGTGTTCACAGAAACTGCTCATCACAGCATTACCACAAACAGCTAAACAACTCTCATTTTTATCAACATGAACCATGTATTTTCACGTTCTTGATTAATATATTCAGAAGTTTTTTTTTTTTTGATTTTCATTGTTTTAATGTACAAATGTCTTAATTTCATAATAAGAAAGAGTCATTAACACATTGAAATTCTTGAAAAGAAGTTGAAGTTTGTTTTAAAATTTGTAATTATTTATTTATTCGAAGAAAACATATATTATTTTTATATAATGTTTAACGCTCTTCTTAACAATTTTATCATTTCAGTTGCAACCGCAAACAAAATCCAGCTGCATGCTAATCACCAATTTGCAGGAATTCCTGCGGAAAACTGGGCCAGACAGATGTAGTTGTTTATTTTTTGTCAACACAGACATCTCTTTATATGTGTGGTTAGACTAGTTTAGTTTTAGGTGTGTCTAAATGCATATGTGGTTTCAAGCAAATAACTGTTCAGGTATGACAGTAAGAACTGAATAGGTAATAGGTCACAGACCAGAAATGTGTGTAAGAGTAAGGGTAGGTTTGTATGTGGTTAATATAGGTAAATATGGAGTGGTTTGTTGGAGACCCACATGAATCCCATGGTGTGGTCGTATAACCACTGACACACTTCATTCAGCAGTCACCTAATGCAGAATTATGCCAAGGAGTCCCCGACCGTTTCCAATGAACACAACTATCACAACGTCTCTCAGGGCTGAAATGCCTAGTTAAGCCCTGGTTAGCAGATCTAATCAACACTATGCATTCAACTGAGCCGCTGCTGGCATTTCAAGACTAATAAAAGTGAATTCCACCCTTTAAAACAATGAACAGGAAGGAAATCTGCACCGCTGACATTCAACTGTGCAAATGACTATATGAGTTTAGCCAAATGAATAATGGCATCTGACCAGAGTTTTTTTTTTTTTTTTTTTTTTTTTTTTACATTTTTGCAAAATATTCGTGCATTGGTAATAAAAATAATAAATAATAACTGAATGGTCATTGTCATCAGCAGACATTTTTACTAAAATATCAGTTAATTTTGAGGAAAGCTTTAAGGAAATGTTTAAGGAAACTTAAAAGAAGATGAACTTTTATAAGCCTTTAGTACTTTTTTTTTTTTTTTTTTTTTTTTTTTTTTAGTACACCAAATGTTACCTTGACAAGCTGAAATAATGTATTAATTTTTTTATGGTTCTAGTTTTAGTTAACTATAATAACCCAAGTCTACATGGCTGTTAAATTGACTCCACTGCATGGCTATTTATTGGCTTCATCAGTATGATTAATGAAATGCAGACAGTACATACCTTTTTATGAATATTTAGCACATAACTCATGACCACATGATGGATGGATGGTTTGAAGACCAGTATTCTTTTCCATGTTGATATATTTCCCAAACAAAAAGCATGGATGAAACACAATAGCCACTAAAACATGACTTTTGCTAATGAGTGGCAGGTGGTTATTAATGGGAGGGATGTTCTCAGTCTAAAGAACATTTGATTGGACGAAGTTTATATATGGCCTTAGTTTGTCCAACAATGCTCCATTTTCCCAGTTTGAATTCTGGAAATATTAGATTTGAAATGTAAATTGTAGGCCTATATATAAGAATATAATATATGTGCTACAATCATATTTTGTCATCCTTCAGGACACCAGCATATTCAAAACATTTTAGATTCATGGGTTCTATCTCAGAGCAGTAGTGTCACATGACAAGTTTGTTACATCAAAAACTGGAAGTAGGCACTCATAAAAACTATATTGTCTGTCCAAAACCTTTTTTTTCCTGATAGTTAGTGGAGTTCCCCTTTAGGTTCTTGTTTACACATAACTGATGCCCACAGCAAATGAGTTTCTTCCAACACAGGCATTATTTGTATGATGAGATTCTGCTAAAATGCTATAGAATTAAAACATGTTTGAGCTTATATTAAGACAACAGGAACAAATCTCCAGGAAGTCAAACACAAAGATGTCATAATAAGAGTTACGTCAGCTGCAGGTAACCACCTTTCAGGTGCTTGCTCCCATGGGAACGACAATGTTTACAAACACAAAGTCATTTTTCTTTCTGTTAACCCGGAAAAGAGCTCGACTTCATACTATTTCAGTCAAATTGAGTGGGTTAACCAAACACTGGAAGATGTTCAAAAAGTCCCGTGTTGGGTTGCAAAGCAGCATTTTTGGATGTATTGTTGGTGTATCTGCCTACCACTTTTTTTTAATACCATTAATAGAATTTAGTACATGGCATTAATTTTAATTCAACTGAAACAGCTCCAAAACAAACTCAATAGCATGGATTTAACATTCTGATTTGCTGTCCCAAGTTATAAACTAGACTTTGCCAGTTAACAATTACAATTCAAATTACAAAATAAATAAATAAATAAATAAATAAATAAATAAATAAATAAATAAATAAAAACACATGATTAAAGATGTATGTCCCTGCTGGGGAAACAAGCTTGCTGGTTGGCTGGTCATAGCTGGTTTTAGAGGGGTTTTGACCAGTTATTTTAGCTAAAACCAGCTGAACACCAGCTTGACCAGGCTGGAAGACCTACTTCAACCTTAAACCAGCCAAGACCAGCCAACCAGCTTAGGCTGGTTTCAGCTGCACAGAATATAATCAGTTGTCATAGATTTCAATATATAAGCATTGTCAACTGTCATACACTTAAACTCACTAAACTATCAATAAACTGTAAAAAAGTGTTCAATTCATCAAAAAACTAGTTAACTAGCTTAAGTTAGCAACTGCTTACAATAGACGAGGCTGAAATCTGACAAGCAAAAATCTGACAACCAAAAAAAGAGTATTTAGGCTGTACATATAGGCTAATCGTGTTATCATTATTCCCTGCTCGCTGCATTGACTGACTCAGAAGTGTTAAACCAAAGTCACCACAAAGCTTCATCCCAGTCAGCAAATATCCTTTGGCTCAGATCTGGCCCAAATCAACAGCTAAAGTGTGGCCCAGACTGTCTAAAAAAACCCCAAAGGTGCTCTTGCTTTTTTGCAGTGTCATGATGTTTTGTCTACTGGGGATCCTGTAGTTTGCATGTTAACGTGAGGGAATCAATTCGAGCCATGTGTTGTTTAACTGACAGCTTTTGAAACTAATGGGAAAAACTTTGAAGTAAGCCTTTTTGCTTTCTTTAGGGACAGCTAATTCAGGTCACCCACATTTCGTTCTGACTGAGATACAGATCACAGTGTCAATGCACTAAAAATGCTGCAAGTATAAGAGATGTGATTTCAGTATATATAAAAAGACATATTTGTGAGCAGGACAGCTAGAGTCAGTCCAGTAAAGTGATGCGGTGATCGCCGTGTGGTGTAGTCAAAACGGAAGCTAGCAAAGTGAGATTATGAAATTATTTTTTATAAGACATAATAAGATTTGACATCTTTGATAAGATTTAACATACAAAAAATGTTGCCTTAAACATTGCACTCATAGTCTCCCAGAAGCACACATTAGCATATGCACACTTGTGTGTATAGCTTTACACCATATAGTCAGCATAAAGCTCTCTGTTAACTTCTCATTCTCTCGTTCACTCTTGCTCTCTCGCTCTCTCTCTCTGCTTTTCATGTCTGGCTCATTATGGCCATTACAGCAGTAATGAGCAGTAAAGGGCAGCAAAGGGCAGCAAGACATTCCAACACGTTCATATTTGCAAAAACGAGTGTTTTACACTAACAGTATTAGCCGTGCCTTTTCTGTATAATCGCTTTTCATACACTGTAGTAGTGGAAAGTTTCTGTTTGTAGTTAAGTGTACATGTGTAAATGCATTTTCATCTTCTCTCTACTATATGTGTACGTGTGGGTCCTTGGTGTCCCTGTGGTCTGGGGTCAGTTCCTCTTTTTTGGAGAAAGTTTCTTAGCATGCTAATGTGCGATCAGCACAAGCTGCATGCAAATGAACGAAACCACAACAGCAACTAAAAACAAAACGGCTCCTCTATATTCACTTTGTTAGAAAAAGAAACATGCGAATGAATCATTCCGTGTTGACTGATAACTGCTCTGTGTTCAATTTAGCATGATGCTAATTTAAAACAAACCTTTGTTTGTGAGTAACTGGTGTTTGTTTTCTACATTCACCTGTGGGATTGGAACTCTTAACCATGATTAAATGTTTTTTGCCATCATACGAGTAATGCATAATAAGAATTAGCCTCGGTTAATGATGCATGTTTCTTTGAACTTAGCAAGCTTAGCATAAAATGGGAAATCTATTAAAGATAGAGTACTATTAAACATATGTATTGTTCGTATTACATATAATCTTTAAGTTAACAGTTCTTCTACAAAGTGAACGCTTTATAATCAAACAAAAGTCTTTAGGGCAGGTCCTTTCTTACAACCCATAAAAGCTAATGGAGTGAAGACCATGGCTAGCTACAATGGAACAGTAAGCAATGACCCTGCAAACCCACAATGAACCACTGATCAAAGTCAACTGATTTCCTGCATGTGTAATGACTGCTTTTGAACATTTTAATGTTCTTGAATGGTCTCTTATTGATTTTGCAGGCCCCAAATTGTTCTGACATGAGTTAGAATTTATTTTGGATTATTATTTATTTATTTTATATTTTTTTCAGTTTTTAGTTTGTATTCATTTAACGTTCAAAACCTTGTCAAGATCCAAATTGCAGTGTAAACTTATCCTTGAGATGCCAGCTTAAGCCTTATCACACCACAGAAATGTGTAACCACTTTTTTTGTAGACTTATTAGTTTCTTTTCTACATTTAGTGTTTATTAGCAGGAACATGCTGAGGGTATTTTCTGCTGTGGTACTTTTTACAGTATTCTACCCATAAGGCTATGCCTCTGTCAACTTTTTTTTTTCTTTTCGCACTCAGCTCTTTAACCCTAAAACTAAAGACAAGTTATTGCTTTGTCTATTCAAATACATATATATTTAATTTTCATAATCATCACTGGCTTGCCTCATTCCTTTTGCGATACCATTGGTTGACTCGAGATCAGTTATTCCCACTGGACTGCGTTGTCTTTGACAATTTGACAACTAGCATGCTAACAGCAGTGTTGCTGGAATGTCAAATTCAAATTGGTAGTATGAGGAGTTTAGGCAGTGTAAAGTCCCTCACAAGAAGTCTGTTTATTTCTAGGTTTCCTGTTGGTATGTGGCCAACAGCATTATGGGTAAATCTAGAGGTGTCCTTGTGGCTAGAAAATGCCATGTGTCAGATATCACACATACAGAGTGACATATAAACTCACTCACTCTCGCATTCACACACAGAACACAAACATGCACAAAAGCTTCCAACGTTGCGTCTTCATACGATGTCAACAGAGATTAAACTAGTTTATTATTTTTAAAGAGGAAAAAAAAAAGTACGCAACAAAATGCAAGTCTGTTTTTACACTAGTGATTATTAAATTTGTACAACCATTCAGTCTGCATTACATAAAGAAATAATTCTACATCTTTGTTTCTTTCGTATTTTTGGTACTCTGAATTATACATACAAATAACAAATACAGGAAAGAAATAATTCTACAAATGCATATAACCTGGGCCCAATGAATTATGTGTGTGTGTGTGTTTTGTGTGTGTGTGTGTGTGTGTGTGTGTGTGTGTGTGTGTGTGTGTGTGTGTGTGTGTGTGTGTACACAAACCAATTGCCCAAGACCAATAACACATCCAGAAGAGTAGCTGGAAGTCTGTGAGACAGACCTGACTACAAGTTTTAATGCATTACACACCATTTCCTTTCTACTTTTCTTCTCCCTTCATCTCGTCTCGTACTTTTTCTCATCATTCAGATAGAAATCGTGGTCGCGTTGCCACGCCGTTCCATCTTCCAGGTTTGAGTCGTACCCTTCTTATCATTAGCTGCCCGCGGGCATTTCCTGTCCTCGTCTTTTGCGCTTTAAAAAGTCTTTATTAAATGTATTTTAGACAATTTTTTTTACAAATATATGCAGAGTTCATCTCCTGTTGTCATTCACAGCTCGATTCCTCATGTCTCACGGGGACGAAGAAGAGGAGATACGTAGAAGAAGTAAAGGAGTGGGTTCGGGAAATAGAGGAGGTTTGTTTAAAGTCTCGTAATGTCTGTGCCTTGATGCCCACAGGAAAAATGGCATTTGTACACAAATGAAGGTTGACATCAGCGCGAGGCTTCGTGATTGGAGGGGCGGATGAAGAAAGTCATTGTCTTTTCTCTTTCATTCTCACTGTCTCTCCCTCATAATGTGGGGTTTCGAGGGGTTTAAGCAGGGCATACCGGAGAAGGGGTCTTGGGTGGGGGGGCTTGTAGCTCAGACGGAGCATGTGAGAGAGCTGGTTTAAGGTCGGAGGGTTGCGGTTGTGACAGGCTTCAGGATTGACGGTGCTTTGAGACGTCCACCGTCGGGAGATTGGGCGGTCGGAGGTAGAAGGGCGCTCTAGCCCATCGCCGTCACCATACTGGAAGGGTGGTGAGGGGCGAAGCTCAAGCTGGAGGAGGGGTGCATGGGGGTGGGCGTGGTCAACATGTGGCCGGAGTGTGAGAAGGGAGGGAACGAGGTCATGTGACGCGACAGGGCGGCTGAGCTGAAGGAACTGTTCTTTTCCATTAAGCTTTTGGAGAAATCCTCCATGCTGTCATGGGACTTTTTGCTCTTCTTGGACTTGCTGGACATCTTCCTATTCCGGGTCTGGATGCCCTCCTTCTTCATGGTGAGTGGTCGGTTGATCTGCGAGGAGAGAGACGGCAGACGTTAATAACGGCCACGGGACCATCCCGCTTACATAAGACAGGAGCATAATGGAGATATTTTGACATTGTTTTTCATCTCATAACACATTGAGGAACACTTTATTGCTTTGAGATTGTTTCTTCAAATTTCAGGAGACCTTAAACCAGTTAAGTTTCTTTTAAATATTAACTTAATCTCAGATGTTTCTCCTAAAAATCTTTATGAGAAATAAAAACAGACACAAGGGAGACAATTCACAATGAAATTTCTGCCTATTTTGCAGACTTTAGTAGATTAGAGCACAGTTTGAAATGTTTTTTCTAAGAAGAAACATTTGAGAAGCAGAAGACCTAAAGGGATTCATTTTACTCATGTTGTTCAAAAACTGTATGACTTTCTTTCTTCAAACACACACACACACACAATGTCACAGTGTTTTTTATATCCATATAAATAAAAGTGTGGTTTTGGACCCCATTGACTTTCACTGTATCGACAAATACAGTTGAAACATTCCTCAAACTATTTTCATTTGTGGTCCAGAGAGGAAATAAAGTATGGACTGAGTAAATAATGACAGAATTTAAATTTTTTGGGTGATTTATCCCTTCAAGCAAAAGTCATATTCTTTAAATCTAATCTCTGTAATTGCTGTCGTGGAGAAACAATTGAAATATTAAACAGATCTCATTTATGATATCTCCTCCTTACGGGCATATTGAAAGCTGACACCCTTTTAAGTCACAGTTTGTGGGATTAGGATTTGGTTGAACAATGACGTTCACTTCCTACACACATAGTAATACTTTGAGTCCAAGCATGTGTAACAGAGCTACACTGTATCGCAGATATGTCGGCTTCTCTGTTTGAGCAAGCATGTCTGTATGAGTGTGTGTGTCTGGTCATATCAGGACTAGGCTGGATTTAGTATTTGAGTTCCCTGACGCAAGGCATGGACGGTGCCAGTCTTGCCAAAGAGAGAAACCCCAGACTCTGGCCAGTCGGGCTGAAGCGCAGTGGCACTGTCACATCAGTCTGCCAAAGCCTGCCACTTTCACCCTATAATTGGACAGCCTCTTTCTCGCTCTCTGTCTTAAAACACTCTAGATGCTTTGTGCAAGAGCTATTAAGTGCTACTAAAACATATTCCTTCACAGGCATAATGCGTAAGACTAAGTAAACGGTGAAATTTCTACTTTTAATTGACCATTTTTATTTCTAAAAGATCAATAAACACTTTTCAAAATTGTGATTTTTAATTTTTTTTTTTAATTGTGCAAATTTGCAATTTTCAGTAAATACTGTCTTGTATAATTAAGTGATTGTAGTTTCAGTATTTCTGAATTTGTAGCAATTTTCTAATTTGTTAACATCAAGTTGGATTAAATAAAAACATATCTGCAAAAACTGTTCTTTAGATATCTGAATTTGACGTCTGTTATCGGAAAACCCATATTGGCCAACCACTAGTGTAAATGTGAGTGGATGTGTGCATCTGTGTGAAGTCACACCCCAAAGCAAAACTGTTAATTTAAAACATCTCCACTGGGCATCACAGAAAACACATGCTTATAGCCGTCGGCTATAAGAAACACTTTTAAACGTTATTCAGTTAGGCTTTTTTGGGGGTTTGAAATGACCACATAAAGAAATTGAGAAGGAAACAGATCAGAAGTCTAACCCCAGACTGACAGACACACAAATACAATCACAACTCAGTTCTTCTGACAAATCCCTGTCGGCTAAATGAGAGATGGGAGTGGTTGTGATAATGCAAACATGCAAGTTAGTGAAGAGCCCTCTGGAGAGAGCTCAGCTTAATTTAGCATGCAAAATCTGGAATTTGATTCAAAGCAGCCCGACCTGAACAGAAAATAGGATGTACCAAAACAAACTCATTTTCCAATTAGCCAAACTTTTGGTTGTTTCAAACAATAATACAAGTTATTGGTTTCCCTGATAACCTAGGTCAGGTTTAGGGGATTGTTTTTCTCTCGAGTTCTTACGAAACAGCCAAAACCAACATGGCAAAATGATTTAAAAGGGTGCACTTGCGTGACTAGTAGGGGAATGTAACAGGAGTATGGGGCCTCAAAGTGTGATGATACAGGATACCAGAGCTGATTAGGTAGAATGAAAATGTTCCCCGGCATATGTTTAACATAGGAATACCACCAACTGCAGTGTAATTCAATCGTACAACAGTACTAGCAGTTTAGCTCTAGCATAATAGCCATAAAAATAAATAATAATACGAGAAAGAACAAGACGAATCTCTGCATGTAACTGACTCTAGCGGCTTGAGACCATTGGGGGACATTCAAACATTTCAGGTTCGCAGATTGGGTTAAGCTGTCCCTAGGGTGCGAAAATCACAATACCAACTATTATAAGTAGGGCCAATTGGAAAACGCAACAAATCAGAACTTTTTTGATGAAAACAAATTACAAAATAAACAGCTGGTGTGATTGATTATTATACGGATATTAGAATAATATTATAATGGTCACTTAACATAAATTCTTTGTCATTTTTGAGTAGTCAATGCATGAACCATGTTGTGAAAGAAAGAAAGAAAGAAATAGAATGAAAGAAATAGCATGAAAGAAATAGCATGAAAGCTGCCATCATGCAAAGAGAAGATAGAGATAGAAAATATCTTACTAGATAAGTGAAAGACAGCTATGGAGCTTACATTGTGTAATTTGTAATAGAGGCCGCAGGCATTGCAGACAGGATCGCCGTTCGCATTTCTCCGCCACAGTGTCGTCGTGGTCGTTTGACAGTTTGCGCACGAGGTCCCCGCTCGTCTGGCAGCGGACTGACGGACACACACATAGAGAAAGAATCATGGTTATTACACTCATAATATAATAACTTAAGATGATGATTGCATTCCTACAGTGTTAATGGCCCCCAACCCTCCTGTTTCCTGAAGCTGCAAATGGCTTAAAGCGATGCAGAAAAATATGTCAGAGGAAAAGAGTTCTCCATAACACTGGTGCCTTAAACTCTAGGGTAAAAATAGTGCTTTGCACACATGTCCTCTCAAACCTAAATATTTACAGAGGACATGAAAGCACTGGTTTAAATAGTGCCCATTAAAGCTGATGACATTTTCCCGTTAAATGATGGAGAAACAGCGGCTCTGCATGAAATGAATCCATGTTTAAACATCAACCTTCAGTTAGATATTAACAATCTTTATTCACATCAATATGCTGCACTAAAATACCTTGCTCTAAATTAACATGCACTGATTAAAAGCAGTTAGAATTATTAATTAGAAGCAGTACTGACAATCAAATATAAACATAATATAAAACAAATATAAATAATAAGTTAAAAAGAATAAGTAAAAAATAAATAATAAGAAAAAAAGACAATGGGGAACAAGGGAAAACTCGAAAGAAATGCAATGAATTTGTAGGGATCAGCAACATATTTTGAAATGGACTATGCAGAAAGAAAATTCATGCTGTTTTCTGGGTTAACATTCAGGATTGTTGAAGGTACATACTGAAATGACAAATTATTCTTAACTGTGTCGTTTAATTCAGTTTAGAGTCAAACGTTAATCAGGAGCCTGATTCATATTAAGCGACGTTATTTATTATGACTGGACGGTTTTTTTTTTTATTATTTGTTTTTTTTTTCCTATCGGACTCGTTTGTAAATTACAAAATACAGCTAAATTTGATTGGCAAATCAATTAAATTTATACACATTATTTAAAGAGAACAATATTTGTTCTATAAAGGTAATTCTTTATTCCTGTTTTATTCTTCTACGTAGCCTACTATTATTTTCTCTTTTTTCTAGACTATTTGAGAATAGTGCAGATCAATCTGAAGTCGTGACTCCTTTCTGCGCGTTCTCGCCCGTATGTTTAGACTGCGGGAGCGAGCGCTGTTGTTCGAGGAGTTTTATCAGCAGAGCTCAGATATCCGCCAGTCTTTTCCTGGGAAGTCGGCTTTTCACATTAGAGAGGGAGAGGAGGCCAATGCCAAAATAGCAGCCCTCGGACTATTTCTCTGCGCCTCAAGAGCCTCGACTCTATCCAAAAGCCCAAAAAGAGACGTGTCTGTGCTCTCTCTCTCTCTCTCTCTCTCTCTCTCTCTCTCTCTCTCTCTCTCTCTCATTTATTAAATCCCTGTGAAACAGTGTCCTTGATGAATGGCATATTGTCAGAATTGAACCTAATTTCTGCAGACATATTTGACCTGTTGGAGCTGATCGCCTCCCACGCGTACTCATTTGAGATAAGCGCTCGTTTCACAACTGTTTGAAGTCTCTCCGTGACAAATTTCGTTATGCTGACATGTAGACCCACTGTCAGCAATATTTGCGATTAAATAAAATTGTCTATGGATTTGTTTCAAGCGGGAAAAATAAAAGAAAAAAAATTAAATTCGATACATAAAATGACATTATTATTATTACTGATAATAATAATAATAATAATAATAATAATAATAATAATAATAATAATAACTGCTATTGCTTAATCTTAAAGAAATGAGACCTGCGCTTGGCGAGTCAATTTCTTGCAGCTAACACTTCTTCCTGGGTAGAAAAAGAGAAAGAGACAGAAGTGTCATTAATACAGTGCAATAGAGCAACATACCAGCCTCCGCTTGGGCTTGATGAGGGGTCGGTTCTGTCCGTTCATCTTGTGGTACAGTCCGCAGGCGTTACACAAATAGTGACCGGTGCCATCCCTCCGCCACAGAGGAGTCGAGGTGGCCCCGCAGTTAACACATTCTCTACCCTCTGCGAACACAGACACACACGCATGCACAACTGATTTTTAGAACCACTAAAACACACTTGCATGCACACTAAAGCACAACTACACAATCAAAGGCCACGCCACTAGTGAACATATTAAACTCCAGTGGCCAGTCGCTTTGATTTATTTTTAAAATACTACTAATTACATGTCAATATTACACACATAATATAAACAGTATATTTAATACTAATTGTATTAATATTATAGACATAGTGCACACATAAAAATGACAAATAATTAATTATACATTACATAAAAATACGAAAAGGCAATATCAAAAAATCACACAGGCTAAAGATTCGCATTGATCTAAATAATGAATATGGAAATGCATTAATAACATTATTATTTCTACTGGGCTACAACTATTATTAACGCATTACCACATTAAAAAAACATTATCTAATATGACATAACTGAGCTTAACTCCTCAATCGTCAAATATGACATCATCTGATAAGATCTACAAATAACTTAGCGGTTCTAAGTAGGCAATGGTATGAAAATGTACACTGAGATAGGTCTTATCAAACGTATCATACTGCAGGCGCTAAACAACGATGCCTTGAAAATACTGCAGGATTTATTAGAAGAGGGATTCGCAAATTTAATACAGCTAGATCAATCGGAATGACTTGATTTCCAAAGAAACAACCTCCCGGTTCATTAAACCATGAGACTAAGAGTAATTATTTGTGAAATGTTAAAGTAGATTTTAGGATCTAAGGATGAAATAATGTTAAACAGGTTCAGTGACAGTAAGTGAAAGCGTCGGTCTAATTAACTCATTGTGTAACCCGCTCTCTTTACGTAATTAAAACACCATAGCGTTTGATTGACATTCTTTCCGTTTGACTGACAGGTGAAGGGTGCGCGCTTCACATGTTCAGTGACCCACGCCTCCGGTCGCTCCGCTCAAACGAAAAACAAGCTCGCCGTGCAGCCCCCTTGTACCCTGCAGCGTTTCTGCCGTCATGTGTGGAGCCAACGAGTCTCTTTGTGCCTCTACTTACTGCCCCAAAAACCACAGAGCTCGCGAGCACATAACCTCAGATAGTGACACACACAAGTGCGTGTAAGGAGGGTTCTGCTGCATCTACAGAAATCGCGCAGCATACAATTTTGGTTCAAAAAAAACCCTTAAAAAGGACGATATTAGAACGTTTTGTGTGTGCTTAGACAGTCTATGCTTATTGTGCAAAATATGTATTGCATATAAAACAGCAAACTAATTAAATATCAAATAATAATAATAATACTAATAATAATACAAAAATAGTAACACAAGTTAAAACGATTATAAATGAGAGCAGAAAGTTTTTTTTCTCATTATCATAAAATCAATCGCTATGAATGGACCATAAAAAAAAAAAAAAAAAAAAAAAAAAGGTCCGTGTCTAATCGCATTTGAAAAGCTGGTTGACCTTTTGAAATCATTTTCTCTGTGTGTTTGGATTAGACTCTGTCTGTGCATGTCGGCCGTGCATTGCGCCAGCTCATTCGTTATTCCGAGCGATCCGCGGCGCATCCGGACTCTATCAAGTTTTTTTCTGCGCAAAGTAAACAATGCAACTGTCGCGTGCAGCAGTCTGAAAATAATTGGATTAGCTTGAACATATAAACGCGAGAGAGACGGGGTCGTGCACTGCGAGGCACAAGAGGAGCAAGAGATGAGAGAGAAAACACGCACACACACACACATCAACATCCGGAAAACCCTAGCGCTCCGCTTTAAACGTGTAGATTCATCTGCATATGCTGAGCGACGTTTAATAAATCAGGGAAGCTAATTCCGCTTTGTAACTAGACGGCATTAAATATAATATTCTTTAAAGCAGAATATAATAACGGAATAGTGCAAGGCAGGCGTGTTAACAAATCTCTCATTTCTGTAAAAGAAAAGTCTACTGCGGATTGATCATTTAAACGGATACCACAACAAAAAAACTTAAAAAGATTATTGCATCATAAATTAATCAAGCGAACAGAATTATACAATAGATTAAATTAATTATATTAATTCTAAAAAACATTTCACGTATATATATATATATGTTGCTTTATTTTATTTAGTTGTATATTATCTTGTAATATCTTTAATCACTGTAGATTCCTTTATATTTTAAGGAGTGGAGCTATTGATGCTTTTTGGATAAGGGATGTGGACTGCCCATATTTCATAGCCAAGCCCTGGCACAGGCCAAAAAAAAGGGTCTAGGACCAAACCACTGGTCTTGGAATTGGCTAACCTGGGAGGCTGTTTTTTAGGAAAATGAAAAGAATGGCAAGTGCACAATAAGATAGTTTTTTAGAGGAAAAGCTATTGTTGAATGATCTTACTATGATTATGTTAGTAAATATCAAAGGGTAATAAAGCGCACGCCTACCTGAACAAGACCTTGTTTTTGGTCTCGTTTTGGAACCATAACTAGAAGAGGACCCACCTATCAGGCTATTTGGTGGGAAGAGCCCCGGCCCGTAATCGGACACATAGGATGGGTAAGTGGCGATGGGGTGGTGCGCGGAGGTCGCGCCCGGTCCAATAGAGGCCATGCTCCGACTATGAGCCGAATCCAGCTTCATGCTTTCGGCCAGAGACACCTGGTATTTAATGCACTCTTTGTCCTCCTGCCGTATGGATGAGCCCGAACCTGATGTGGAAATTGAGGGGTCAGGGGACACATCTTTGGGTGGAGTTGGGGGAAAGGTGAAGAGATGTGGGCTGGAGTGACCAGCAGACAGCGAGGAGGAAGAGGCTGGGGGGTACACGGACAGAGGCCCAGGGGAACTGTGATGCAGGGAAGGCTTGGGGAAAGGCCCGAGGTTCCAAGGGGGGGTACTGTGGTGAGGGCCGATAGATTTACTTCCATCAAGCCAAGGAAGAGAGCTGTGCAGCAATGATGGGCGACAGATCTGAGTACCTGCTGGAACAAAAGACAAGCCTGCTGTTAGGACAGGACTAGGTGGGGCTGTGCGATTCCTCACATTAAGAAGCCAAGAAATAACATCTGAACGATTGAAAAGCAAGCTTTGTATTGTAAACACAAGCGTTGCATGTCACAATTATGTTTGTATAATAAACTATAAAATTAAAGAAAGATGTATAATGACATGTATACATATACATTTAAAATGACATGCAAAATATTTTTTACAACACAGCGCTGCAAAAACCAAGTACATTTTGATAACATGATATGTCTTTACAAGCATTTCACACATATCTGGTGTTTCTATAGCAGCAACTGTCTTTTATTGCATGAAAGAACTAGTGCAACTTGCCCAAATGAGTAAAACTGTGAAACTGCACGGCCTACATTACTCTGAAAGGCTTTCGATGGCGCTGGGGAGGGTCGCAATTAACAGCCCTCTCCAGTTTTTCACTTTCAAAAGACTTTCGATACCAACCAGTATCTATTGAGGCTGCACGGATTTCGAAAGTTTTGATATGTTTAGAGATGGGACAATTCAAAAGAGAAACAAGGTCACGATTTGCCCAATTCCGCTCAGGAAGTCAGGTCAATAAATTAAAGCAATTGTTCTTCCGCACTAAAATTCAAGTAGGCTACCTAGTACAGGAAAATTGCGCTTAATTATTTAGAGACTGACATTTAAGTCATTCAATCATAAAACCATTAAATTGAATCCCAGCCAGCTAGTGCTAATATAAATATGTTTACTTTAATATATTACAACATCGTTCTACCAATATAAGGCTGTTTCATTTAGCAATGTGTGTTTTCGAATAACACTGCTTGTTCACATTTTATTTTTGATCATTAAAATTTAATTAAACAGTTTTCAAAAAATTAAAGTAATGCATTGCATTATCCAATATTATACAATTATTGTATACCCTAAAAAGTCAAATAACCATGGAATACTAGAAAGATGTGAAACCAGTGACACACCACCTAAGCCACACGTAAACTACACTGACATTGTTCAAAAGAGTCAGTTGCATTTTCAATACAATCCTAATCCAGTTTCTGTTTTATTACATATTATTTAGTCAGAATGGACATAAGAGGAATAATGTAAAATAACTAAGGACTCATATAGCCTACTTACCGTGAGGTGGCGGGTACCTTTGCACAGCCCGAACCGAGTTCCCGTAGTACGGGTGGTTGCTCTGTCCGTCGATATTAAACAATACATCCACATCTTCCGCGAGGGGATACTGCGACGGGTCCATGTAGGAGTGTCCCAGTCCTGGGTGGTGTGTCTCGGGATGCTGGCCGTTAATGACCGGGTGATGATGGGTCATCCAACGGGGTTGCTCCGGACTTACTTCCATCGTTTTTCTTTTTTATTTCTTTAACAAGCGTTCATACACTCACCGAAACACACAACACGAAAGTTCAAAAAAGTCCAAACTCCTCCTTTGTGTAATCCACAGGTCCGCTTTTTATTTTTTTATTTTTTACTTCCGATCACCTGAAATTGAACAAGACAATTTATTTTACAAAGTCCGTCCGTTCGTTTGTGTTCTTTCTGTCATTGGCAAAATGTCAGAAGCTCGTATAAACTGGATCTGTCCGTTCAACAAACGCGCATCAACTCGTGAAAGTCAAATGTATTTATACTAATGTTGGACATAAGTCCGCGTACGCATCCAAACGCGCGTCAAGTTCCGCAAGTTTTTCTCTCAGTATGCTGTTGCGTTGCGTAAACTCAACAAGTGAGTTTGACGGTTCAGGCCGACCCGGTTCGATCTGGATAAGCTACGTTTTCTGCCTTCTGACTGAACACAAGTTTGATCAAATCTGTGTTTATGCGCAGTAGTAGTAACCCTCTTCCCTCTTACTCTATTTCCATCCCTCCCTCTATCTCTATCTCTCTCTGTCGCTCACTCTAGTGCTCACTCCCTCTGTCTCTGAATGCACTGCTCTCTCTGTGTTTTTTTTACAGTGAAGGCATTCTTTCAGGATGGCGCCAGTCAGCTCAATGCTCGCAGACAGCTGTGGCGCGACGCAACTTAAGGAGGGTCTGTGGTGTCATCAGCTGGGGCGGGGCCCAGCAGCCTGGACTAATTGAATAAAGTGGGCCAGGGAAAGATGACCAGAAGCTGCGCCCAATTCCGCTCCCCATTCATATACAAAATGGAGCATTTATTTATTTATTTATTTATTATTTATTATTATTATTATTATTATTTTTTGAGTAAAACGTCTGGACGTGTAAATATTCAACACACGTTATATATAAAAAAACACAAGCACCAAATGTATTTACGCAGCTGAAATACATGTAGACTGCACGTTATTTTAAGCTGTCCTTGTTACAGTGTAATTATACATTTAAGTACCGAGACATATTAATTAAAAACATGTACTATGTAGGGTTTGGTTTATGGTTAGTTGCATGTAATTGCATAATTCACTGTTATTACCAAAGTATGTAACAGACAATGTAAAATAGAGTGCAAGCTAAATTAATTCAGGCCTAGTTTAGAAGGAACAAACAAAAAGCATTAAAGATAAAAGCAACGTATTAAATTAGAACAATGGCACCGTCTGAAATAAAAAATTGAAATGTGTTTTCCTTAAATCAAAAGATTTTTTTTTCTTTTTGAATTATTTATGTGCGGAAGAATTATTTATTAGAAGTATTTATTTATTAAGGTTGTTACATAAAATACATATACAAAATACAAATACTGAAATATCAGTATGTCCTAAGGGCACGATCGTTCTGTGGCCTGCTGCCTTTTGTGTCTATACGACTGTGTGTGTGTGTTATCAGTGGCAGCTCGTGTGGTGTGTGTTCTCTTTTAAATTGTGACAGTGCGTCCTCTCGTGGTGACAAGCACGTTTTTCTAATGGTTACCTCTGCATGTTCAAAAGAACCCTGACTGCGACATATAGGCTAATGGTGCGGTATAAGACTAACGCAACATCTTACTTTCCTCTCGCAATTTAAACACAAGTTTTTCCCCCTGCAGCTTAAGTCGGTGTTCTTTATTCCTTGAAGGACACAAACCGAACGACTGCATCATTATTCATTTAAGGGGCCATTACATGTAACGTGATGCAAATACATTAGCATTTCAGTACGCACGGGTAAAACTTGAACCTTAATAAATAATGGGAACGTATTACTTCTGACTCCGACGGGGACATTGCCAGGTATTATTCGCTATTATTCTACTTGGTTTAGCTGTAATAAGGGTGCTTGGCACTTAGGGTGATACTTTGTCTGTAATGCTCCGGTTTGGCCGGCCCGTCCACACAGACTGACAAAATGTAACTGGGCTGCTCGTTCGATGCTCTGAAATGCTCTTAGAGGATGGCCAGCCCTGCCGACGCCGCTGGACGTGACGTCAGTAAACAGGCAGGAAGTCTACTCTAAAATATGTGCTCTGCAAGCTTGCGTTTTTCTCGCGATAGTTATTTCTCTAGGGAACTAGAAAACGATGGGTAAACACTAGTGCTACTCCAATTATGTGATTTCAACTGAAAAATAAAACGAATAAGAAATAATGATTATTACAATAAATTATATAATGATGTCGATAATTTCCATTCCATCGTGGCGACTAGCTTTCATGTTCCTTAAAAAAAAAAAAAAAAAAACTGGAATTGGTTGAAAATGCTGATTCAGGAAGTGTTCACCCCCACCCCCTCTTCTTTCTCTGGTAAAGACCGAACTTGGATGGAAAGTGTTGCATTGGCTCACTGTCATTGTCGAGCTGTCAGCGGACGCGTGTAATGATCCGCGCGAGCTATTATCCTGCGCGCGAGCGTACATTAAGAGGTACTCGAAGGTAAAAGTGAAATCCTGATTATGTAGCTATTTTGTTTCTTGACTGAATGTCTTAAGCTTAGTGCGCGGGACATGGATGGAAACAGTGCCGAATACTACAGACACGATGTGGCAGAGATAGTCTATTTGATTGCCTTCCCTCTCTCAAAAAAAAATAAAAATAAAAATCATTTTTCATACTTCGGCCTGTCAAAACAACATATGGAATATAATCCTTTTCTACAGCTAAAGGAAAATAGAAAAATAAATAAGATTGTTGTACCGTAATATATATATATATATATCCTTTTCTACAGCTAAAGGAAAATAGAAAAAATATATATATATATATATATATATATATATATATACACACATGAGGTGGTGGGGGTATGTTAAATCAGGCCCGTTCTTTTTAGCTCGGGACACCAGGTTGATTCATAGACACTCGGTGGTAAATCGGTGGTAGACAGCGATACTGGGTCAGGTTGAAGATTGGGTAGATAGTCTGTGAATGATTATGTCAGGCTAGGCAGATTAAAATCAGAATGCATCACACTTTTCACTGTGGGTGAGAACTTAAGACCCGGTCGTTTTATTTTAGTCTATCCTATAACAAGGGTTAGAAGATGTGCGCTGATAACACGCTTTGTTTATCGAGCACCATTCATCGACACATAAAACCTCTATAATAATTTTAGTTAAGTGTGTTTTTGAACGGGTGTGTAGCCTAAATGATAATATCCGAAAGCAGGTCATGACGGTAGATCCCATCACAAACAATATAGTGCACAAAAGTGATAATAATAATAATAATAATAAACAAACAAACATTAAATTTGCTACTGTAACTATTATAATTATTAGTGTTTGTACTAGTAGTAGCACTGTTATTATCATTCTTTTTATATAGGCCTATAATTACACTCAATCAAAACAGTTGTTAATTTTCATTCGCTTTCATTTTTGTTTGATCGTGCGGAGGCGAGAGCTATTGTTATCTGTTCATCTTCAGCATGACCGATTTTGTCATTTATGTATATGGACCCTCCATACATACACACACGTTATACATGCGTAGGTTGTATGGAGATGAATCAAATTTTAACGCAAGACTCCATGACGTCTGTGGCGACCAGCTGAAGATGTGAGAAGATTTTAAAGGGTCGGCCTAGAGCGCCCAGGTAAGCTGTCCAAACGGAGCGAGGTGAACCAGAGGACACACACTTCACCCCAGCTACCGAATGATGAAGACGGGAGGGGGGTTCAGTCCATAGCGAAACACGAGCGCTACATTTGTGATATCCAGGCTTTTAAAGGCTTGTTCATCACATTTATTTTTAAGCAACAAAACGCGTCTCTTCTCAGTTCCCAGCTGTGGAAAATCACAAAGGAGCTTTAACTGTAAAACACATAATGTTATAATAAATTATGACCAACATATTAAGAAGATAAATATTTTTTGTGTTGTTATTTCTATTAAAACAACAATAAAAAATTAAATTAAATTAGTAAATAGCCATAAGCTAATTTTTTTTAATTATAATTGTATCATATAATAACAACCACAATTTTATCATATAATAATAACAACCACAATTTTATGACATAATAATTGTTATTTTTTTTTTGCATTATTTTTTTTTTATTGATATAGTAGAATAACGGTAACTCGGAAAGTTAAATTAGACTTGGGCGGATTATGATTCATGCACTTCGTCTTTTCAAGAACGAACTTTCTGTCTGAATTTGTATACTGTGCGATGGAGGCCTTTGTAGTTTATGCTGCAAATTCTTAGAACCCAGTCGAGGACGTGAAATTCTGATAGTTGCGTCATAATGAGAGTTTGACTTATTTCTAAGAACAACTGACAAAAAAGGGTGAGAGGGAAAACACGAGAGCCTCTACTGCAGGTTTTGTTTTTGATAATTCGTCGCTCGAGAGAGAAACATCTAAAGATGGGTTTCAATTGGTGCTGATGACAACACATTCCACAAATCTGCAACAAGCCAAAAATTGAATTCCCCAAATATTCGTTATTAAGTCTCCACTGGTTATTCGTTCTCACTGATCCATCCCTGATATAATTAGCCTTCAAAATATGAATCCGTCTGTTCGTATAACATCATCATCCTGTGTTCGGCTGCTTTAGGCCTAATGTATTTATTTGATCTCCATTGGTGCTCTTTGGGATGTCGCATGTAACAACTTTATAACTCAAAGGGGGTAAACAAAGAGGCACATCGCAGTAATATTCTCGTTCAAACAAAAGTGCATCTCTTCCTTTCGGTCGAGTGTTGATTTGAAGACATGGTTTCAGATCATTTCACTGTGCAGCTGAATGAAGTGGCCGGTCTCGTGCTATCAGGGAGAAACAGCTGTTTTACGCGCATTCAGCTCCAATCAATGGAAGCTGCTGCTCTCTACATAAAAATACAAACCAAACGAGCTCGCGCCCATGAAAGACGGCCTATGATGTGCCTTAATGTCGCGTCCTCTTCTCTCTGTTTCCGATGTTCATCAAACCAGCAACACAAATGCATCCTCTCTCGCTCTTTCTGCCTCTCTCTCTCTTTCTCTCTCTCTCCCTACACACACACATACACTGGAAGCGCAGTTTCAGCAAATCCACTTCTTTTTATGACCCATTGCAGGGCTAATCAGATCAATTTCACGGGTTAAGGGAAGCATACTCGCTCACACTCAGGTGGTAATAGATCATTAAAATCCTTCATCTAGAGGACGGTAGTCAGGAAAATGACTTTTAAAATACAGGGGCGTCCATAAAATCCCACCCCGATTGTCGGAAAGTGGACGTGGGTGCTGGTGAAACGCATAGCCTATATGTGTCGGGTGAAATGAATAAGCTCATGAGAGTTGACATCTACACGTCTGGAATTGTTAAATGACTGTGCCACCCTCAGACAGAACAAAACGTGAAAAAAGGATACATTTTAAAAAAACTGACACTTGCAAACCCAACATATCTGACGCAGAAAGGATTGTTATCATGCAAAGGTGTATTGCTCCAAACAGAAAATGGGGGAGACAAAGCATCTGAAGAACTAGCATATAAACGCATGCATAACGCTTAAGAACATGCCAGCTGAATCAATTTATTCGACAATTTTGGGAGCTAGGCTAATTGTGGAGCTAAAAAATAAGTTTAGAAAATATGGAAAATATAAATCCGAATATTTACTAACCTGCGGAATTGTGGTTGAAGCGTGCTCAGGCGTTTTTTTTCTGATGGGCTTCAGATGTGAAGTGACATACAGATGGAAGTGCCGATGGCATTTACAGCAGGAGAGAAAAAAACTAGGCTCCTTTTTCTTCTTCTAGCCTACACACACACACACACACACACACTCAGTCTTTCTAGCTCGCGCGCGCACACACATTTACCGTACTTACTGTACACCACGCGCGAGCTCTTCCGGGTCGGTGGAGGCTGCGGAGTAAAAACACACACTTAATCTTAATGGGAGCGACCACACGCGTCTGTAACGAACCTTTTTAACATAGAAAGGGGAAGTGGACATACAGGCCGCGGAGAGGAAACAGGTACCGCCCGCGAGCGCTCGGTAGCACGCTTTTCTCCGTGAATCGTAATAACGCAGCCCGTTAGATGCCAGACTGATGCTCTATAATGCATGCGATGAATGATAGCGCCTGGCACGGTTTGACCATTTGATTTTCTGTTTTTATTCATTAAACCCTTGCGTTAAATATACTATATTTTGTAAATAATTTCTAATGAAATATCTGTGGCAATTCTGTTCGTATATTGCCATTTATGTTTTATATGAAATGGTAAATATACGTAGGCTAAAGAAAAAATAAACGCTTGCTTAAACACGAAATGTTTTATTAAGAAATATTTTACTAGAAATTTTATAGTGTCTTTCCACATGAAATATATCGATGATTTTGCATGACATAAATGCGATATTAAAACAATTAAAATAAGATGATGCGATGTGTAGAATTGTGACGTGCCTGTGCCGATAATTTCAGCCAATTCCTAAACAAAATCTTTTATTGTGGCAAGGTAGGTAAATAGTGGTGTTTATATAGGCGATATCACATTTCGAGTCTTTTGATTTTATTATTACTCTTTTATATTTGATATTGTTTTTATTGAAATATTAAAATGTAGATTTTCATAAATCGTTACAGATGTTCTGTTGCAGGTTTGCAGTGGAAACTCTCTGAAGGTAAGTCTTCGGCTCTGTAGCCAAAGCCTTTGAGAGGCCTTTGAGAATGTCAGAAATCAGAACACATGCAATGTAATCGCGGTTCAGCTACTTCCTATTCGAAATACAACCATAGTGTTTTTCTTCTTGTGATGTGCTGATTGCAGATGACAAGCAGCTGTTTCGGCTAACACGCCCATTTATTGACGGAATGGCTATCTGTTCTCTTCATGGGGGGGTTTGGAGGGTGTGTGTTTTTGGGGGGGGGGGCGAGGTTGGATGATGTGCAGCAAAGAGAGAGAGTTAGAGAAAAGGAGATAGGATGCTGAAACGGCAGTGACAAAGAAAGAAAGAAAGAAAAAAGAGAGAGAGAGAGTTAAAGAAAGAAAGAAAGAAAGAAAGAAAGAAAGAAAGAAAGAAAGAAAGACTTGCCCGTATCTCTCACATTGCGTCGAGGCCTGTAAGCTGATCACATCAATATCTGTCTTTGGAGAAGAAATTCAATTAAGGTCGTAAATTAAAGATAATTGGCTGAAACTGCACTATAAACTTACAGCAACGTGGAGCCAAAACGAGGCTCTTTAAAAAATGAATTATTCAATGTTTCCAGTGCATCAACAAAACCTCACGTTATGTATTTGATTTAATACTGGAATTAGGCAAAGGCACAACCAGAAGATAATGATTTAATAATCTGTCTCAGTCTTAAATAAAGTGCTTAGTAAAATAAACAACACCCTAATATCTATGTCCAAATGTTTTTAATATGCATCAATGATGAATGCGCATACTAGATGTTATAAGACAAAAAGTCAAATGAAGAATTATTGCACAAATAATTAGGACATATTATAAATATGATAAATACAGATTAACGTCAACGGCGGTTTAAAATATTTTTTAATTAATTAGTTCAATCTACTTCTTTTGAGAGCAAATTCATTTCCAAATCAATTTTCTCTCCTTTCTTGTTATCTTTTATCTCTGAAAGCATAGCATAAATAAGATTGATCTGGAAGGGAAAATACTGACGTAGACTATAGACATCATCCATTCCGCAAATATTAGTTAGATTGTGTGTGAAGTAAAAAATGGAGGCTATTGTGAAGAAGAAAAAAAAAGATGTTTAAAAACCGTCAACGATGGGCCTGCATTTTGCGTGAGGTTTTGGGGAGATGCGCGATATTATTTCTAAACTGTTTTAAGGGATAGCGCAATTTTGTGGCGAGAATAACTTTTGGGGGCAATAAAACACACACACACACACACAGTTGCCTCTCGTGCCATGAAATTCAGTGATTAATGTCGTATAGTTGACGTGAACCTCAGCGTGACAGTACAGCTGACAACAGCCAAGTGAAAACCTTGAGTTTGATACTAACACACAGCGCTATTTATTCCACTAATTTATTTATTTATGCTTTAGGTATTTATAACTCTCTCAGTCTTATCGGCAGATAGAGCATGGGATTATGATCTCACGTTTATAAAGCGATTAATTTCAGCAGCAGAAAGCGGGGTGGTCTGTTTAAACACTTTGAGCCAATGTGGCGCTCAGTTGAGTTGTTTGGACAGCCTCTCAATTCAGCGTTCATTTGCACCTAACCTTATTCATTTATCGCTTGTTTATTAATCACCATTGATCTTATTCGCATTAGCCACCGAAGGTTTTATTATTGTCATTATTGACCTTTATATTATGATCAAAATCAACACCAAATGGTAAAATAGTTCATTTTATTCAGTTCAGTTTATTTCATCTAATATTTTTAACATTCATACTTTGATTAAAATAAATCATTGGCGATTTTTTTTCTTTTCATAATGTAATGTTAAAATCAGTGAATATAGCCACAGTGTTGCCTGCCTCTTTCTGTCTCTCTCTCTCTCTCTCTCTTCCTCTGTGTTCTCCAACCGTGTGCTCTCCCTACAACCATAAGCCTGTTTTTTGTTCCAGCTGCCTCTTCCTCCCGATTTGATTTGAAAATATTAGGCCAAGGTGGGGAGAATTATAAACGACTGGCGCTTATCTGCTCTGTGCCCAGATCCTGCAGGATCAGAGAGTCTGATTAAGAAAGAAGGCAGAGCCATAATGATGAGGAATAATGAATCCTTATCTCGCGCCTCCAGATTATCTGCCTTTCAGCGCGCCATGTTTTGTTACATGGGATAATTTATTGCATCTAATACATCACAATGAATCTGATGGGGAAATGTGATGGCCAATGTTGTGAAAGAGGATGTTTTTTTTTTTTTTTTATCCCGGGGCAATGAAATGCGTTTGCGATTTTTAATTGGTAAAGTATAAGGGGGTATCTGATAAAAATAATAATAATAATGATAATAATAAATAAATAAATAAATAAATAAATAAATAAGCAGTGTTCATATGCGGCACTATAATTAGTGTGTCAATTTCGACCAGAAATTAACAACAACGACCTGCCATCAACTGCAAGGCTGGTGGAGGCAGCGAGATCCTAATTTCGCATGATTTATTTTTCACCAAGAGGAGATAATTAATCATAAACACCAAACACAGTGCAGTAACGCGGAGATAACGAAATATTTGCATCTAAAAAGATTCGATGGTGTTAATTCTCCTCTACATCATCTCTACCTCCCCCACCTATCCACTGAAAACCTTTAAAATTTTTCTATTGTTTTATTATTATTATTATTATTATTAATAAAAATAATAAAATAAGTATTTAAATGTAAATGTTTGGGCCGCACTGGACCCGTTGATCTAGTCCTACAATTTATTGTAATTTAAAAATATTTGTTTTGTTTTTGCATTTCTTGTGGTAATTAATCTTTTTCATGTTTAAACATATTTTCTCCCGCTTTTCTCACTATATTATAGCACCTTTTGCTTTGTATGGGCCTATATATTTATTTATTTCTGTGGTTTTCCAGTTTGACCCGTATTTTTTTTCCAATGTGCTGCAGAGATTTTATCGCTTTATTTATTTCCCCTATATCCAGCATCTCAGGGCACGTCGGAGAGCACCAGAGAAAGAGAAGAGGGAGCAGAACTGAAAAGAGAGCGAGAGAGAAAGGAACGGGAAAAGACATCGAAAGAGAGATGGGTTTGAAGAAATGGGGAAAGGGAGATCTCTCATGCTCTGTTTTATATAGGCCCTATATTGTACAGGCCTACGTAAATATGCTAATAATAAATTTTTAGTTAGGCCAAAGTCTCTTTTTTTCACCCCTTTTCCTTCTTCAGAAAACCCGGATATGTTTTTCTTAATGCGTTCCTTTAGAATAGGCCTTAAACAGACTAAAGGTGACGAAAAAGAATTTATCAAAGCAGGTCATACAGCCCACAATCATAATAAGCAATCTCAGAGAAGGGTCTTTTATTTGTAGAATTGTTTGTTGGTAGAGATGCGCAGATTGGCAGGAGAGAAGAGGGGGTAACAGAGATGGAGAGACTGAGATGAGTAGATTAACTAATGAAATGGATGACAGGGGAATTGGACACAAATGCGCGCGTTACATCATTGCCTGCTCTCCAGGGGCGCGCGCACAATGGCATCGCTTTATCTGCACTAAACCTGCTCTAACGAGACGTTTATTAAAAGTGTCCCGACTTACTCCCATGTGAAATGGATTTCTGATCTGCCTTCTCTTCACACATGACATCAAACATGGCCACAATCGCACCAGTTTCACCTGGGTTTTTTTTGGGGGGGGGGGGGGGGGGTGTTAATGTAAGCAGTTCAGTTCAGTGTCCGGTATCTTGCCTTAACGATTCAATAAATATAAAAAGATTCAATATTTCTCTTTTTCTCCGTCTCTCTCCTTTTAATGTCGCCTTTACTCGCTTGATGAATTCATTTAAGTATTGTGGGGGGGGAGAAGAGGTCTTTAAGCCTCTTACTCAATGGCTATTTGTTGGTATCTCGAGTGTGTGAGAGAAAGCGTAGAATATGGAGCCTGGGAGAAGAGGAGGCAGACTTGATTTTCATTGCAATCTTTGGAACAAATAGCGAACATTTACCGTTTACACGCCGCCTGGCGACGCGCTGGCGCTGCAGGCTCGAGCGAGCCGGTCTAAGATGACCAGAGAGCCTTTGGAGAGCGCGAGCCCCTGGCTATCGTGTTCTCCAGATCCCCCCTCGCGCGCGCGGATCCGGTTTCAGGCCGGGCTTGTCCGCGTTCTGCTTTGCTGCCGCGCGCCTTTAAATGAGTGTCAAAGAGCCAAATATCAAATAGCACCGGGTCAAGCCAATTTGAAGAACGCCCCCCCACCTCTCTCATCTCCACTCTAAACGGTCCAGCTTAGCTTCAGCCGGTGAAATTAGGTTAGACAAACAACGGCTCTTTCTCTTATATTCGCGACACAAAGACGTTATAAATACAATTAAGATTGTGCTGATTTGGTATTTCTGGCACTTCAGTCAACGTATGAGAAACAATATTTTTTATTACTTTCATTTTTAATTGAAAAAAAAACGATCGAAGCCAAAGCAGACCTAAAAAACACTGAGCGGGTTGAACTTGGTCCTTCTCAGCCTTGTTTTCAGACGCGTCAAATTAAAAATGGCGTCTACCATGAACCAGGTCCAGTCCGACAGCTCATCTGGCATGGCGTCCAATTTCTAAATGTTTGCGATAAAACAAATCTGTCAACCTGACATAATACATTCACATTGTGCGCCAGTTCAGCTTCCACCATGTCTCAGATTCATCAACAACTTTGATCTCCATTCACTTTACTTGTATTCTAATTTATGCAGTGCAATTAATCTGGGTAATTGAAAAATACCCATTGCCTGTGAGCACTGCGCCGAGCTAAATCCTCTCCGATAACGGATTTTGAAAGCACAACCTTCCCATCTTTATATAGGCGCACTAAAGCACCAATTCATTATCGGCCTTAAATAAATATAAAATAGACAGTGGTACCTTTGGCAGTAAATATATGCTGCGTTTCAAAATACAATTTTGTAGTGGGGAAAAAAAGGAGCGCGGTTTGTGAGTTGGCTTTTTTGATTGACACCCTGTCCCCAGGATCATGTTTAATCCCTGCTTCACTCCAGCCTTTTCATAACTCATTTCTCCGCGAGAGATGGGGACCCTGATGGTTGCCTGGGAGACGGCGATAGCGCTAAGCCATTTCCATGTCTGCAGCCCATTTGCAACAAAGGTCGTCACAAAGTCATTCCCCGACACAGCGCGCGTTTATGATGACACTTTCCAGTTCTTTTCTCCTCACCGAGCGCGCGCGCGCGCTTCCCAACATCAGCATCTGATGACGCAACTGCCCTTTCTGATCAAAGGAGATGCATGGCCTCGTGTAGGTGTCTTCATGCTATACCGCCTCCCTCTCTATCATTCCCTCCCCTCTCTAATGCCCAAGAAGAAAAAATGCCTTTACTGTCCATCTAAATACTACAGAGAGCGCGAGGCGCCCCAGCGCTTTATTTTGACATTTTATATCGACAATCTATTCCACCCTTTCAGGATGAAGAATGCATTTTGCATGACTGGGAAGCATGCCGGGAAAACTGAATAGACTCAAAAGCAGGACTTCGGTATCATGCGCAAAAACCTCAACGGTGAACCAGCAATGCACATGATAATTACAATTCATTCATTCATTAATGCTTAAGTGGCTTGTTTGTGGTTGGCGCCGTCATTCATAAAGAGGAGATCGGGGCTAGTTGTCACAACAGTAAAGTTTCACAAGGTTAAATCTCAACAATTTAATTTTATTCTCAAACTTAACACCCCAAAAATCATAATAGCCTAATCTTGTAATAGCTGTTGAGCAAACAGATGAACGCAATAAAATCACACTGGCTTACATTCAGACAACTAGCCTATATGAAGGTAGATTTTAATCGTAAGGTTGAAATAATGCTGAAAATGCAATAAAAGGCGTTTAAATGTCAGGATCTCATTGTGACAACTTACCCTATATAGTGTGACAGCACAAAAGACCAACGGGCGTTACTGAACTTTACAAATCCTTTACCTGGGCGAAAACGGTGACGGTGAAAATAGTATTTAGTAGTTTTATAGTGCGAACATTAACTGACACACTAAACCCTGAGAAATAATCAATGGAGTAAAAAAGTGTGCCAGTAGCCCCGGGCTCCATCACACTTGCATAGCTAAACATGATGTGGTAAATATTCACCTGCTCAGATATTTTTTTCTTGGAATGTTTTTGGAGAAAAGCTTGTTAAACTTGGCAGTTAAACCGTTTGTGGCGACAAATGATGATGCCTCACACCCCTTTGCGATGTGCACTACGAATCCCCCTCCCAGAATCGTTTTGTTTATTCTTTCTCTTCTTTCCTCAGAAGAAGAAAGTTTATAATAAATGGCGTAAGGGCAGAACGCGATGCGAGTTGTGGAAGGCAGATAGAGCGTTCATTAGTGCCTTTGGTGAAATAATTACCTATCTCCGCGCCGCACCTTCACACTGGAAGTTCGCGTGACGCCCACGAGGCTGATTATGTTAAAACCACGCGCACGCGCGCCTGTGTTCGGGCTATTGATCAGGCTATTCAAACATCACGCGCACACCCTCTTTAATTGCACAAGCAGCTTCGGGCTGAGGAGGAAGTCGAAATAAATAAATATTCTAATTAAAATGTATTCGAAATTCCTCTGCGTTGGTGTCATATCACGTCCTTAATTGCTTTTGAAGCTTGTCATTTCAAAACAATTGATAATGAAATGCGCTATCTTTGCTTAAAAGGAAGATAAGCTCCGAGTGTAGCTTACAGTGCCTCCGATAAATCACAATTTCACTCTCACAAAAAGTATGCAGCAAACATATACAAAAGAAAAACTCATCTGTGGCACTTTCTGAATTCAAAAAGGGGAAAACAGGCCGTTCACCTTAAAAGTTCTGTTCACAGTCTTACAGATTTCAAGGGAGAAACTTAAAGGCCTCCAGTGATTCTTTTGATGAATGTCATTTTATATGCCTTTAAATAGTACAGTATGAATGCATTACTTTTATAAGAGGGGTTAATCGCCAAAAGGTGCTATATATGGAAGAACGGCTATATGAAATGAGAGGAACATTCATATGAATTAACAACTGTACTTTATCTCGTGATGAGTATCTGTGATAGTCTATACCACATCCTTTTTCATTGTTCAAATGTTCAATGTTTCAAACAGACTGATAAAATCCTTTTAACATTGTGGTTTGATAGCACTGATGGCCTACTGTAAGCTTTAATAAAAGCAAATGAGATGACACCCAGAGTTTCAGGTCAATTGGTGTGGCATGTGTTTAAAGGGTTAGTTCACCCCAAAATGAAATTTCTTTCATTAATTACTCTCGTGTCATAAATTCCCTCATGCTGTTCCAAACCCGTAAGATTTGTTTATCTTCAGAAAACAAATTAAGATGTTTCTGATAAAATTGGAGAGTTCTCTGACCCTGCATAGACAACAACGCAACTGTAATGTTCCCAGTTCCAGAAACATAGTAAGGACATCGGTAAAATTGTCCATTTGACATCAGTGGTTCAACTTAAATTTTGCGAAGCTACGAAAATACTTTTTGTGTGCAAAGAAAACAAAATTAATTACTTTATTCAACTTTATTTTTCTCCCTGAGTTACGACATTTTGGAGAGTATCACAACACATGCGCACGCTTTACCGTAAGCATAAACAACGCTATGTTCATGCGCGTGCTTTCCCCCTCAAACGTAAAAAAGAAAAAACGCTGATTAAGTTGGGTACTCTCCAAAATGTCGGAAGACGTAAGTCGGGGGAGAACAATTGTTAAATTGTTATTTTTGTTTTCTTTGTGCACAAAAAGTATTAGCTTAGCAAAATTGAAGTTGAGCCACTGATGTCACATGGACTGCTTTATCGATGTCCTTGCTACGTTTCTGGACATGGGAACATTACAGTTGCGTTGCTGTCTATGCAGGGTCAGAGAGCTCTCAAATTTGATAAAAAAATATCTTAATTTGTGTTCTGAAGTTGAACGAAGGTCTTACAGGTTTAGAACGACATGAAGGTGAGTAATTAATAACAGAATTTTCATTTTTGGGTGAACTAACCCTTTCACCTTAAAGACACATTATAGAAAAATGCAGCTTGTTAAAAAAACCTGAAATACTTTTTAAACAAAACGAAACTAAACAAAACTTAAACTAAATGGAATTTTCCAAATATTTAACTTGTAGTATTTTTTTCATGTATAGTTATTGGGGGAAAATAAAAATAAAAAATAATAAAAATATTCTATTATATTCACACAGTTGGTAACTGACAAAAATATTCGATGTAGCCTAATAATTTTATAGGGTGTAGTTATGGGTTGCTTTGAGGTGAACAAACTGAAGTGGCTTCCTGATAAAAAAGAAAATACATAAATGCCAATGCTCGGGTCTCCAACAGTTAAACGGGTAGTATGTTTGCATTAACTTTGTTTTTTAAAATTAAAGATTAGTTAAATAAGTTGATATTAGAGTCAATGTGTCTGTTGATGTTTATTGAAATCTCAAAAACAGTGCTTAATTGTTTTCTGAAGTTTACCAACAGGGGGCGACGTGATTTAATATCATCATCTTCATCATCAACGTCATCATCATCATTTTACATTAGTGTTGGTGGCTGCAGTGGCTATTTTTGTGTAGAATATCTGTTTGCATATGTAATTTTAATGTCTGGAAAAAACTTTCTGTCATGCAAGTGTAAACTTGGACGCCGTTAATTTGCGTAAATAAATTTTACTTGCAAATGAACAGTTTATGTAGGTTTCAGTGTAGCGTCTAAAAATTGTCAAATAAAAGGGCAACATACGTTATGGATCCATAATGAAATTCTAGAGAAACAATTAGTTTAGTTTGCTTGATATATTCATGAAGATTTATTATATAGATTTGATCTAACTGACGTCAGTGCAAGTTCAATTGTAACACTCATACATGGAATAGTTTTTCAGATGAAAACAGAAGCGTTAGTCCAACCAAAAGACCAAATGAAGGCCAAAAACCTGTAATATTAAACTACTTATGTGAAACCTAATTGCAAGATAATGTAAAAGTACATAATAATGTATTATTATACATTTATTGATTTATAACGGAATGTAAGCCATATCATGTACTTATTGACTTGTTTTATAAAACAAGATATTTAAAATACACTGTTTTAAAATAAGGCTTCATATCTTATGTTAATTTAGCATTTCATGTAAATGAAAGGAAGTCTGTTTAGATATTTTACTGGGAAAAAAAAGACACATGCACTGCTTAAAATGCAGTATGGACTTATTATTTATTTATTTTTGCCTATGTTTTGAAAACATGTCAGCACGTTCCAGATATAACTGAACAAAAATTTATTAATAAAGCATGGACAAGAAAGTATAATCCCATTGCAAATTCATAAAACTTGTTCATTTCAAGCCAGTTTCTGTTTGCTCTAATTTTAAGATTATTAATAGATCTGTTTATATGAATGTATTAATCAGTCTGCCATGAAATGCTTTCTCTCTCTCTCTCTCACCTATATAGGAAACTGCTGTATGTCCTCCAGCATCTCCATGTGACCTCTGACCTTCGGGGAAGCTGTGAGTGACCTTCATTTTCTAATCTGCAAAAACTAACATCACTCAGTAGCATTCTGACACACATGTAAATAATGTTAATGTAAGTTAAAGTGCTTGATGAATTGATTTTGCCTGACCATCATAAACCACCTGA
Organism: Cyprinus carpio; assembly: GCF_018340385.1. Taxonomy (NCBI): domain Eukaryota; kingdom Metazoa; phylum Chordata; class Actinopteri; order Cypriniformes; family Cyprinidae; genus Cyprinus; species Cyprinus carpio. The sequence goes on from NC_056575.1 coordinate 16,457,017, forward strand.
CATACAAATATATCATAATCTACCATTCTTATTTAACTTGTGCACCTTTCATGCAGCTTCATGAACTTGAGGAGGCTGGCACTATAGTTGCTTACAAGTCAATGATAAAAGTGAAGCTCTAAAAGCAGGGTTAGATGTTTGCAAATGCCAACTGGATTTATAGTTGGTTTCTTAATTAATTGACATTAATACTTTTAAGGGTGACATAAGAACCAATAATGATAACGATATACTACCAGGTAACTATAATTCTATAAGTTATAACTCTAAAAAGATTAGCGAGGACACCAGAAAGGATATCTTTCAGCGTTAAAGAGTGACTCGTTATCTTCCATTGGTGGACGCTATCATTGGCGTAGTTATCCTTAGTTATGGTTCTTGGTGTGAAGTTGTGAACGTGCCTTTAACGTCTCAATACTTTTTTGAGAGTTTAGTTAGGCTATCATTGATTTTTGTTATAGCATCATGTTGATTTAGCATGACAAATCCATATTAGGCTACTTGTGCCGCTTTTACATGTGTGGTCATGACCTTCCCGCTCATCTTTGTTGCGTAAAGGCATGTGTGGACATTTCAAATGGGTGTTTTTGTTATAGCCGGTGCCCAGAGCTCACAGCTATTGTCTGTAGATACACCCTCGTTTAACAGGCAGCTCTGGATACCAGTCTACATGTGGAACGCATTTCTTATCACCATCCAGTCCACTGCTAACTGCTCCCTGCTGCATCAAAACCGCCATTTCTGCTTTGAAACGAGTAACAGTGCAACAATAAAGGCCTCAGTTTTCTCTGATAAGCGCTAACATAAAGAAATAATCTAGCTATGGTAAAGGCTCATTTAGCTAGCCGTATCTGTGCGATTAGCAGAAATGACAGGTAGTGAGGGGATATTTGAGGAGATTTTAAAGGAGTTCAGTGGCGGAGAGTCCGCATCAGGTGGAATAACGCTGCGGTGTAGGCGCTATTGGCAGAACTACAAAGGGAGAGACTGATAAGAATAGTATTTTTACCCTGTTGTACCCTTCATATGTGTAGATGTAAATGCACTTTACTAAGTATATTAATAAAATTGCAACATTTGCCAGCCATATTTGCCAGAAATTGTTTTTGACGATTATTGATTTTAGACTTTTCAATAAAGGTTTTATATTGTTATTTTTTTTTTTTTTTTTGTTTGTTAGTTTAGAAAGAAAGAACACAAACCCCAGAAAAGACATTTGTATGTTCTAAATAATTATACATTATAAATACCGATCAAATTAATTGGACACTTTCAAATATTAGCGAAACAGGTAACGTTGGGCTAATCGAGTTGATATTCGTAAAAACATGGCAGTTGTGTGCTTTTAAACAACAGATAACACTTAAATAAAAAATAATTTAATATAATTAACTTACAGTTTAGACGCAAGATTTGTCAGTTATTTTGCTTTTAAACAACAGATATTATTTAATCCACAAATGAATTCATTTGCTTAGATTGCAACATCATAAGTTAGCGGGTCAAAGAGTTGGTTGAGGGATTTGATGGCTCAGTTGTAATTTGGATGTATTGTAATTCTGTTCTTGCTATTTCTGCAATTCCTTTATTTGGCAGAAATACGTTTGGGGGACCGGAACTAATGTAGCTATACTTTAAAATATTAACAGTACCAAGTGGCAAAGAGATAATGCTTGAAATTTTGATTTTTAAGAAGACCTTTACCCTCAGATTCACATAGGAGTAGCCTTTCACATTGTTCCACTAAAGTGTAAACAATACAATTTTTATCAGTAGCATATCATTGTTTTATCATTAAAAACCATCTTTACGTGACATTGTTCTTTTTTTCCTTTGCAATAAATACCACTTCCTGCTACTTTGTTGCAACTGTAGACAATTTTTCTGTGACTAATGTGTCCAAACACTTCTTTTTTTCTTTTTTTTTTGTGAAACTACTGTAAGTTTAAACAATTATATTTTTCGGGGACATTAATGAAATGGCACTTGTGGGCATTGAGGGTTTTGTATGTACAACATATCATCATATTTGAATAAACAATGCCATCTCTGGTTATCTGTTTTTTTTTTGTTTTTTTTTTAATCAATGTGTTTTTGATAAAACATTTCAGTGCATAATAGACACTTCCACAGGGCATATGAAAATCTTGACTTTTTGTGTGTGTGTGTGTGTGTGTGTGTGTGTGTGTGTGTGTGTGTGTGTGTGTGTGTGTGTGTGTGTTTTAGTGGTATAGCTATCTGTACACTCCAACCCAAACATACCATAAGACAACAAAACAATAAGATGTGAAAAAGCTACTTTTAATTAAATCCATAGTAAAATGAAACTGCACCTCCAGTCAAAATTAATCAGAAGGATCATATTAAAAGGCGGATTATAGTACAGAATGTTTTTTCTCATGGTGATGTACATTTGATGAATCAGCACATACATGGAACAACCTTTAATGAGGGTGAACTGAGAGGTTCATTTCAACTGTACGATTCTCCACATAAAAAAGTAACATATACACATTTGAAATTCTCATTTTAAAAAATACATTATGATACTGGACACTGAGTTAAGTTAACCAAGTTAAAAGAAGGGCTAGGTGAAAAAAAAAAAAAAATGAGGCAAAACAGAGTTGGAAATGAATTAAGGCAAAAAACAGATGAAGACCGAGACGGGAGAAAAAGAAATGTGGGTCAGTGTACTTTGCGTTTCCTTTTTTTTGTCTTCTTGTCTTTCTTCTTGCCAGCGCATTTCACACAGAACCACGGCTGGTCCTCTGGAGGGGCGGCTACAATACCCACACAGGGCCTGAAAGAGACAGAAAGAGAGATAGAGGAGTGTCAATTACAACATTAACTTGAATGATATCGATCTGTATGATGAACAACACAACTTATGTGGCAACTTTGTATTTTTCATATATTTCGACAAATTCAAAATTGAGAAGCAAAAAAACTCTTTCATATATGAAAATACTTGATCATTCGAACCATCAAAAAATCTCCTTTTATCATGAAAGAGACACAATTTGTTCTGTGCACGTTTGTGTATTTTTGATCTTTGAGCGAAGCGCATGAAAAAGATGATTCCCTAAAAGCTTTACAGTAATGCCAGGCAATCTAGGCTCGGTTTTAGTTTTTTTTTTTCTTTTTTTTTCGTCTGTTTGATTGGCACTTCCTCTGTGTTTTGAGGTGTGTGGCTTTTGAAATGACATGAAAGAGAATTAGTGTAAAATATAGCAGCCTTGTAACTTTAATTACAATCAAAACACTGCATTTTGTACTTGTATGTAAAAAGAAGTCTGACCTAAAATGTCTTGTGCACTGCATAAGATGAATAAAGACACAACTATATGACTTCACCTGAAGTCAAGATGAAATAAAAACTGAGACAACTCCCTTACAGATAAAATTTTAGTCCTGTCTACATTTTTTTTAGTCCTGTCTTACATACTTTTATGCTGTAGAACATTCTGATTCCTCAGAAAATGTCATGTTGGCAAATGTCACAAACAAAAAACATGTTTAGTGTTGACTTTACTGAAGAGAGGGATAAATATGGTGTGTGTGTAATGTAAGAGAAGCTGAAAAAGGCTTTTACCAGTGATACCAGTCGTCACACTCGTCGCATCCGATCATGGGACTGCCGTCATCAGGTTTATTACATCCTGGGCAAATCCATATCTTATTACCCCATTCATCCCGAATCTGTGATGAACAAAAACACAAGCATCAATCAAACAAATCTAACAAACTTAACACTTCTGGCACTGGTCAAAAAGAGAAGTGAAAACAAGTTATATACTATTATAGACACGTCACAACCTATGTATATCGAGTCGGAGGTCTCACTGAGCCGTTTAAACCATTAAAATGGTTTCCTGTTTTCAAAACTGCTTCCTGTTTTCAATGAAACCTCAGCTTTCAAAATCTTATTTTTGACTTGAGAACACTTAAGAAAACACTTAGGAATTTTAGCCAGAAAAAAACTTGTGTCACATAAATGTGTGCACATCACAAAAATTTTAATATAATTAAACATATGAAATATGTGTTATATATGCATTATATTTTAAATGTTACTAATGCCATACTAATCAATTATTAAATGGTAATTTAGATAGATAAATCTAATTCAGTCAAATGATGTCTAAAAATGTTCAAATATCTAAAAAAAAAATCCAATTTGTAGTTCAGTGCATAAAATTTAAAAAATGTGTTCCTTTGTCAAAAAGAATAAAAACAATGAAGCTCATGCATATATATTGATGTAATGTATATTTGCTTGACTGTAAATTGTAACTATATTATTTGGCAGAAAAATATTTATTGTGATATTAATCATAAATTAATATAAATACAAAACGAAATTATGAAATTATAAGGTTTAATACACAATGCAGTAATTCATTTCTGAGTGTATATGTGAGACTTACCACGTATGCACTGACGGTCTCCGTGACAACGCTGCATCCCCGTGCTTTGGCCTGGCTGGGTGGCTGCAGAATGGGGGCGGCTGGGGGTGGAGGGGGCAGGACAGGAGGAAGGCGGGGTGGAGGTGCTACAGGAGCTGGGGCAGGTGGAGGGGGAGCAGGAGGGGAACGCATCCGTGCTCCTGGACTGGACCTGGCCACTGGGGTCCGTGGTGGTGGAGGTGTGGGTTCTGATTCTGGGACCACCTTACTGATCACACTGGTGAAGAAAGAAAGAGAAAAAGAGGAAGTTAAGAATGGTTACACACTTTACAATTTAATTTATTTATATCATTGAATGAGTTGTTTATTGTACTTGTGTTATATATAATTACACTATAAGGTCCAATTCTCACTATTAACTAACTATTAACTATGACTTTGGCCTCAATAAACTACTAATTTGCTGCTTATTAATAGTAAGGTACTTGTTAAATTTGAGTATGTGGTAGAATTAAGGGATCTAAAATATGATCATGCAGAATAAGGGATTAATATGTGCTTTATAAGTACTAATAAACAGCCAATATGCTAGTAATATGCATGCTTATTAACAGTGAGAATTGATTCTTAAAATAAATTTTTAGTTAAAATGAAAATAGTTGTTTTTTTCCCTCACATTTTGTACATTCATCGTACATGCATTTGTACAAAAACTGGTAACGTAAATATTTTTGTTGCAGTTTTTTGTAAAAAATAAAAAATAAAATAACCTTATATCATGCAATATAATTTTTATATGGCTAAAATCCAATATTATGGACAGTATTATAAATTAGCTCTTCTGTTTGATTGTGAATAAATCAGCCAACCAATAAATAAAATAAACAATATTAAATAAACAATTATTAAATGAATTAACAGTTTGGATTATTTATTTTAAATAAATAACATTTGTAAAAAATAAAACCTACATCAAAATATTATGACTAAGTATTAATATATATGAAAAGTTGTTCATATTAAATCTCTAAAAGAATGAGTAAACAACATACCATGTTTTTTTTTTTTATCTATTTTTTGATGCCATACTTTTGCCTGTATATTGTAAACAGTAAGCAGTTCATATGTTATATTATTTCAATATCAGCTAATATTGGCCGATATTTTCACCAATATATTGAGGATCCTTAATAATTATAAACTGGCAATAGACAAGAACTGTTCGTCTTTTAAATGCTGCCTGACAAACTGATTAAACCCTGCTGTTGCTGAGTAACAGGTTGATTGACAGGCTTGGAGAGAGTGGACAGCGGCGCTTGCTGTGGTATTGACCCTGAGAAGGGCGTGTCAAACGGTCAGCTCTGATTACACACACAGACATTCATTATTTATGCTTCATCTGACTGACACACCCACCCACACCACAACCATGCAGAGGGCTCCCTCTCGGGGCAAAGATGGTGTGGGGTATGTCCTGTCTAGGATGTGACCTCAGGACCTTTCAGGGGTCAAAGATCACCTGTGCCAATGATTCTACTTGCATCAAAGGAGTTTCTGTTGAGATCTAACAAAAATGTAGACTGTAATGCTTTTTGCTGATACATTGATATACTGTGCATCCCTAACATCGTTCAAGCTAAAATACAAGTTAAACAAAACAACATCTAAAGCTTTGTGTTTATGTAAAACACAAGGACAGACATAAAAACACATTTTCCTCTTGAAAGGACTGCTGATTGTGTTTTTCTACACATAAAACTACAGGTGCAAAAAAAAAAGCACAACACAGGCAACATCAGAGGCACGACACTCACTCCCAGGATGAGAATAAAGGGCTTCCTGTACAAACAGACACACTCATAGACGTAAACACTAATGTTTCCTGTCCTGCATGCAGGTGGAACTGAAGAGGTGAGGAAAAAATTCAAAAGCACAGTCAAAACACTGTGCAGACGCTATACTTTGTGAGTCTAAATCACAGTGGCCATTAAAGCGACATCAGTCACATGTAGACGTTCAGGAATCAGTAATCGCCTTACCTGTAGTATGGCGCTGTGTGTGTGAGGGGGTTAAGTGGTGTGAACACTGGTGCTATTGATAGGAGTGTGCAGGAGGGGGCCATGATGTGGTGTGTGTGTATGTGCGTTTGCCCCCCTCCAAGACCTCATGGGCCGTCTGGGACTGGTCACAAGACCCAAATCCTGAAACTCACACCTGTGCACAGACTCAGAGACTCTGACCACACAGAAAGCTGCCTGATACTCACAACCCTTCGTGTGTGTGTGTGGGGTACTTACATCTTGTCTTGTCCAGCACCCACTCTGAGGGTCAGTCGAGGTATGACAGGAGACGGTGGAACAGCGGGAAGAACATCAGCCTAATCCGTGACAAAAATCATTAGAAAAATATATAATTTCAGGTCAGGTCAATGGGAATTTGACATGCTTCTTGGTGAATTCAGACAACAGCTTATAATACACAGCAGAAAAGAACAGGAAAAAAAAATGACTCAATATGAAAATAAGCTGTGATATAATTAGCTTCAATACTGGTTTTAAAATACTAAATTATAATGAAATAAAAATATAAAAATCCATATAATTCAAAACAATGGCCTAATAGATACATAACTGTCTGTTACTCTAAAATTGTAAGTAAGAACATCAAAAGTCAGCTATTAAAATACAAATCAGCTGCTAATAGGGACAAGACCACGCGGCTTCACCTCAGACACTGATGGACAACATAGTGTCCTGCTAATCCATTTTAGCTAGCAGCAGGGTCAGTCCTCCTGAAAAGCCCTTCATGTACACACACCTCTGATGCTGGCAGTAGTGTGTCCTGTCTGAGGCCATGGAGGCAGGGATGAACGGAGAGAGGGGTACGAACAGACCCCAGAACAGACATAAAAACAGCAGAATGGGATGAGGAGCAGAACAAAGCGCTTGAGAGATGGAGGAGATGATAGCGAAGGGACGGATAACGCGGCGCTGGTGGAGGAGACCGATGTAGAGTGTGTCTCGGGGGTTTTTCCAAGGCTTAACGAGAGTGAGGTGCTCTTTGTTTATGTTTGTGTTGGGGAGAACCCCTGCCGCTGTGGCGCTTTTGTCCGCCCAGATCCCCCATAATGCCGCTGCACTAATTGTTTAACACAGAAACATGTCTTCTCTCTCTTTAATGTTTTTGTTTTTATTGTTGCGCCGCGCATTCATTACAAAACCTTTGTGGATTTGGAGACTCCTCCCTGTGTCCCGCTCACTCTCTCTCTCTCTCTCTCTGCCACCCCATCCTCTCTCTTTCTCTATGTTTTTCACGTCCTTTCTTCTATGGAAATGGGGGAACGTAAGTATCAGCAGAATTGAGAGGATGGCTGGCAGGTTGCATCATTTGGAGAGAATAGGAGCGTTAGAAGCCGTGTTAGCCACTGCATTAGCATATATGCATGAACAAACCTGGCGAGTGACGCCAAAAAAAACAAAAAAATGTCTGGAGGTATGCCTGCGCTCGCAATTCTCCTTCTCCGATTCACTTTCAGATCTGATTGTCCCAAATGGATGGCTTTAACCATGACTATCACACGTCTCTTCTAGCGATATGTGCTTGGGAAAGCACCCCGATTGCTCCTATATACGGGTTACACTATACAAGGGCTGTAACTCTAACCTGTCATAAAAGATTTATCAGCAGTTTGTACTTCAGTTGATTAGAGGAGCTCTTGAGTTAACACTGGACTCGGCACAATGAATTTTAGACTGCCGTGTTAATCTATGGGAAACTCCTCTGAGAGAAACAGGCAAAACAAACTTGTTTCATATGGTACCAGTGCTTCCTGCTTGGCTATTCAACAGTGGCGCTGCTTAATCTACTGCACCGCGGCAAAAGAAATTATATTTTCACTGAGTTGTGACATTGCAGTCTGAATCGAATGTGATGAAATGAAGAGTTGGTGGTACATAATAATACAAAGACATTAAACAGATTCTTAAAAACTGGTTTAGCTTCAGATTATTACTTTGGAGTCAAATGGTGACTTGACTAGTTAAATTGTTTATTATACAATTAAAGAAAAGGCATGACTGTTTTTATCCATTAGGAATTGATCTCAACCAACATGAAAGGAGATGGTTGGGCAACAAGGCGGTAAAAATATTTGTGACATCATTCTAAAAAAGGTAAAGTCTTCCTGAGGAAGAACGAGTGGTTTAATTTTGACTAGAAACATGCATGAAAAAAGAAAACAGCGTCAATTCTGATTTCACATTGACTTTAAGTAAGAAATGAATTAGGTAAAATGACTCAAGTTAACGGCTGGAATGAGTCTTACATATTGCTTACTGAATTTGTCCAAACGGTTAAAGGGATACTCCACCCCAAAATGAAAATTTAGTTATTAATCACTTACCCCCATGTCGTTCCAAACCCGTAAAAGCTTTGTTCACAATTTAAGATATTTTGGATGAAAACCGGGAGGCTTGTGACTGTCTCATAGACTGCCAAGTAAATAACAGTGTCAAGGTCCAGAAAAGTATGGAAAGCAGCGTCAGAATAGTCCATCTGCCATCAGTGATTCAACCGTAACGTTATGAAGCGACGAGAATACTTTTTGTACACGAAGAAAACAAAAATAATGACTTTATTCAACAATTCGTCTCCTCTGTGTCTCTCCGCAGAGACCTTGACAGTGTAATATACTTGGCAGTTAATGAGACAGTCACAAGCCTCCTGGTTTTCATCCAAAATATCTTAAACTGTGTTCTGAAGACAAACGAAGCTTTTACAGGTTTGGAACGACATGAGGGTAAGTGATTAATAACAAGATTTTCATTTTGGGGTGGAGTATCCCTTTAATGAATGAACAACTAACTCATGTACTGACTGGATAAAAATATATATATTTTTTAAATACATTTATTAAAAACATTTAAATGCAAAGTATTTTACAAAACAAATTGTATTGTACATAGTTTAGAAAATAGTTAAAATAGCAGTAGGACTTGCAGTATGTAGTAACAAAATGCTGCTAGGTTTAGTATAGATTTTAAGTTTTTAACAGTCATTAAAGTTGTAGTTTTAAAATGCAAATAACTTCAGATTGTGATATCTCTCACTTGAAAGGACGACACCTGTGTTTTCTAACCACAGTCGGGCAATAGGGAGCAGCCGTCCAACACCAAGGCCTTTCAACCTCCCTAAGGAAGGAGCTAAGGCCGTGGGTCTTAACGATAAGGCCTGTGTACGTGTGTGTGCACGTCTGTAAGAGCGAACGTGTGTGCACACACTCAGGGTGACCCACAATAGCAGGACGAGATAGTACTATCTGCTTATGTTAATTAGTCTTTAAGTGGTTGAGGAGGGGGCAGCAATGTCTTTCTCCCTAAAAGTGCCCCGTCCTACTTAACCTACTCCTATCACGATTAGGCCCACTCATTCAAACACACACTGCACGTGCACCCAACATAAATGGCTGCGGGATCGCGCAAATTGATTAATCAGCTTCTAAATGGATGTAAAGTGCTATAGCTGGTGTGACCTGGAGAACAGCGTCGCTCTTTAAAAGCTCTATGAGCAAAAGAACCGATAACGAAAAAGTGAAAAAGGAATTCTCTAAATTTTACAAGAGCGTGATACCATAAAGCACAATGCAATTAAATATGATACAAAGGTCCTTTTATGCCGTCATGCAAAGAGTCAATGTTCAATACGGGCGGAGATTAGAAGGTGAGGAGACTTCTCAGGTTGCAGGATGGAATTTGAATCGAAATCCCTTTGGATGCTTTTACAGGCAATATTTAAAATAAAGAGTTCAAACCCAGGGGTAAATTCAAAGCCCATGTTCATCTTTTACCATTTCTATTCATACTTAAGATCCTGTCTCTGCATTTTGAAAATATTTCATGTAGTTACGGCATTCATGTCAGCCCTGGAATGTCTTCAAGATTCACAGATGAGGGTATCACGCAGAAGCACTGTGTATATCTTGGCCATCACAGAATCCCCAACATTACTAATAGGTTTGCCGCAACAGCTTGAGATTGTCTACTACACTGGACAATCCAAATCTATTTACCGTTTTCAGAAGTACGGTAGCACAAACACTTGGAGTATGTCAGAAATAGATAGAGGCAACTGTTCATGATGACTCATCGTGCCACATCCAGTGTAGACAGATTCACAGATATTAATGCATCACGTCGCTCGTGTTTAATGTAACGACACAGTGTAAAGCTTATGAGACTAATTAATTAATAATTTTACTTCTTGGCTGACATCCACAATCTTTTTCCATACAACCTAGGGCTGGGCAACAAACAATATTATTTGCAAACACGATTTTTGAATACAAATTTGTATTAAATTATAAAACAGAATCCTGAAAAAAAAAAAAAAAGAATTTAAGGAATAATAAAGTGGATTTTATGAAACCCTAAATTATGTTTACATTCATTCTCAAAGTATAACAATCATGTGGAAAGGTTTTCATTCCTCATTAATTGTGAATGAATATGGTGATAAATATCAATATCACATGATATGGGGAAAAATATTGTGATATTTTTGCCCTAATACAACCTCACACCACTTTTCATGATCCAAAAATTTACAGTGAATAAAATCAAGTCCATGCCTATTTTTTATTTTTTTTTTCGTTTTGTTTCAATCCGCAACACATGAAGTTGGCTGCAAATGCCATTTCATTTTGACTTTAACCATTTGCCTCTTGTTTTTAAGTGAGCAACTAAGGACTAACTAAAGACTGGGGACCCATTGATAGAAAAAAAATGGCCCAATCTCTTTCTCTTATTTCCATCTCTCTCTACACTGTATCGTTTGTTTCCACTTTTGCTCCCATCTCTCCTCTCTCTCCTGCCATCATTCTCTCTCAATTTCTGTGATTCTGTGTTTGGTAGCAGTAGTTCCGACGCAGTTCTCAGGAAACAGCACTGGATGTTGTGGTTAAGGTCCAGAGATAGCAGATTGCATTGTGGTCCCACAGCACTGGCATTGTGGCTGGATTTGTCCGGTTTTATGTAAACGCAATACTCTTTTCACCTGAACTAATACAACCAGTGGCGTAAAACCCCTTACTGCTACCGACGGCATTTTTCTGCTAATCTCTACGGATTTAAGTCCCTTGCACACATACCTCAGGCCAACGACTGATAACCCCTTCAGCTCTCTCCCTCTCTTTTTTTCCTCATTCCTCTCACTCCCTTGTCTCTTTTTCTTTTCTCCTGGATGGCAGCAAAGCAGCCTTGCAAAAAATTAAAGTGATAGAAAGATTTAAGCAGGTGGAGAACGAGAGAAATCACTTTCTCAATCCCATCTCCCGGTGGCAGCAGGAGACAGAGAAAAAGATGGAGAGAAAAAGAGAGTGCGGGGGTCAGGGATTCAGGTAACGAAAGAAAAAGAGACAGAAAGCAGGAAAAATGGAATTCCGCAGCAGTTCAAATCAATTCAAGCTGCTCTGATGTGGTGTACATACATTATCACTGTCATTGGACGGGGAAAATCGATTGGAGGATGAGTTTGATAAAGAAGAACTTGCACACTCTTTTGCTCAAGCTCTTTTGCAGTCACACATACATATACATGCTGTAAAATGGGGTATGAATTAGGTAAACAGAGGCTTTGAGGTGTTTTATCCCTTGTTTGATTTGCACACAGATTGATAGCCTATTGTGTATGTGTGTGTGTGCACAGGGGCTCCATGCAAGGAGCAGGATTCCAGGGACAAATTGACCGGAAAAGACGGAAATGTAAATGTAGCTCAGCGATCTACCTCTGATCTCAAAGGTACACACACAAGGACACACAGACAGAAAGATACACACACAAACATCGCTAGTAACAGGGCCAGCTAGTAAATCTATCTGTGTGACTCTCTTGTGTATTGCATTATTGATGCTGCATCTGATAGTCATATTGAATTCATGTGGAAGTTTTATGAATGGCCTATGTGGCCTTATTTAGCTGGCATTTAGTGATGAGTACATCATGCAGTTGCATATCCATATGATGCAAAGTTGTGTACAGGTATACCTTGTTGCCGCTGCATATTGAACCTCAGAAACATGAGGTTACAGATATATATTTGTTTGAAGCTGTTAAGATCATTCCATGTTGACTTTTAACTAGTTTTCAGCAAAAAGACTAACTTTCTTTCCAACAAAGTGCAGCGTAGCATAAAAAAATTCAATTCTTTTAAGAATCAATTTAAGTGAATCAATTTGTTTAGGAAGGCTCAAGTAAATGAATCTGTTCACAACATTTGTGTTTTCAATATCTGTTATATAAACTGGGGTGTTTTCTTGTTTTTTTCTTGAGGTGGAGCAATATAGAAAGATGTTGCAATGTAGCTAGCTACTTTTTGTTAGTAGACTGTAGTGTAGCTTTTGGTGTAAGCAGTGACAGCAGCTTTCAGAGTACAGCGTGAGACCAGGGACTTTGTAAGTGCTAGGGCATCTTACCAATAAACTTGATTTCTCAAGTTTTGGCTTGTCTTTCTCCTTTTCCTTAGTCTTTTCTTTCTTCTCTTTGTCTTTCTTCTTTTCTTCTTTATCTCGCTCCTTCTCCCTTGGCCGTTCTTTCTCTCGTTCTTTTTCACGCTCCTTCTCTCTATCTTTCTCCTTCTCTTTTTTCTTCTTCTTCTCTTTCTTGTCCTTCTTCTTGTCCTTGTCTTTGCTCTTGGTATCCTTGGGGTGCGGGAACAATTTATCAGGGAGAATTGGTGGCAGAGGGGGCAACATTGGGACTCGTAGGCAGGTCTGGGGGCTGAAGAGTGGGCTGGTGGCGCCAATTGCAGTGGCAAAGTCTTTGGTTCCTTGAGATATCCTCTTCTCCTCCTTGCCTCGCTCCTTGCCCTTGTCTCGTTTCTCTTTCTCTTTCTTGCTTTTCTCTTTATCTTTCTTCTTGTCCTTGTGCTTGTCCTTCTCTTTCTTCCCGCTAATGATATCTCTCCGCTCTTCACCTACAACTCCTAGCGATAGCTCTGGCCAGAGCATCTTGTTCTCCTCTACCTGCCCTCGCTCCTTTTCTCGCTTCTTCTCCTTGTTCTTGTCCTTGTTCTTTCCTTTCTCTTTGCCCTTCTCCTTGAGTCGCTCCTTGTCTTTCTTCTTCAACTTGGCCCTGATGTCCTTCTTGAGTTTCTTCTTCAGAAGGCTACCGGTAGGTGGGTCTTTCCGTTCCTGGGGAGGTTTGAGAGGTGGCGGCGGTGTGGGAGGTGAGTCAGGTGGGGACGACAAGTAAGTGGGTTCTGGAGGTGAAAGACTTGGGGTCTGAATGGGCTTTTGAGCCTGACTGGCCTTTCGGATGACCTCGTCTATAGAGTCATCCATCGTCCAGCGGTTGGGTGGGTTGAGATTTGGGGGAACTGGTGGAAGTGGGTGTTTTCCGATGAGAGATTGTGGAGGTTTGATGAGGCTAAGTATATGTTTGGGTGCAGGTTTTGGAGGGTTTGGCCCCTCAATGTCTGAGTCCGAGTCGTAAGCAAAAGGGTCCGATGTGCCATCTCCATCTGCACAAGCACGTGCAATCACAGCAGCAATAGAGTTCTCAATATCCTCGTCTCCTGTATCATGAGCTCTGAACTGGCCATCACGAGAACTATCATCTCCAAGTGGTCCAGCCCAACCACGTCCAGTTGCACCCAAATGGGCAGGGCTTGGCCTTGGGCTACGTGGGCTTTTGGGCCTAGCGGGTGACCTCTTTCCTGCCTTCTGATTGGTCTTGGGTGGGGTTAATATAAGTGGTCGCCCCAATACACCAATGGGTGCAGAACCACCACCTCTTTTGGGTGATTTGTTCTTCTGCCGTGCGGGAGAAGGCGAGGGCAGTTTCGGCTTGTGTCCAGGTGTAGGAGGTGCCAAAGGAGGTCGGGGTAATTCAGGGGAGAGAGGAGGGGAGGGGGAATGCGGCATGTGTTGGGAATTGAGGGAACTGAGAGGTTCACGTGGCTCATAACTCCATTCGGGGCTAACGCCAGGTTTTGTGCTCAGGCGGGGTCTCTTGGTGGCAGGTAATAGACCCTCAGGCCTGGGACTCTGTCCGCCGTGACAACTAAGCCAGTTCTCATCATTCTCCTCTTCCTCACCATCCTCTTCCTCACCCAGGGAGACCTGCATGGCCTCAGCAGAAGTGCCCATATCTGCAGGAACCGGCTCCTCCTCTTCCTCATCTGCCAGAAGGAAAAGTACAAATATTAATTACATCCAGCCAGAATTTCCAAAAAGCAAGAACAGAGAGCTGAGAAACGGGATCAGATAATTATGTAAGCTAGAGTGAAAACCCCTGATTCAGCCATGTTTTGTAAATATTACAGAAAATAAGAAAGAACATGACAGATAAAAATAAGTAAAAGGGCAATATTGACATGAGCAATATTAACAGAGAGGGAACATCTCAGGGTGGAATGGAGGGCGGATATCAGAGCAACAGATCAAAATCATCCACACCTGATTACACAGCAGAACAACAGCGCAAACAAGATACACACACACACAAAATCAGACCCACATCCAAGTGCAGAAGCAATCTCTAGTTAAATCAAACTTTTTTTTAATGTCTCCAAGCACTCCAAATGCACACACATACTACACACCAGGGTGGTGTGATACCAGTTAACCAGTGGTAATCTGGCCACTGCAACTCTCTGCACCACAATAGATGACAGGAAGTGCAGGCAGGGCCCTCTGACACTCTCTATTATAAATAGTGTAATCTATATGGTAATATTGTTGTATTCTATAAGCGCAGAATGGGGATAAGATAACATTGTGACTTTAGGCTTTCTTCCGACCAGTGGAATGGTAATAGTTATCAAAGGTTATTTGGGAATGACACGTCGGCTGCTCTCTGATTGGCTGGAGCCGGTTATTTATGATACAAATTACGATAAAGATGATGTCTCTTCTGCGTCGGTCGCTCTCCCTCTCCTTGGCCCTCTCGCACAATAAATTGCTATCGTTAATCATGGGAAGGCTTTGTGCCGGCGTGATTACCACGCCAGCGCCGTAATAAGAATTTTTATTTAAAGGAAGAATATGGATTTGTCATCGCCTCCTCAGCATGAAGTAAAGTGACAGTATTTCACGACGCTGACATTTAATTTGTATGGGGGAAAAAAAGGCAGCATGGGTGATATTTGCATTTTATGGCTCCATCCTCCATTTCCTTTATTCTTGGAATAGAAGTACTCTCTCTTTTCTTTAACAAAATTGGACGTTTCCAAGACCAAGGTACAAAAAAATAGAGTCTAAAACTCTTAGAAATTAAGTCATTTTTTTATCCACCAAATGGTCAGTATAAAGAGGTGCTTAACCTTCAGGAAATGTTATTCATCCACTAAAAGTCAAACTAAAAAGTTTTAACATTCATTTAATGAAATGAAACAACAGAATGGGTGACTCATTACTTATTTAGGAGCAAATTGGTTTGTAGTTAATGATCAAATTATATTTTCCTATAATTAAATAAAACGATTTGTTCTTTTAATTAACTTTTTAAAGGTTTAGCTTAATGAATGTCGCTAACACTAAATTTTATATACATACTGTAAGTTTTACACAAATGCTATTTAGAAAGTGTCCAAATCATTACATAGGTGAAAATGGTGTGGATTTTTTTGCATTAGGATGAAAATCATGTGCCAACAGGGTCATAACTTAATATTACATTTTCAGCAATTAAAATGAATCTAATTGGGTGGGGTGGATAAGATGTTTAAAACTACTTTTTATTTTATATGTCAATCATATGGTAATAATAATTAACTAATTAAAAATATAGTTATTTTATAATAGTCGTAGTTCTTAGTATACATGGGATTTGTGCCAAAATCAACAACATCATACTTAAGTCCCACAAATTACATGAAAATCAGTGTGTGTGAAACAAAGTGCTCACAGGAGGGACTGAAATGAGAGATATCTGCAAATGTGTGTGATCATTTTCAGACATCAGGCCTCTACTTGTCCGTCCAGTGGAGAAACAGCTCAGTTTTCACGTTCAACCAGTTTCTCTTTCATCTGATATCAAAAATATCACTCCCTCGTTCCCATTTCATTTGCCACTGCTGAAGAAAAGCACGGATTTGTACACTTGCACACATAAACACAGCGCTTAATTGATTGTGTCACTTACAAATGCGAATAAGACTAAAGACAGGGAGTGATAACGGGAGAAAGCCACTGCGCCAAAAATGGGGTACATGGGAATGAAAACAAGCTTACACACACATTGTGAAGTAATTAAAATGGATAGATAAGAAAAAGAGTGAATGAGAAGAGAGAAAGAGCTGTCAATTTACTGGAGTCCAATGTCTATTGCAACTAACCAGCTTTCTCATACTGATACACACGAACACACACACACACACACACACACACACACAAATAGTTAGGTATGGTAAGAGAGCGACTCATATCACTTTCATTAAAATCTCCCCCACCCCTCCCATTGTGGTACATTAAAAAGGAAAAGTTGGATTAAGCCCTACTGCAATTAAAAGCAGCTCATTTATTGGGGGGCTCCAATCAATGGAGAGCGCGAGAAGCAGGCTAAACGAGAAGAGATAAGATGCGTTTAATGTTCCAATTCCGCACAGCCTCTGTGCAGGACAATTACTAACATCTGAGAGTGTCCAGTGTGCATGTGCAAAAAAAGAAAAAGAAAAGAAAAATCAACCTGTAGGTGTGTTTCATGGAGGAGAAATCTACGCCACACAAAGATTCCCAAAACACCTTATACCAGTTTAATTGCAATCATAAGTTATCACAAAAAAATAAAAAATAATTAATACTAATCAAGGATAATAATAAGTTGGTCTTCTTTCATTAATTGTTTCACCACTGAAATCTAGTTTTTTACATGACATCATAAAGGCCACTTAACTTTCAACCAATGGGGGCTGAGAACATTTCATGATGCGAGTAATCCTCCACAATTGACTGCAAACTCAAGGTGCATTCCATTCGACCGTAAGAGGTCTGCGAAGTGGACTTCACAGGGTATTCTGCCATTTTAAAGGTGCTGTATGTAGAATTGACACTGAGTGGTTGAACTACATATTGCAGTCCAAATTCAAAATATTGGAGAAGGTTTTTTTCACCCAGCCCCTCCTCCTCAGACTTGACGCACACGCAGGTTGCCAGATTGATGACACCAACAAGAACAAGCGCACTTGTGATGAATCAAATGAAATATGCTGTGTTTTCCGCCAACTGGCAACCCGGGGTGCCGAAATACAATTGGGCAAACTGGCAGTTGGTGGGTTTCACAGACCAAAACAGAGACTGTTATTCCGGCCCGGAACGCACATTTTCAAAGGAGAATAACTGACTGTAGCATTGTTTTTCAGATAAACAAGTATGTTAACTTAGCATGTTTTTGAAATATCTGCAAACATATTATGGTATTTTTATGCTTTAGTAGAGTCAAAAACTTACAAACAGCACCTTTAAGTGAGATTCCAATTCGAAGGGAGCGAACATGTTCAGTTCGAAGGGCACTGCGAACAGCATAGGGAATAAGGGAACATCGATACATCTCTTCACAGGAATTGGAGAGGGAAAAAAAAAATTTAAATCACCCAACTGTCATTGCGCACCACGTCAGCAGTTGGAGAACTAACGATAAAGCAGAGGCGTTGAAAGAATTTTTAAAAAAGGCTCCACAATGGAGGGGTTGCAATATATGTTGTTATTATTATTCAAATGAGAGTACATATGAATGGTTATGGCGATTAATGTTACATTTGTACCTTCAAATTCAACTTTTCAATTCCTGGTTGAAAAAAAAAATTCAAGTTCTGTCCTAGTTTTTTTTTTTTTTTTACCCAAATCATATGCATGCACAAGAGTTTTTCTTGAACATTTGTACACTATTAACAATCTAAACAGATAAATTACAACATATAATTAAAATAGAATCATTCAAAAACATCTTACGTATAAACAGATTTTTCAGCAATAAAGTAAGCAATCTACTTCATTGTCTAAATCATGTTAAAACCAGGTGACAATATCTGTACTAAATATTACCATTTGTATAGTTCATCTGTATAGTTCAATAGACTGACAGTAAAAATGATTTATTTTTTTATTATTTCTAATTCAGAATGTACACTCTTTTATACCGGGTTTCCAAAAATATTAAGCACTTATTGATTATTTTACTGTACGATATACTGCATTGATTCCCGATTTTACTAGTAGCTTTAAAATTAAAGATTGGAGTATAGTTCGAATGCTAATTTAAATAAGACAAAACGGTACTGATTTATAATATCAGCCATCGTATTTTTTATTGACTAATTTTAATATATCAATGCATCCATAATTAACCTTTAACATGATGCATTAGAACAACAACATAAAAAAGTAAAACCTGCCTGTGTGAAATATATGCGAGCAGAAGCAGAGTTTGCCGTGACTTTGACCCTTGTCTGCAGTATGTATCTTAAACACACACAAATGTGCCAAGGCCTTCTATCCTGCAGCGCCTCTTTGCTCTCACGACCTTCACGTCCAGCAGGGGAAAACTTCTGCATGCTTCCGGCTAGAAGTTATTCAAGAATAAGCTTTGAATAATTGTCCCACAATATGAGTCTCTCTGATTAATTGCCTGAGATAACAGCAGCTTCTCTCTCGTTCTGTGGCTCCGGCGCTCACTGCAGGCCCCTAATCACAACACACACCGTTTATCTAAGAGTGTGGAGATCCAGCTTTGCTTGGGTTAACATGCAAGACTTGGTTTAGCACAGACTTGAGCGAAATATTAAAGGAAGTACATTAATAGCATGTATCAAAGTGTACATGAATCTGCTGTAAAGGAAGGCAGTATAGCCAAAGTCACAATATGATTAATTTTACATCAGGGCAGCCATGGCTATAGCCTACATATGACATATTTTTGCTTTGATATATAAGATTTGATTTGCAAATGAAATGATTCTACAAATAAATATATAAAAATATAATTTATTTCGCTATTATTTTATAAGTAAATACTAAACTATTTTATAATATTTATAATACATATATTTTGAATATTTGCATACTAGAATTCTACATTAGAATTGATATATTAATCACAATTAATATATTAAATAGTTTTGCCTATTTTAAATAAAGTAAGGCCTATTTTAGGACCATTCTGTGGACTTCACAAATGGAAGTACTTCATCTCATTTGTTTTTTTCCTTTATTTTTTATTCATTATAAAAATTACTTGCACAAACTGAAAGATATGATTCCTTATGACAAATGATCATATGAATAAAGTCAGGCATCAGCTCAAAACAACTTATATACCTTATATATACACTATATATCACTTGAGCTAACAAAAGACTCATAACTGTAAAACTAATCTTACAAACATCATAATTCTGAACAAATTTCTGCTTGAGTCAAATTCGAATCTGTTGTAAAACAGCTTATACATATATATCTGTGACCTCCTATGAACCGAATTTTACAATAACCTAATGGTGTGTTAATGTTTGCAAAAAAGAAAAAAAAAAATGTGATATATATTTATATGTATTTTTATATATATTTATGGTGTGTTATTTTTTTATATATATATATAATATTATTTAAATAATATTGCAAAACTTCTACAAGAACACATTTCTACCATTGGTATATACTGTCATTCTGTCTAGCCGTAATCTAGTTGTAACTACAAATAAAACTTTTCAAATGTCATAAATCAGGAAATGCAAACATACACACATTGATAAACGCTGCAAAAAAATGTATTTACACATCAAAATTCTTCCTTGATGCTGATTTGCCTAAAAACAGAGAACAGTTTTTCTTTCCAGAAAAAAGAAAGGAAACAAAACATTCAAAACAGGTGTGCGGAAAGAATCAGAAATACCAAAGTTTACCGATAAACACACAAGGTCTTTGTGGTGACAGAATGTAACTATCTTCAATAAGAAACCCACATTCTCTTTCTTTTCATGGACACACAAACGTGTTGAGGTAGAAAGGTAAAGCGAAAAGAGTAAGACAGTGGTGAACACTTAACACTCAGCTAATAGCAAATCTTCTTTCTCCAGTAATTTAGTGCCATGCCTACAGGGCTAAGAGCCTTTGAAGTGGCAGGAAATGTCAAATCAATTATTGCTTTCCTATAAGAAAAGAGCATTTTATTGGGCTTTCATGCCAATGGTGTACATTGCATGATTTGAGTTAAAAAAAAAAAAAGAAAAAAAAAAAGGTTCATTTGGAATTAATTCACACATTTCGACAGGGGTCTATCTATGACACCTGATTAAAGTGAAGTGGTTGATTTGTACATTTCTTTTCTCTGACTGTACCCGTCTCCATGCCACATTCATATAACAGACTTATTTGACAAAATAAGTCTTCCGATCAGTGGTAAATATAGAATTATGATATTTTGCACCTACACCGAGAAAGGTAGGGCTGGAGGGTAGTGAATAATTTATCTTTCAAACACGCTTCATTTAGTAAAATAGTTCCTAAACACTGTGGCACTATGGTAGTTTTGCGCCCATTGTGATAAGTTTCATTTATGCAAATCTCTATCTGTTTTATTGAATCAGTATTTGAAAGCATTGATTCAGTGATTTGTTTGCAATCATATATATATATATATATATATATATATATATATATATATATATATATATATAGATATATATATATATATATATATATATATATATATATATAAACAAATGAGCAAATATTAGGGATGAACTATAATCGGTCTATCAATATTGGCCATTACTGGATATTTACCAACAAATATTCACATCTCATAATTTTACATTTAGACATTTGTTGTCTAATGCTCACTTAAAGTGGATAGTTCAACCAAAAAGGAAAATTCTGTCATCGTGGACTCATTCTTTATGTCTCACCTGTATGACTTTGAGGGTTTGAATGACATATGGTAGTGTAAATTACACAATTTTATCAGCAATAATTTGAAAACAATTATCAATATTGGCCAGAATTTAAATTTTAATACATCAGGTAACTGTTGTTATTTATTGCTAATAATTAAAACATGACACTTAAATAAATATGATTACATATTGTTCTTTTTGATACTGTGAAAAAAAATGTGTAAACAACACTGATTATTTTCAAACTACAATGTAAAAAATGATTGTAAATAAAGATTACTGGAGTACGATCTACAAGAAAATACTATTTCTACTTCAAAATTTTAGGTTTAATTTAATTTATTTGTGAAATACACAAGCAATTAGTAGTGTATATTTGAATTCCTATTTTAAAAATTTTGAATACACTTAGCAAAAATACAAGTTTAGATCAAATAATGGTTCTTCTGACTGTCAACAAATCAAATGAGAAAAAACTAATATTAGGTAACACGCATTTTCAGGAACACTAAAGTGCTATTTTGGAATACCGAGCGGCGCGACTCCAGGGAAATCAAACAAGAGACACCTTTCGCTTTATTGTGGCGCTAGGTCTTTTGTCCATCGTTGTGACTCGCCGTCTTTCTTTCATTTTTTCTTTCAGGAGACAGACAGACTGGTGCGCCCACATGTTCTCAGCGCCATACATGGAACTTCAGTTGAGTAACGCTCCCCTCCCCTCCCTCAGCCGGCACACAGATCAGGGGCCCTGATCGCCTTTGCGATTAGAAAACCGCAGAATTTCGCCGTTCCCCAAAACAAAGTGTTTTTATGGCTTCTGTTTTCTCTAGCCCTGGCGCCACCAGGAGTACAGTAAACAATAAACACTGACGGATGAAGCCTGTCGCGCACACAACACACACAGAAGCGAGCACGTACACACACCGCACGCGTAGGTGTTCAGGTTCAACGTGTGAGCGCTGACTAATCTGAGTTGTATTGAGAGGCAGAGCATGGAGGTATTGTGTCAGTGCCTGTTACACTTCCCATAACCCTGTCATCGGCCTTATAGTCACTGAAAACCCGAGACAGAGGCTGCACGGCGCCGGGTCACCTGCCTTGAACTCATCAGCGTGCATAAAACTCCCAAAACAAACGCCGTCTTCGCCGGATGCCATTAATGTATTAAACGCAATGGCAAATGTGTAGTTTGGCTAATGACCACAAAAAGAGTTTGATATTTTGGCCTTGTTAAATAAACAGGTCTTAGAGTTGCCGTTATCGATACATCAGGACAACGTTGAGGGGAAGAAAAAACAGGCCAGTTGAACACTCAACAGTGGACTTATGGCAAATTGACTTTTACTTCAAAGTGCTCGACAATTATGTCTTTCAGCAATTAGAGAGCTTGAAAAAAACGGAACCCACTTGAGCCTTGCCAGTGAACCGGTGGAGGAATGCCCTCGAGCCAGCTCGCGGAGGGGTGGGGGGCGGGTCGGGTATTGTCCTGGGAGTCTGAGCAACTCAGACGCCTTGGCAAGAACACACATCTGAAACCAGCGCTGCACACACACCCATGCGAGGCATGTCAGTGAAGGGCCAAAAGTGGGGTTAAAAAGTACTTTCCCGCACACAAACTTGTGTGACATGCACAATAAATATCCCAACAGTTTTATACACAAGAAAACTATTAGACGGTCAAAAGGGGGGTATGAATGTAACCAAAAATTGCAATCCTAGTTCATTTGAATTGTTTCAAGGTTTAATACTGTAAGAAACGGGAGTCTGGTCTCCGTTCATCAGCGATGCCGAAGTCAGCGATGCTGTGTTCAGTTTTAATGCTAATAAAATGCAGCTATCTGAAGTAATTAGACTGCGTCCGATCCCTATCGGGGCTGCGTGTTCCCAGAAAATGCATCTAAAGAAAATGTTTGCGTTTGAAAACGTCCATCACGTAAACAGATAAGGAGCAGTGCAGTGTCTGAGTTGACTTTGTTCCTGTGCAGATCAGTAACGGCGACCTGCTGCAGGTTCTGATGAACTCTCGCTACCGCAGAACTGATATATACAAACATACATTAACACACTGCCAAGAAGAGATCCTCACACAATGTATGTTGAGATTTGAATTGACTAGAATGAATGTTTTGGAATGTACAAGGCCAATCATGTAAAATTGTACATATTTTGTAATTAAAATCAACAGCTTGAAGGAAGTCTTATATTACTAATACATATATTGCATAAAAATGTAGAATGTAAACTGTAAATGTTAAATGTTATTTTTGATTTGAATAAAAACTTAATCCAATTAGCACACATTTATTTTCCAAAAAAAAAAAAAAAACTATTTTCCTTAAAAATAAACATGTACCCAAACTAATTACATTATTTAAAACATGGAAAGTACATATGCAAATTCTGCAGACATTGGTTTCCTCATAGACAACTTTAATTCTTTGAGAAGTAACTGACAAAGGCCTAATCTTTCTGACATCAAAACAGTTATCTAATTCATCTGATCGTCTGTGCATGATATGGGAGGAATCCAGATACACTACATTTCCAACATCGAGAGCCAGAGCCATCACGCAAAGCACGTTCGGACAGCGCAGTCAAGCAACAGCACAAAGAGCTCTTGCATACAGTAGTAAAGCAGTTATGGTGTTGTTTCAAATCCTTACTATCATTTAAATCATGCCCACTTACGATGTTTGGTTTGACAGGAAATAAGCCATGCAATCTTGGATAAAGTCATCAAAACACACAAAAACACCTTATAAAGTTTATTTTTCATAATCTCTTATGTTTTAATTGCTCAAAATGAATGCTAAATTCCTATTCATTTCTACCAAGCAATATAATATACTGTACAGGCTCAATTTTAAAATGATGTTTGTATGATCAATAAAGAACAAGATTGTATAGCATGCATATATAGTTATATATATATATATATATATATATATATATATATATATATATATATATATATATATATACACACACACACACACAGACACAGTCATACATGTTTGAACATCCAGTTTATTTTTAGACTGTATCCATTTTATATTATATATATTAATATTACATTATAATTCTGGATTGTAAAATATTCATCCGTTGCACATACCTTGTAGCTTTATTTCAAGAAGCAGTTTAATAGAAAAGGTAAGGACAAGGGTATTTACAAGCGCAATTCAAAAATGAACATTCCTGTGGCCAGGTCGTGACCTTTCGTGAGTGTCTCTCAGGTCACGGGGTCAGGTCAATCAGAGGAGAATGTTATCCAAAGCGCTTTATTTATTTATTTAATCTTTCATCTGACTCCACTTCTTCACCGCTGCCCGGGATTATCCGAAAACACGAAGGGAGAGACGGAGGAACGGGGAGAGGAGACCGCTGCTTCAAATTAGCCAGAATAAATAATCGGCACTTCAAGTCAATAAACACTGTACCTTACTTTTTTATGGAAGCAGTCAAATAAACTTTTTGAAAAGTTTCTGGTAAGTAAATAAAGGAGCTAAATTCGCACAAAGTTGACCGGCCGATTTATGCTCATCTCTTTTTCTTCTGGTCGGAAAGTTTGACCGCTGATTGACGTCCAAACATGCAATGAAAACATGCAGTTTCTCAAGCTTAGAGAGGTACAAAAATATAACAGAGTACCTTCTCAGAAATTGACCGTGCACTTTAATATGATGAAGGATGTCAAATAATTTAACCTCCTTTTTCCTACCACATTCTGATGCATTACATGTTCGGACCGGTTTGAAGTAGAAAAAACAGAGGGAAATGTCCAATGTTTCCTGTTCAGAATGAGTTTACTTTGACTTTCACCGAACCTGGCGTCTACCTGAGTTGACCGCTTCTGATTCTATGAACTCCTCACCCTTTGGTGAACTACAAGGAAAAGCAGGAACTGCAGAAAGAAGGAAAAGAGACAGAGGGGGTCTACCGCCTAGTGGAGGGGACCCGCATGAGGGCTGTGGGGCCAAAGTCTTGAACATTTCCTAAATGGCCAGCGCAACACAACAATACGCCTCATTTAGGCTTAATGGATGCATTTGATGCGTATGCAGTCGAATATATATGTGTGTGTGTGTGGCATATTTATATATTTGCATTCATTAATAATGGGTGAAATACCAAATAAAGTTCATGCATGTGCATACATTGTGTGTTGGTATGTTGTGTGACAGCATCGTGTGGGAGTACAAGTGTGTGTGTGTGCGTGTACTGAGGAGAGCCCAAAACAGCTCGGCGCCAGCAGTCTGCCCTTTCCGTAACGGCTGAACGACGGCAGAAGACTGAGAGAGCGAGAGAGAGAGATTTGCATCTCTTTGTGATAGAGAGGGCCAGGATTCCTTGCGCCCGTACGAACAAAATACAAATAAAATAAAAAGAGGGGGGGGAGATTAGTTAGACAGAATGGCACCAGGACTAATTCCACTTGGTGCCGGTGTGTATCAGTGTCGACACACGCAGGTGACTTATGGACACACCAAATCACACAAAGCGACAACTGAACGTACACCTTCACATCCCTGTTCAGGTGAATTTCTTCATATGCAACTTGAAGCCTCATTTAATCAAGCGAGAGACGCTAATATGGGAGTTCAATTCCTATAGGCCTATTTTCAAAGTCGCTTTAGGATAAAGAAATTAGTTCAAAATGGGTCAATGGCATATAAGAAGGTTCATGGTAAAGAATGTGCCAAATTATTTGAAATGCACTCTTGTATTCAAATTAGTGTAATATGGTTTATACTATAAAACCTTTTTAGGAAAAGTTTACCTCTAATGGCTCTACATCTTTAATGTGATTTAACCATCAAGAATATTATATATATTTTGTATATATTGAAATTTTTAACATTTTAAAATATAATTTACTTTTTGTATTATCATATTATTAAAATTATCTGATAATTTAAGAAACTTACTGACTTTGCCATGGTCAGGTTTTTTTTTTCTTATTTGACGTCTTTTAAACTCAAACTTTCACCACAAAAAAATAAAATAAAATATTTATTTTATAATTTTGGGATATTAGTGGGTCCTCACACCATCGGTGCTCGGGCCCCAAACACAGCAGGAAACATATTCAAATGTGTCTTGTTTACATATTGGTGTATTAAGATTACTTAAATTTTTCCAATTTGTTTTTATTTTCCAAAATCGTTGAAACTGCTGGGTCGACACACTAAAATAAAGCTTCTGAATCTCAATATGGAAGGAATATAATCCCAAACTAGCCTACCACTTGAGACACACGCAACTCAATCTAAAAACCCCCATATATTAAAAGTGTGTTTAAGACCAGGGGTTGAACTTAAAAAGCCTGGGTGCTTACTCCTACAAAAATACGTTTGTGCTGCCGTCGGCACAATTGTGCAGCCCAGATATTTTACCACAGAAGGCACTTGCTCTGTTCCAGTTCACTTCAAATGTCAAATCAGCCTTCTGAACTTAGAACTTTTTCTCTTTGGTGCAGTAAAGTGACATTGTGAATCCAAGAAAAGCTCCAAAAACAGTCTAAGATGAAGATATTCAACTTCAGATATTTGTTCTTGTGGTCTTAAAGTGAGAAAAAGGTCATACCTAATTATGGGTTAATGCGGTTGTCAAAAAAAAAAAAAAAAAATAGGTTAGTAAGGTTTGTTTTGTGTGTGTGTGTGTGTGTGTGTGTGTGTGTGTGCTGGGTGTGTGTGTGTGATTTTTTTTTTTTGCAGGTGTGCTTTAATGTTATCTTACTATGTTGAGAATTTGAATACATTTCTATACTGTTATTAGTCAATCTGAATGCCTATTTACAAGCCTATTTACATATTAATAACTGAATAAGACAAAGGAAATTAAGGTTAGAAAAGGGAAAAGGATAGAGAAATGTCACTATCTAGACCCAAACTTGTGTAGCCAACATGTACTTTTTAAATGTACCCGTTTCCTACAAAGTTAGGAAAAAGCATCCAAACACAACAATAAGCACAAAGAGCTCGAGCATGTGCTATGTGCCCAACACTACAGCTGCCTGCAAAACTCATTTTCATATTTCTGTGCGACATGTGGAGGGAGCCACTCCAAGTCAAACAGGAGAGCAGGCTGTTTAGACTACATTAATTCCCTTGACGAGCTTCCAAACCAGCCCACTTAAGGTTATTAAGGTCTATAAATACTGTGTTACCCTCGTTAAGATACATAATTGCTTAATTTACATTTTGCTTCCTCCCTGAGAAAATCGGAAGCCATTACACGACTCCCAAAAAACACCCGTCCCCATGATTAACCCCGCCGGTAGTCTATATAGAACATATAGAATGACAGAATTAAAAATTAACAGAAAGAGAGAACAATAGAACGATAGAATGATAGAACGATAGAATGATAGATAGAATGATAGATAGAACGAAAGATAGAACGATAGACAGAATGATAGATAGAACGAAAGATAGAACGGTTGATATAGATATATAGATAGATAGATAGATAGATATATATATATATATATAGTTTTGTTTTGAATGGAGTTGTGTTGTTTTTTTTTTTTTTGCCTAAATATCATGTTATTTCATTTATATTTTCAAAAATTCTTTTATTTATTTCTTTTTTCCTCATTTAGTACTGCCCTTTATTTATATTGCTAAATTTGACCAAATGCCCCATTGGGGATATCCAAGGTTTTCTAAATTGGAAATTTTATTTATTTTATTCATTCCAAAAATTCAAAGTATTCTTCTATGGGTAGAGTTTGAGCTATTCTATAATAATAACAACATTAAGCTTCATATTTAAAAAAAAATTATAATATTAAGAAAAAAATTATTGTATGATATGCCCTCATTTAGATTTAGATAAGTGTAAGTGTGTGTGTGTGTGTGTGTGTGTGTGTGTGAGTGTGTGAGTGTGTGTGTGGGTGAGTGAGAGTGATGAGTGAGTGTGAGTAGAGAGAGAGAGAGAGAGAGAGAGAGAGAGAGAGAGAGAGTGTTTGTAGAGAGAGATGTGTGTGTGTGCGTGAGTGCGTGTGTGAGAGAGAGAGATCGTGTGTTAGTGTGAGTGTGTGTGTGTGTGTGTGTGTGTGTGTGTGTGTGTGTGTGTGTGTGTGTGTGTGTGTGTGTGTGTGTGTGTGTGTGAGAGTGAGAAAGTGAGAGCGAGAGAGCGAGAGAGAGAGAGAGAGTGAGAGAGTGAGAAAGTGAGAGCGAGAGAGCGAGAGAAAGAGAGAGAGTGAGAGAGTAAGAGAGTGTGTGTGTGAGTGAGTGTGTGTGTGTGTGTGTGTGTGTGTGTGTGTGTGTGTGTGTGTGTGTGTGTGTGTGTTTTAGCAGTGATGGGTTGAGAAGAAGCTAGATGTATACTTTTACATAATGTTACACCTAAATAGAGTTTGGGTCAGAACTGGCTGTAATTCTTCACTCAGGTTAACTGATATATACACACAGATCTTCATAAACATACGGATAATTTGATTACAGCCTGACATTTTCTACATGTCATTCTGGACATACTACAATATACAGAGAAAAATTCCTAAACAAATGTGAGTGTGTGTGTGTGTGTATGTGTGTGTGTGTGTGTGTGTGTGTGCGCAACTCCTTGGCCCACTCAGGAAATCCCTTAAATTATGTTATTAGATAAACGGTGCAACACAGGTCAGCATGGGGCCAGACTGTGTCTGGGAACTTTGAGTCCGTGTTTGTGTGTGTATGCAAGTGTTTTCCTCAGAGAGAAACATCACAGTTATGTCATGTAGTTAAGTGCTGACCACTATAAGAGCACCGGACATTTCAGTGAAAATCATCTTATAACACTGAGATGATATATCTGCCAAAGACAGAGTGATCATTCAATCCGTTTTGCCTTGCCACTCATAATATAGGTTCATGTGCGTTTCTGAAGGTGGTGTATTTGTGTGTATGTCAGTAGTAAAACAGAATTAGGGGCTTGGTTATGTGGAGCCAACAGTAGATAAGAAGCCTAAGATGATGAAATATAAAGCAACACATGGCCTAGACGACCTCACTCTGATCAGTGATAACACACACACACACACACACACTCGCTTGCTCTCAAGTGCTTGTGTGATTCATGATAACAGCAGCAAAACACATACAGGGCCAAACACTTTATCAACAACAGAATTACAGCATGATATAACATCTGATACAGAACTATACTCCTGATACTGCAGTGTAACAGAGAGAACACTGGAAAGAAAGAAAGAAAGAAAGAAAGAAAGAAAGAAAGAAAGAAAGAAAGAAAGAAAGAAAGAAAGAAAGAAAGAAAAGAAAGAAAGAAAGAAGAATGAAGAAAAGAAAAGAAAGAAAGAAAGAAAAAACAAGAACGAAAAAGAAAGAAAAAGGAAGAAAAAAAAGAACGAAGAGATGAAAGAACTAACAAATGAAAGAAAGAAAGAACGAACGAAAGAGATGAAAGAACTAACAAATGAAAGAAAGAAAGAAAGAAAGAAACAGAAAGAAAGAGACAATGAAAGAAGAACAAATAGATAAATGAAAGAAAGAAAGAAAGAAAGAAACAGAAAAAAACAAAGAAAGAACAAAAGAGACTAAAAAACGAACAAATAAATGAATGAAAGAAAGAAAGAACAAGCAAAGAAGAGAGCAGGCAAGAAAGTGACAAAAATTAAAAGGAAAGGAACAAAAGCATGTTTGGGGCAAAAACAATAATAAACGATGATGGAACAAATGAGAACATCAACAAACAACTGAACAAAACCAGGCAGACAAGAACACATAAACAATAAACAAAGATAACAGAATAAATACAATATGCTGTATTGCTGTCATGACCTTTGTCATGGAAATGATCAATGGAGCCCAGTTATTATCTTGGAATTATCAACAGTTGGCTGATTTTGCATTTTTTATTTAAACTGGGTAAAATGATCTGACTTTTGTCAGTTTGATAAAATAATGAGTGAAAAAAGTTACATCACAGCTTCACTGTGCACTTAAAGCAAACAAACAAATAAAAGCAAGCAAACAAGAATGAAAAAAAGACAAACAAAAGCAGGTAAAAACAATAAACCATCAAACCACGGCATGTAATAATGCTTTATAAAGCAAGAAGCATTATTATATGATAAATCTTTATTAAAAAAAGTATTCTATATTGTCGTCAAAACCTCATCATAGATATTATCACATGCATCCAGTTATCTAGGAACAACAAAAGTTAGGCTTATTTTGCAAAATTGGGTTAAAATGTCTTTAAACTTTAGTCAAACAAACAACTTTTGTTCAATCAAATAATGAGTGAAAAAAAGCTAAAAATTAACATTTCAATATGCACTTGAATAAGTGCACTTCATCACACTGGGCCAAAGGAGAGTCAAGCGCACTGCATTGTGGGATACAGTAAATCAGTGAGATGCATGGAGAAAGAAACTGCATACTTGCCAATTATGCATAATACATAATTCAGATGTAGTAGTATGTTAGTATACAAAAGAGTCCCTCAATATTTCATGCCATTTAAAATCTAACATTTAGAAAGCACTAATTCCCTAAAGACAACAGTTTAACGGTATTACTATTCTTACCGATACTGCTTATCGATCCGGTTCCCTAATGGTATTCTTATCTGTACTTTTTATTATTCATATATATATATATATATATATATATATTAGACACATATGAATTAGAGCTGAATTAACATTGTTTTATATTCTGTAATGTAAAATAAATATTTTATGAAATTATTATAAAACCTCATTTGTAAATGCACTAGTGTGTGGGCTTTTTTTAGCGTTTTATATACATAAGATAAGAACATGAATAAAGAAATAAAGTAAAACAAACTGATAAATACAATGAAACAAAGATACAAATTAAATAAACAATGCTTTAATTTTTCCATGAAGGTCTACTAACATTACTGTTCAGGTAAGTAATATAGCATACAAAAGAAATCTACTAAAGTAATCAAATGTAAATGAACACTGCATAGTTTTCAATGTATGATTTGATATAATAATGCTTAAAGTTAACGTTATTCAGCTCATTTTGTTGTATGATTAACATTGATAGCCCAAGTGCCAGTCACTGCTGTCACTTTAAAACGCTAGGCCTACCCTATACACTGACACTCATTGGATTTTCTCCCAACTGTTATAGTCTGTTCCACGTTAAATTATGTTTTAAGTGAATACTTTCCAAGCTGGCCATTTTGACATATTTTGTGTGTATTTGATCGTTTGGATGTGCGCCTGTCACCTGAAGCCCAAATTGTAAATTGCTTGTCTAGTTGCAGTCTGTATTGGAGAGCGCACACATTTCAGCCTGGGGAACAGCGTTTCTTGCACAGATTATTGTGCTTTCAACGTTTTATTAACAGTAAAAACGGCATTTTACAACAATTGTGCTGATTTTGACGTTAAGTTTGGGTTTTAGCGAGGAATGAATGCACACTGCTGTTAAGGGAAGGAAGTTGCACTAGACAAAATGCGACTATCTGATTTTGACGTTAAGTTTGGGTTTTAGCGAGGAATGAATGCACACTGCTGTTAAGGTAAAAATTAAATTAGCTTAATATCACCGCCACAGGCCTAAAGTTTAAGCAGACGTTTGAATGTTTAGTTCTTTCCTCTATCATAATTAAACAGGGCTTTCATGTTGTGTGCGCTGAAGCTCCTCCGAGTGAGCACGATCTCACTTCTGAATTGCGAATAGCAAAAATGCATCATAGACAAATGTACAGTATAAATATTACTACATATAAAAACAGCTGGCGACTCTGGTGAGATAGAATTTGCAAAATAATGCCAATAGCAATAACAAATGTAGGCTATATGTGCTTTTTTAATCTCTGCATTACCGACAGCAGAACCGTTAACATCAGAGCTTATCAATACTCCGGTCTTTCATAATTTAGCCCAAGGGCCCATTTAATACCGGGTTTCGGTACCCATGCCTAGCAGGCACTAATCTACGAAGAGAAAAGCCCCACTGCAATCCTCTATGCAGAATTTATCTGCACCGCTTGACTAGGATTCACAAGCGGCTACGTCTTAGGGTATGTTTCAGCACAAGTAGATGTGAACAAGTTTATCGGATTCTCTCACGTTTCAGCTGCAGTCGATCACGTTGTGTCTGGAATGCGATGAGCTACGGGCTGCAGAGAAACCCAGTCAGCGATAACTGATAATGCCACGTGGGCATATTGCTGTCTGTTAGCCACATCTCTCTCATTTGTTACAAGCCAAGTAAGTAACAGAGCTATATAACAATGTGAGATACGGAGTGCGTGGATTAGGTTTCAGAGAACTCGGTGACGAATGAGGTTTGACTATTTATATCGCAGTGGTCGATGCAAGTGTGAGGGATCAGGTCCACTTAGAATGCGTTTAGGCCGTAAAAATAAAATGCCATGAATCGTTTACCACTGAGGGTGTTTTACTTGAGTTGCTGTTGTTTTTTCCCCCTACTTCTTCATTCTGAAGACTCGTCCATCATGAGTTCAATCCAGAAGTCATTCAATTAATCCTGGACTCTCTTCTTTCTGCCCGTCTCTCATCCCGTCGCTCTATCTCTCCTCCTCGCCCGACTCTCCCTCCCTCTATCAGTGCATTAATCTAAGCTGTGTTTCCCTGCCTCTGCTGGTGCCATGAGGGCAAACGCTCTAGATGGAAAAACCCTGTTTGTATTCTGCAGGCGCACGTCTTTCCCTCCTCTCCATCTTGCCATCCAATCTTTCGCTCTCCATTCTCGGCTGTCTACGCTGTATTCTCTCCATCTGTCTGTCTTGTTTGTTCTGTTTTAAATCATTGCTTTCTGTACAAATGGTTTCCATTAATAATAATAATAATAATAATAATTAAAGATATATTTCTGAAGTTCAGGAATATTTGTCTGGTCTCATGTGAGGTATCCACATAACATTTTTAAACTCATGTTCAAAATTCACATTCAAAACTGGTCAAACTGGATCAAATAAAAATCAAAGCAAGTGAAATTTTGCCTGCTCACAATGGCTTCAATAAGAAAAATGAACAAAAATTCTGAAAATATTTCAGACGAAAAAAAGCACAAATATGGCACATTACAAAAGTGAAATGGATTGCCATTTCATGCTAACTACAATTAAGGTTTAACCGGATCAATTTAAGAAGAATCTATGTCACAAACCTTATGTAGATGTCAAATTATAAGAGTTGTTTTGAAATAAAAGATACACACAAACACAAAACCATACATACACATAAATAGAAGCATAGCCTCTGCCTGATAAAATGCATAAATGCAGAGTTTCACAACCTATGCAGATAACGTGTGGAAATACAGGTAAAGTCGCAAGTGCGACGGCACAAAACCGATAGTCGTTATCTAGCTACCGTTCTTTCTGTGGGAGGACAAGTGTGTTTCCTGCTCCACTCCACAGCCCCGACACACCTCAATAGAAACTTCCTCATTCTGCCCTCTGACAGATCATTTATATCACATAAACCTTAGCCAGTAATTATCTTTTGCTACAGTCTGCCAATATTCTGAATGACAGCCCTATATTGGCACAGTGAAAGTCAATACTTTGTTGAGTGCAAATTCAAAATGGACCTAATTCGACGTCAGGGTCGACCTCCCTCCAAAACATCCGTCTCTAGATGTTTCTACCTGTGGCAGTTACCATTAGAAGGTTTATGACTGCCTTATGAAGCTACGAAGTCAAAACATGTAGCTATTTAAGAACAGAAAACTCTCTTAAAGTAATTCTATGTGGAGGATGCAACAATAACAACAGGACCAGGACCTACCACTTGCCCTGTCGGCCTAGGGCTATTTTATTATTAAAGGGGTCATATGATACGATTTAAATTTTTCCTTTCTCTTTGGAGTGTTACAAGCTCTTGGTGCATAAGGATGATCTGTAAAATTGCAAAGACTAAAGTCTCAAATCCAAATAGGTATTCTTTATAAAAGTTAAGAGTCAACCACGCCCCCTAAAACGTCTCGTTCTAACACGCCCCCACATGTCTATGTCACGGTGTGGGAAGATTTGCATAACGTCGCCCAAATGTTCACGCAAAGAAAGAAGGAATAACTTTTATTCTCGCTGTAGTATTGTTGTTGCGGCGCCGCCATGTTGTGGAAATGCTGTGTGTTTCATTGTGAAAGCGAAAGTACTGTGTTTGGCCTTCCAAAAGAGAACAATATCCGCTTCGTCATGCCTAGAGCTGATCCGTGCTGGTCGCTGAGGAAATCCATCAACTTTGCGATGTGAATTGCCGGATCGGCCTTCACCGTGGACGAAGCGGAGTCCAGCCCGGGGTCGTCACATATGGTTGCCCGCCGGCCGTGCCGTTCTCAAGCCCGCCCGCCTCTGCTCACTCAAGGACGCGGTGTGTGACACTGTTTCATTGAGAAAGCAAAACTACTTTGTTTGGCCTTCCAAAAGAGGACACAACTAGAAATCAGTGGTTAATTTGTATTTACAACACTGTTCCAGAACAGCTCAACCCAAATATTCAGATGTGTCCAGTGCATTTTATGGATGACTGTTTCCTGATCCTGGTAGAGCAGACTACAATGCCGGCTGTTCTGACTCACAGACTGTAAGTACGTTTTTTATATTTTAAAGAATTTGCCACTGATGATTGAAATATTTTGAGCAGTGTAGAGTATAGCTTGTTTGTCATTTCTCTGATCACAAACGCAGACATGTTTAAGCGGCGTGATGCAACGCAACACATAAAAAGACAGTAAAAGTCATTTTCAGACTGATGAGCTTTGTACAAATCGACGCGTTTCAGAAGGCAGGGCATAGAGGAGAAACAATAATCTACAGTATGTGGAAAATAATGTGTTTTTGAACCTTAAACTGCATAAACACATTTCATTATACCAAATACACAAAATAATGTTCTTTTTAGCAACATTATATGACCCCTTTAAGTTATATGTTTGTTAAGCATATATAGCACATGCGGCCTTGGAAACTTTTGGTTTTCTGTGATGTTCTAAACATCATTGTGAATTCTGCTGATTTTAAATGAGATTTCAAGTCTCCAAGAAAAAAATATATCAATGCTACTAAAAATATATTTCGCTATATTTTTGTGGTGGGGCCAGTCAAAAATTTTCTGAATAAGCCAGCAGAAAATAACTTACTGTCTTACTAAATATAGGCTGCACATCATCCAGGGGGAGATGCAAACAGACACGCAAAGCAGGAAACCAAAAATAACAGGAAGGTGTGTCATCTTTAGATGCTCATGATGATCATGGGGGAAAATGTCCATCAGCAGATTTTGTAGGTCAGACATCACACAACACAACACAAGCTTCAGGACTGGTGGAGGAGGACACTGACTGTACAGTCAATCTAGATGACATCTAGAGTGCTAGAGTATAATGTATTATAGAGTACTTTACAGAGCAAAGGATATCAGAGTATATTATACTCTAGAATATATATGTATATGTGTATACACACACAAACACACATAGGGAGAGAGAGAATGTTAGAGTATATACAGTAGAAAATATATAGAGAGATAGAGAGTGTGTGTGTATTAGAGTATATAATACTCTAGAATATATATACAGAGAGAGAGCGTATATAGAGTATATTATACTCTAGAAAGAAAATATATATATATATATATATATATATATATATATATATATATATATATAGTGTGTGTGTGTGTGTGTGTATATATAATATATATATATATAGTGTGTGTGTGTGTAGCTTTTTCTACTGCTACTAAAGAGCAGCAAGAGAGTGACATTAAGACGTAAGAAAAAATAAGCTTTTTTTTCATTGGATTTGAGGTACAGGGTGTAATATATATATATATATATACTATATATATAATATATATATATATATATATATGTATATAGATATATATATATATATATATACATAGAGTATATTAGAGTATATAGAGTATATTAATACCCATACCTATGAAACAAAAGCTACACACATTACCATAAAAATACACTCATTTTTCATTCTACATAATCTGCACACAATCACTCAAAAAAGCTCACATCATTAACTATTTATCCATATCCCAATTAAAAAATGAATTCTGAAAGTTGAACTTTGCACAAATTAGACTTATTAGATTATATATAGCTTATAAAATAATGTATGTTCCTCTGCTTCAGTAAAAGCACCTCTTGACTGGCACCGTGTGCAGTGATTTTCCACCCTCCTTCAGAATGCTGGTCTCATCCACCTCTTGTTTCCTATGGTGGCATTAAGTGCTTACCCAGACTCCCTCTCTGCTGGGACAATAAACACACACTAATTCCCTGGCACCTCTAAACGCTTCAGCAGCACTGTTTGTGTGTGTGTGTGTGTGTTGTTTCCTATGGTGGTGTTAAGTGTAAACGCTTCAGCAGCACTGTTTGTGTGTGTGTGTGTTTGAGAGAGAGCCCAATTACTGAACACACACACAAGTGAACCCCTGTAACACACTTTTAGAGCGTAACACTTGATATTGGAGGGTGAACCAGATTGTTGACATTAGCACTATGAATAATGCTTTTAACAAATATTTACATATATTCTTATAATAAGCATGGATAATTCATATTGCCTCATACTGGGAGTTTTATTGGCTTTTAATTGATGAATCTCATAGAATCTATTTTATACACATTTATTCTCTTCTGAAACCAGAAACTAAACACTAAACAAATTCAAACATTAACAGAAACTTAAATATTTGCTCTGACAATAAGTCAATTTCGTCTCTTTGATACAATTCAGTTGTACTCAGTTCAAAGTTACTTAAAAATTATCTTCAATGAGATGACAAAAATCAAATATAGCTAAATAAACAATTTACACCATACTGCAATATTGATAAAAAACAATTATGTTTTAAAAATGAATTTGGTGGATTTTAAAACTGAAAAAAGATTAAGAACAGTATTTTGGATAAGAAATGAACATATGAAATTCTGCATGGTTTGATTCATAAATTCTGGAAACAATGCATTAATTTTTTATTGTCAGATCACTATATTTTTAATATTTAATATTAATCACAAAGGTTTATGGTGACAAAGCCATAGTAACTGCCAGCCAAAAAATAAAAAAATAAAAATATTTGCACTGTCTGCAAAAAAAAAAAAATATATTTGTGATGTGTCTATTTGATAATTGGTTTACAGTTTAAAAAACTTGGGCCTTGTGACTGGGGGCAGGGTTTCTGTTGAGCCCGCGAGCCTGTCACCCTCTCTGGGGACGGATTTAAATTCCTACCCCTCCCATCCACCGGACGAACCAAGCCCACTACACACAGCATCAGTTAAAAGAGTTTCAACACACAAACACTCACGGTGGCCCCGGCAAAACTACTCTGACCCGAACTCACCAAGTCCAACAGCAACAGAAGCTAATATCTATGAATTTCAAACAACTCTCAAAACAGTTTTCCATTTCAGGAAATAAGAACAGGAATCTTCGGCTGAAATCAAAACACTAGTAGGAATAGGTCAGGATGGTCCGACAACCAAATAGTTTATTAATGAGGTTAGCTAGTTAACTTCACATTAATTCTGTCTTCTTTCTAGATTCATTTAATTTCTGTGTGCTTTAAAAGTTTTCAGTTTTTGGTGTTTTAAAGGGGATGCATTTATAGAGATAATTGTAGTACACTCTCTCAAAGAAGTAGAGTGTCTCTGTCATTACAGCACAAACAAATTCATCGCCTTCAAATTAAGTGTTTTGTTTATGATTTGAGCAATAAAAGTTTTTTGGCCTATATAGACGTGTGTGTAGGCGGCGATCAAATGTACGAACAGCAATTTTCCTACCCACACATTTTGTACAGTACATTTCTATGTAAACAAACAAGGCAAAAAAAGAGATTCCAGAGAAAACACGTGGAATATGTTTGTGTGCTACAGACAGACAGACCAGCAGAGGAGAGAGATGTAGACACAGAAAGACAGAAAGGAGGAAAGAGGTTGGCTGGGGCAAGAGTGCCATCTAAAGGAGGCAGAGGTACTGCAAGACATTAGGTGGGGTGAGATGTTAAACTTTCATGATCAACTCGCACTTAAAGAACCTACATCAAACATAATTATCAACTGAAATACGAAAAACTCATGTCTAAACATGGCAAAAATGTTTGTTTGTTTGTTTATAAAACATGAAAAGAACATTTGAGCACTTCAAAACAAAATAATGATTTAAAAATAAAATAATTCCATTAAATAATAAGAAAAGTAAGTAATAGAAAATACAACAATTTTACAATATTTACTAGATGTATTAATATTTTCTCTGGCAATATTTGACAATAAATCTTTACTAAATGCAATGCACTTAGAATTCAAAAATTGTTTGTGCATTTCAAAATAAATAATTAATACACAATTTATTTATTTTTTCCAGCAAAATGGAAATTCTTTATATATATATATAATAATAATAATAATACAACTCCATGTTAGCTATAAAAATCAAACACACATTTGCACTAGAAAACAAAAACTACATATGGTTCGATATATAAAATTGTGACTAAGTAAGTGTTGTTGTTTTTTTGTGGATGCTTCTCACAATTTCAACAGTTTGCTATCTGTTACTCAGCTAGATCACTTTACCTTGTATTTCAATTTAATTCTAAACAGCGAGGTTCAATAAATCACTAAAATTTAAATGTATAAGTTCTTAACACATACATGATCAACAAAAACAAACACAATCCGAAAGGTCCATTAAACCATTCTATCTGTTCAGACGTGCTCAGGTTTTCACAAATAGCAATACAGAATTGCAATATTGGGTTTATAATATTTATAATATTGGCAGAAGTTTCAAATTGGTGCATCCCTATTCAAAACAGTGCACAAAAAATAAAAAAAAATAAGGCAATATATGTTCGCATTAAACACACCTGTAAAGAAAGTTCTGACTTGGAGCTATGATAAATCCTATCATGACATGAAACTTTATAGAGATCAAAAAGCTTGACTTTGCTCATACCTGTATCTGAAGACTTTACACTTGCACGAGCGAGCGCTTCACCTATGAAGAAGATCAAGTTTGGAACGAAGGACACAAAAGCACCACAGACGGAGAATGAAATGAGAACGACAGCAGGACAAAAAGAATAGGACATGCTAGAAAGGGGAAACGTGTGATAAAAGAATCAAACGATTCTTTGGGAGACATAAAAACGGAATGGATTATGTGTTTTATGGAGATCTCACCGAGGCAGTCGCAAAATGCTTTCAAGTCACCTAATTATCAGAGAAACCTGCGAGAATGTCAGAGTTTGGACTGGGAATAAAAGATAGGAGAGGAAATTCGTTGCACACACACACACACACACGTTTTGTGTTAGCACACCTGGGCAGAGGAGGGTAGCACGCTCTCCAGGACTGATCCTGGGTCAGGTGACCTCTCCACCGAGCCCAATAGCCGGCTCCTGTCTGTCTGCCGTTCACACACACTCAAGACAGGCTTGCGGTACCTGGCCCAGTACAGCAGGGAGTCATCCCAGACCTGTCAATCAGAAAGTGGCAACGAGCAAACACGGACCTCTCTGTCTCTCTCTCTCACACACTAACACACACACTCTCTCTCATCCACGCAGTTGGCCGTCGGGGGGGAGGTAAACGGTTGTGACAGGGGGCAGTAGGGTTGGGTTGAGCCATCTATCATAAAGCCACGACAGAGTAACATAAGACCAGAGGCTTCCCTCTACACACACACACACAGAGCTCACTCAACAGCACCTAACAAACACATCTAAAGGGAGAGTTCGCACACAAAAAAAGAAAATCCTGTCATCGTTTAGTTGTGCTCATGTTGATAAAACCCATATGAGTTTCTGCTGTGAAGAATAAAAAGAGATGTTTTGCAGAATGTGTTAAATGTCCTTGTGCATACAGTCAAAGTGAATTTTGGACTAAGGGTTTTGATAGGGCTCTACGCTCATATTATTAGTATTATTATATACACGTTATATATTATTATTATTATTTTAAAATTGTAACATTTCACAATAAAATAAAAATATAAAAAATATAAAAATAATTATTATTATTTAATAATAATAATAATAATACACAAACACATACAGGTATATTAACAAAATTAGTTTTATTTTGATTAGTCAGGCAGCCCTAAACAGTTCCATTAAAGTTCATGAAAGTGGTCCAAAATACCCATGTGCTATATTTAAAACCTTGTTAAGACATATGATACCTTTTTTTTATTATTTCAGTGATGCAAAACACAAGTTTAGAATTGCAACTGAGATTTGAGAGAAAATTATTAGCCTAAATTCAACTTTTATTAGTTCCTCTTTTAGACTTTTGTAAATGTAGAAATATTGTTCTTTAGTCATACAGACTTCTTTTATTTGTGTCTTTTTTGCTGCTTTACAGCTCTGGTCACCATCCACTTCCACTGTATGGAAAAGGGCAGCATGAACATTCTTCAAAACGTCTCATTTTGTGCTCTATGAAAGAAAGATTCCAACAGCATGAGGGTGAGTAAATAGCAATAGAATATTCATTTTGGAGTGAACTATTTATTTAAGCAAGGAATAACTGTGTTAAAAAAGCGGAGTGTTCCAAACACATGGAAATTCTCGAAAGCTTCTCCTCTGGTCCCGCAAGTACGAGCTGTCCATCAGATTTATTTGATAGCGTTTTAATTTGCTCTTTGATTTGATCTGGATGAGCAAAGTGGCCTGTTTAGGTACAGTATTTTAAAGCGGTAGACAGATGGAAAGTAAAAAAGACAAATGTATCCAACGTCACCAAAACTCAGTAAAAGAGCAAGTAGGATGGCCGAGAGACAAAGACAGAGAGCGGAAGAGAGAGAGAAGAATAAATCTGCACTCCTCCATCGATCCCAAGCCTTTCTGCTCTCATCTTATCTTTGGGTCTGAGGAAGCCAGGCAAGTTTAAACGATTCCGACCTTGTCCGACATAAATAGTCAGAAAACTACAAAGAGCAGATAGCCCTCTCTCTCCATGAGCAAAAGGGGGACGAGGAAGGGAAATACATTGAGATAAGAGGAGGAGAGAGAGATAATACAGGAGTTACTACATCAGCGAGAGTGTCACAGACAGACATAAACAGCACACCGAAGCCACTTTTCCACCGATAGGGTACCAGTGGCCAATCTGGAACCGTTCCGCATGTTTCAATGACAGAAAAGGCCGTTCTAGAAGTTAAAGTTGTCTCTGCACTAGCCCCTTAAACCTGCAGGTCTCAAAACCATTTTCTGTAGAAAAATCACGCATGAATATTCTTTTTTTTTTTTAGTATTTAGAAGTATTTAGATTTATTAGAATTTAGATGCTAATTAAAAAATATATGTTTTTATATATATATATATATTTGCCTGATTAATTCTTTTTGCTTGAATTTTTTTTTTGTTTTATTTTTTGTGAAAGAAAAAAAAAAAAGATGGCAAGACACTAAATCAAATATGTTCTCAAAGCATTTCAGGCCAGACATCAGCTCTGTAAAAACAGGGTACGGCTGATCTGAGAGAGACAGACAGAGAGAATGTGAGGCAGTAATGACTATTATACTTAAAAGACAAAATTCTTTTCATCAGGTCGGATTCTCCTGGCTACGGGAGTGTGCCCTTACCAATCAGAGCGGGGCCCTGGGCCCTATTCTCTCTAAAGAAGATGTGAATGTCGCGGTGGAAGAAAAGGAGAAAAGACGGAGGCCTTTAATATTCATCCTTTTCTCTTTTTAGAGTGTAACGGCTGCACCTGACATCTACGGAAACTGTGCAAATCTCTTCATGCATTGTCAGGCTCTCCTCTAATCATTTTACGCCCTTGTGAAGCTTTGAAAAGACCCGATAACCGAGCGAGTCAAATACAGAGCTTGCTCAATTCTTAAGTTAACAGAAGCACAGCACACGCTAGCAGAGACTGAGGAAATAATCAGCAGCCCTGGACCAGGAGATTCACAGTGTCTACACTTCGAGAGAGAGTGCTGTGATGCGCTGCAACAAAACTAGCTCTGTCAATGAGATGATTGTGTTAATGACAGAACGGGACTGAATATAAGGCTTGCAAAACTGCACCACGCATTATAAATGTCAAAGTTGTCTGTACTGCACTTAGTCTATGATGCATGCATGCAATACAACAAAATGAACAGTGGCTGTTAGTATCAATAAAAAGCTGTCTAAAATGCATGCATGCAGTGCAACAATACTAACAATGTATAAATGACTACTAATGTACTAATGACTTGGTATAAACCAAGCAACTGGTTAATATATGATGCATGCATTCAATGTGACCAATCGCTCTGCAAACATTAGTACCAAAGCTGCACAAATACAATGCAACAAATCTAATAGCTCTCATTTACTACAAACCTGTCTATGATGCATGCATACCATGCAATTTAACTAGCAACTCTCATAACAAACAAAACTGCATACATGCAATGCCACCGAATTAACAATGCCCATTAAAATGAATAATACAGTTTGTTGTAGGGATGCAATGCATACAAATCTAGCAGCACCTGTTAGAATCAACTAAGCTATATATGCTGCATGCATGCATTGTGACCAAAACTAACAGCTCCCATTATAATTAACAAAACTATCTATCTATGATGCATTCATACAATGTGAAAAAAGCTTTAAGCATGTAATGCAACAAAACTAGAATCCTGATATTATTAACAAACTAACCTATACTGCAAGCATGAAGTGCAAAAAAACTGGTAAAGTCTGTTAAAATCATTAAAATGGTTTATGTTGTATCAACAGCACCCATTATAATCAGCTAACTATCTATGCTGCATGCAATGCACCTAAACTAGCAGCTCCTCTTATAATCAAAGACATTGCCAAAAGTGCAAGCAAAGCATGCAACGCAACAAAAGCTAGAAGCTTCAAAGCAAGCATGCAAAGTCGACAGGTTTGATTTTGTTTGCTTGAAGTGCAGATTGTCTTTTTTTAATACAAATACAGCAGAGCATCGCTTCTTTCGTCTAACTTTCCACAAACAAAAGCAATCGTATATATGATGCACAAACTATACATGAAAAAGTGAAAAACTGCATTTACACAAACAGTCTCTTAAGTAAATCAAAGTTTCTTAATCAGACCGTGACAAGCAATGAGCAACAGGACATCCTGTGGCTTGGTTCCTTAATTTGTGGGGTCATGCTGCGTTTGCCCGCCCATCCACATCTCATTGGTCCAAATTCCTGTTCCACAGAGCTTTATATTAACATACACAAGTCCTGACTGACCATGATTGTGTCGCATTGCACA
This sequence comes from Cyprinus carpio, assembly GCF_018340385.1. Classification (NCBI taxonomy): domain Eukaryota; kingdom Metazoa; phylum Chordata; class Actinopteri; order Cypriniformes; family Cyprinidae; genus Cyprinus; species Cyprinus carpio. Next base: position 16,500,551 of record NC_056575.1, read on the forward strand.
GCATGATGCTGTCAAAACGGACAGACAAATAATGCACAAAATGTATCAAGTCGTTTTCAGTAAGGACAGCAGAAAGACCAACAGGACCATGTTCTTGTGCCACACATTCAGATCAAAACTGCAGTCCAATCACGTAGCTTAATTTTTCAGCTGTAAATTTCCAGAGCAGTCATCTTAATCTTGTTCTCTCTCTGCATAGACGGAGAGACTTTATCAGCCTGTGTGATCACTGGTAATTTCAGTGTACAGATGCAATCGCGCTCTCTCTACCTCCCATTACCTTCTCCCCTCAGGACTGAACAACAATACGCTCCCACACAATAGATAAACAACAGCCTGTTGACTGGGAGAAAACGCACCACTGCAGCAATGACAACAACTCCACTGAATCTGTGTTAATGTCATGAAACTGAAATCCACAGATTATTATGACAAACCAAAATTAGTATGCTCTAAAAGCACATTTTAATTGTTGTGCGTCAGATCTCAGCTTGATCTCTATCAATGTTCAATTCTTTGTACTACAGACATAAATAACACCAGCACAATTTTTGTGGCTTGTTAGTGAAGAGTGTGTGCCTTACATATTTCCTCTAGTGAATGATATAACACACACAAACACCTGACCTGAGCCATCTAGGGACAATAATACCATACAGTCTTGCGAGTGAGGTCTTTTGACTCAGGTCAGTAAGCAACCACTCAGACCTCCATAGCATCACTAGAAGGCTGGTGAATTTTAAATGTGCCATCACCACTCACTTTTTCTTCAAAATCATTTTAAACGTATGTGTCTATATTGTTTGCAACCAACAGTGCAAGTTTTAGGCTAATAATAATATTCAAAACTTTATAGCAAATTAAAATCTTCATTCATAGAGTATTATACACTACAAGATAAACAGAGAAAATCTGGCAGCTTTGTGGTCACACAGCGCCAACCTGTGGCTTAATATGCTACTGCAGAAGTCAATCATACTAACATACTAGATTATTACACTGATGTTGCTAAGGTGATACAAGTAATATTTAACATTCTGTTGTTCTTAAAAACAAACTTTGTTAATTGAAAAAATGACAAAATTCAAAATGACAAAATCACTAAAACTTAAAAATATAATAGTAGCTAACTATAATAGCATATAAATAATACTAAAGTAACATTGGTTGATATGGATTTGCTATAAGGAATTCTGGCACAAATCAGCCCCCCCAAATTCTCTATTATATTTTGTTTTTTAGTGACTCGTGTCATTTCTTCAATGTAAGTCTATGGGATTTATTGTTTTGGCCCATTTACAATAACGCAAGAAGAGTTACATATCCACATTTAAACCTTAATATAAGGGGTTTATTCTAACCATTAGCAAGAGTACAAAAGAAATACAAACCATACAAAAATCCATTTGTGTTCATAACACTCCAACACACAGTGGGGCTCAATAACATTCATGGTATGGAGAGAAACACATATAGTATAGAAGAATGTACTGTCTGTTTTGCTATAAGAGCACATGTAGATGTATGGCATGAAGGTGTGTGAGTGTGTTCAAGTGTAATACGGCCTCCAACTGATCTATGAGGAAGAAACGGGAGACAGGAAAAAAAGAAACAAATGGAAACAGAGGAGAGGGAGAAAAAGAGACCCTGAGTCTTTCTTCTGGCAGAGGGGTATCCAGCTGAGCGCTGGCTCCAAGCCCAGTTAGACCCCCTGCTCTGGCTGGACTCTCACACACACACACACACACTCACCTGGGATGTCTGCCATCCGGGCCGGACCTCCGCCAGCTTCTCACACACACATGGCTCAAGGCCTACTACAGACCACCGCCTTCCTGTTTCACACACACCGACACCTACGAACACACCTCACAGCCAGAGAGCTTCCTGTCCGACCCGAAACAACCCTGATCATGTCCGCCCCCTCCACCACCCACTGGCACCGCCTCCGCTGTGTGTGACGAGAAGACGAATGTGTGTTTGTGTGTGGGAGAAATGAGCCGGATGGGGCGAGAGTGAAGGACTGCAGCACTGGGATATGTAGGTTCCTGTGTGCACCGCTGTATGGGACGGAACTCAGCCAATATGGGCACACACCAAAATGGGCATGAGTACCTGAATTAAGGCTGGGCAGCACAACAGTATATACTGTGTGAAATTAGAAATGTGCAAAAATTGTACAGATTTTGTGGAATTGGACTTGAGTTAAGGTTGTGCAGATTTTATGTATTTTGTGTGATGATTTATCATTCGTTTGTTGAATGTTGATTGAATGACATTATGCTTTGTGTGAATTTAGTTATAAATATATATATAAATATAATATATATATATACCATATATATATATGTCACTTGTCAGATGTGATTTAATTTGTGTGTGTGTGTGTGTTAAATGGTTTTATTTTTATGATGACACATTAAAAATGGTCCTCGAATAACACTTTCGTTCAATAAATCAGCAGACTGTCACGAACAGTTAGTTCCAGCTCAACACTGTTGAATCTTTTGATACCTTGATGCTTGCATATATTCGGTTCCACCTCTATAGCGACGTTGGTACGTACCTTCCTGCAGTGAGACGAGCGGAGGGAAGTACTCTGGGATATAGTCTCTCCTCTCGCCCCTCAGGGCTTCACGGGCGTCCGTTTCAAAGCCAGCAGCAGGAAACTGCAGAACGCTGCTCTTGTTGATGGGAAACTGAGGGATAGTTTGTGGGAAGCCAACAGGCTCCATGTTATTTACATAGTCCTCGAGTTCAGCTATAGTGACTCCCAGAAGTCCAAAAGCCTGGTCCACATCACTCAGTCCAGGGTCTGTCCGTCCATCTGAAAGAAAAGAGATGTGCAGCATACGGAATTAATGTCTGTTCAGCAACCTCAAATACCACACAACTAATAAATGGACATTAAATATAATACTTAGGTGTAGAATATTTAAAGAGGGGGGAAAAGCACAGATAAATTACACAGCTTAGTGGTTGGTTATTACACACAAAAAAGTACAAAATAAAATATTAATAAAAAATTATATCAGCTGGTTTCTCATTTTCATGTTTTACTTTATGTATAAACAACGGAAACGGACATAAAAATGTATAAAAACATTACAGACATAACAAAAAATAAAAATGTCAAAAACGCAACAAAATTACTAAAACAAACTAAATTCGAAAAAAAAAAATTTAATTCAAGAGATGAATAAAAAACTATAATAGTATCTGATAATACTTTCAAAACAGGCTAATTTACAAAAGCTTTCTCTCTCCACTAGAAGGTTCAGATATAGCTGCTTTGTCAACAGATGCACACACACACAAAAAGAAAGGTTATATGTGTTACTTAGAATAAAATAAACATAAAAGAAAATCTAAGAATATTTGATTTCAGCTAGCTGGCAATTAGATGTATTGAAAAGACTAAAACTGAAATAAAGAAAACACAAGAAAGTAGAATATATAATATGATATAATACTATATATGATTAAAAACTAGTTCTTTAATAACGAATTAATAAATACTATACTATCTGAACACTGTTTCGAACACATGAGCTGCACTCATCCGCGCAGATGGTGCTGTGGCTTCCATCATCACTATGGCAACAAGTGAGAATCCAAACTCGGCATCCTTGTAAACTATCCCACACTATCTGGTTTAAGATGCAGCAGACATTTCAGTCTCAGAGTGGGATACTATTTCACATTTCTTTCCATTTTCAGCAGCATAGAGTCTGTTAAGCAAAGACTGATTTCTGTTAGCCTAAGTAGACCGCTAACTAGTCTCTGTTCAGCTGTCAAAACATGCGGACTGAGAGGCTTGATGGCTAGCCTCAAAACTAACGTCTTACAAAAAAAAAAAAAAAAACAATGTGTTAAGAAGTCAAAGAAATCGACTTAAAGCAGTTCGTTAAGTTTTAACACTACAACAGTAAAATCATCATTTAAAGAGCTAGTTAGCTGAGCATGCTAACATCACTTGTAGTAGGCGGGGCTTAACAACAAACACACTCAACAGTCAGTGTACACTAACACAATGTGGTTGAGAACCACTGCTCTAGAGTGCTCTTTTGGGTAAGAAAGGAGAGTTGAACGACTCACAGAGATTTGAGTGTCTGTGGGAGCTCGGGGTATGGTTGTGAGATTATGTCTAGATCACATCGGACAGCAGATCACAGGCGCTCAGCTGCACCGCGTCCCAGCCCACCGCCTGACACACCTGCGCCACGGACACCCGCAGCAGCGAGCGCGCGTAACTCTCACACATCTCTCCGCTCCCGAAAGCCCGCTCTCACGGCGCCTGGAAAGGCTTTGTTTTGATCGCTCACATGAATAGGGACACTGGCGCCTCCACAGGAGCCGCCATCTTTACTTCCCGAGCGAAACATTGTGGAGCAATCGATCGCGCATGCGCAGAAGAGCGGAGAGTCTGGTCGATTATAGCCTGCTCGATTACACGACCTGCAAATGTGTGTACTTAGGCGGTGTGTAGAATTATAGTGATGATTTGTAAACCCTTGAGTATTTTTTTTTTTTAAATCTTTGTGTACATAAAATTACCAATTTATTTTAGTTTTTTTCATGTTCGAGTGAAATTTGTAATAAATAAAAAGTCAGTAATTAGATAAAAGTCAATCATTCTCGTTTTTCGAAACTTACATTTATAAATGTTCAACGAACAGTTCAGTGGTTCATGCTTCCTGGCACCCCCATGAATATTGTAAGCAAACATGATTTGTTGCATGGAGTGGTATTTCTCCTCTTGTATAATATATATTTTTTTATTATTGTTGTATTACTATTATTGTACTCTGACACTGGTTTATTATTTCCTTGCTTTGTTTTTCTTGCCTTTAAATATTTCTTTTTGTATCTCAGTGTTTTTCTATTGTTTTTGAACAAGGCATTAATAATAATGATAAGTGGCATATTGTTTGGTCAGGTGAAAAGTAAGCTTAGGGCTGCATTTCTGTTTATTACGTGCATTAAATAAATTATATTAAATAGTTTTTTTTTTTTTTTTGGTCTCAGATTGTTATAATAGGGTCATATAAGGATTTACCCAGAAAATAAACTATATGATTTATTTGGTAGGGAAAAGCCATGTGAATTGTGTGGATTTGTTTATGACTTCATCCATATATTTAAGACATATTTATGGTAAAGGTAATAATTTTACTTTATTTAATATATATATATATATATATATATATATATATATGTATGTATATATGCCTACCATAGTAATAACACTATAGTAGAATTATAGTTACTAGTTATTTTATTAGTTATTTAAAGTAAAAGTTCATATCAATTTATATGATTTACTCAGAAAAAACTATAAGTTGGATTTAATATTTTTAAAAAGAAACAACCGTCTCTTTCACCACTGTGGAAAGCTTTGCGAAAGATTCACTTTTACGCAAAAGTACATTTAAAGCTAATTCGTTTTTATGCTAAAAAGTTATTTTAAAGTCAGATCATATGCTTATATTACTAGTAAAGTATAGATGGAATGCTACAAATATCATTTCTTTTAAACTATTTTTTATCTCCACAAAAAATTCTTGATTGTCGATTGTGCACTGAAATATTTGCTTATATTCTTATTTAAAAAAATGAAATAAATTCTAATGCATAATGAACTCAAGATGACACAATAAAAATGTCTTTAGAAGAAAAAGAAAAAAAAAAAAAAACGGGTGGGTATGGTGATGTACATCAGCTCTCAGATGATAACCATCAGAATCTGAGCTCCTTTGGCAGCTGATTAAATAATACATGAGTGACCCATATGGTCAAACTTTCTACTTGTCCATTACTTTAATAGACCAAACCCTCTTCTACCATCAGTGACCCCCAAATTCACCCTTTCATGGATCCAGACACCCAACACCGCAGCGCGATCATTTAATCTGATACTGTGGTGGCTGGCCGGGCTTGAGTTTCAAATGGATAACAAGGAGGCTAAACTTGTTTTGATTGGCAATTATAAGAAGGAACAATAAGGATGCCGTTAAGTCAATTGAGTTTATCAGTAATCAGTTCAGAGTAACTTAATACTGTTTTAAGCTAAATACGTAAACGCCAGAGACGGTTTATTGGAAGGATTGACCTTGTGTTCTGTTTTGGCAGACGTCTTCTCTTCAAATGCTCCGTGTATTGATAACCTCTGAGTGCAGCCGAGTCCGTGGCTTCAAACAAGAGTTCACAAGCTTTAATTCCAATGGAAAACAAGCACGAGTCTGGAAACTTATTTATTTTTTTAAGAGGACATCAAAGCTGATCGGTACATACGCTAGAAATAAACTGGAGAACTCAAATGGATGGGGTTTCTCTATAAGAGGTTTATTAACTCCAATATTGTACAAACAGAAGCACATATAAATGTATAAATTCTACACCAGGTGACTGAACTGGAGAGCACGTGTGCCAGAACCACACTGAACGATTACAGGGTCCTCTTTATCTGTAATAAAAAAAGAAAATCATTCATGGACATGATATAAAACATGAGGAAAGTAGATGTCAAGTGTAGAGAATAATACCAAATCTATACATATACATACACACACTAAAAGGCCTGTTCACACCAAGACAAATGTTGACAAATTTCTTGCAATAAAAATTCAATTCAAATGCACAGCTGTTAATGCATCTTTTAAAACCGATGTATGCATTTGCATGTCATCAATGCAACAGTTTTTTTTTTTTTTTTTTTTTTTTTTTTTTTTTTTACAGAGAGATGCTTTAATTTCTTTTCCAATGCACTACAGGCAAAAACCTGGACAACCAATAAGGTTTGCGCTCTTGGTCACCTGCATTACATAAAACTACAACTCAGTAGCGCTCACGAAAATACTTTTGTGCTGAGCTACAGTGAACAGTGGAGGAAGTACAGCTGTATTTCTGCTGTTCAGCAAGCTCCACCTACTGGCAGAGAGTGAATCTGTGATTTCATTCAGACCTTCTGCTTTTTTCTTTTTCAGCATTGGTCTAAACACAAACTGAATGCAATTGTTGCAACAAACATTTGTGTTGGTGTAAACATATATCAGTCAGGTAGAAGGCCAGAAACATATTTTTCTTGTTTTGTTTTCTTTTAATGTTCTTGCATACAGAGTATGTTACAAGCCTAACCAATAAGACTAGAAGTCAGTGTATCCACTCTCTAGCAAAAAGTAAAGCTCTTTTACTCAACAAGCGGCTTTTACTAATGGACTGTGTAAAATGACAACTTAGGACTGTTTTGACAGAAGTCAGTGTGTCCACTCTCTAGAGTAAGTAATATTTTTTTAATAAACTTTTGTATTTTAATAATGGAATGTGGAAATGTGCTTCTATTGTATTTATATACCCTACAGGACGTTACCTCGGTCATGCCTCATTCTCTGTGAATGGTGAATGCATGCATATTATGAAAGGTCAGTGAGGGAAAGATGGAAATTAGATTAATGTGTTAATACCTTAGAGGTGCAAAAACGACACATGAAACAAAAGACTTAATAAAATTAAAAGAAATATAAACATGATGTGGATGTAACAGAACATAACCCAATACAAAGAATGAATGAATGAGGAAGACAGATGGCATGCATGGGTTATAATGAGGGTAAAAGATGGGCAAACTAAGAGGAAAAACATCTTACAGAGCAGCGGCTCCAGAAATGATCTCGATGAGCTCCTTGGTGATGACGGCCTGGCGGGTTCGGTTGAAGGTCAGGGTCAGCTTGTCAATCATCTCAGCTGATGGAGAGAGAGAAAAAAAAAAAAAGACTGCAAATGAGAATTATAACTATAACATTAGTGACAATCACACTTTAGCAAGGAATATAGGAAACAGGCCATTAAAGTCTTTTGAAACTGAACGGAAGTGACAACATATAAAATGACTCACAAGCGTTCTTGCTGGCGCTGTCCATAGCGGTCATCCTGGCACTCTGCTCACTGGTGGTGGACTCCTTCATCCCGAAGTAGATGATGTTGACCAGAGCAAACTCCTGATAGTTCCTCAGCACATCAGCATCGATGTCATCATAGATGCCCATGTTTTCTGAACAAAACACATGACAAATGATCGATTCTGCTCCAGTGTCACTTGATCACATCTTAAAACCCAGCAAATATAGTCAAAGTTAGCCCCCAAAAACAAAGACAAGCATGAAATAAGGCTGTACCGATAACAACAATATACTAATTTACTGGGATAACATTTCTTACAATAGTGCATCAATATTTTTTTGGAATGCACTCATGTCAAAATGCTGCCTAATGCTGTTAAGCCGATTATTATTTTCATGAATTGGCAGATTAATCTTTTTCAGTACACTTAGGGTGCATAACTGTTTCTGCCTGACACTGTATGCATATTCGACATGTTCGTATATTGCTGTATACATTATATAAAAAACTATTACAACTGTATGTACTGTATCTATCTATATCTATATATCTATACATCTATTGAACAATATTGACCGATAAGCAATGGCACAATACGTCATGCATCCCAATATTTACTCCTGCTCATAAACGTGCTGGCCCTCTCTGACATGTTTAATGTGGTTTCAATTGTGATCCAATTATTATGTTGTTAAATGCATCATGATGGGTATACAGTCCAACAATGAAACAATACCTGAGTTTGCAACAGTGTCCAGGGAAAATAGAGGTTTCTCGTCTGTCTTATATGAAATCACAGACCTGCAGAGGACACAAATCAGCATCAAAACCAAACCATTTCTTTTTTTTTCTTCTATTTTTAGTATATAGCAATGTGCATTATGTGTCAAACCTAAATCTGTTGAATAGGATGGATCCCTGGTCAAACTCGTAACCGGAGTCCAGGAGCTCTGTGGCAATGATAGAAGCATCAGTAAAAGTGGGAGGCTTGCGGCCCACCTCCTTACAGTTGATCAGGATGTGTTGGCCATGGGTCCTAACGGTTCACAGAAGAAAAAGAATAGATTATAGCACAGAACACTGCAAAAAGTGGTATTTGAAACCACTGTGATTCATCTACATACTTAAGAAATGACTGAATGAAAGTTACAGAGACAAGACATAGAAAGTTATATACCTGTACAGCAGACCTCTGAGTTTGTCACCCACGTTAACAATCATGACCTCTTTGCCGGCACCCAAGAGCTTGGCGATCTCATTCTTCATGGCTTTGGCCACGCTGCTGTGTATGGCACCGCAGAGACCTCGGTCAGACGACACACCAATAATCAAGTGCTTGTTCTTGTCTTCTGGAGCTTTGATCTCAGCCTTCTCATAGAGTGCTAAACAACAAAGATATATATGAAAAAAAAAAACATTATCACAAGATGTTTTAAATTGATATCTAAATGTGCACTATAAACTTAATTTTGTGGATGATTTGCTGCATACCCATAGCGCCGGTGCCATAGACCCGGGCGGGCTTCAGGGATCTCTCAGCTCTGGAATACTTCGCTGCTGCCACCATCTTCATGGATTTGGTGATCTTCTGGATGTTCTTGATGGACTTCAACCGAATGGTGACTGGTGAGAAGGGAAAAACAAACAAACAAAACACTCAACGGTCAGAAAATCCATTCAACCGTCTGTTATGCATAATAACATTACTGCAAAACAAACACAAATACAATTAATAACATTAAGTAGAATAAAAACTGCATCTGTAAAGACATTAATGTCAGCTAACCTTTTATAAAGCAAGAGGAAATTCTACTTACTGTCCTTCAAGGTAGCCATGTTCCTGACCTGCCCACTGCAACAGACGTTTAATAGAGGTTAATCCCATCCACATATAAATACATTATAATAACTCTCAGGGCAACGATCATGCATCAGTAAATGTGACAGCGACTGAAGTTACATTGAAAGCAATGCATACCCTGGAAACCTACAGTGATATCAACGTCACTGCACGACAAGAGAGAATGGCTTCTATACAAAGAGTTCAGATCTCAAAACCATAATTTGATTCAATGTGTTGGTTTAGCAGCGTATTGCTATTTAAATAAATATAATATACATGAGAAATCAAGTCAAGTCGCTCGCTGTCATACACTTAAGCACACTGCGGCCTAAACTCCAGCACATCCTTACTCCACCTTATCCGCATCTAATTGACCAAATAAAGCAATTTTCTTCACTACTTATACGCAACACGTTAAATGCATATTTGCAGAAAATTATACATTCAACAAAATAATAAATTCTTACCATTGTGGGAGGAACAATGCCGCACCGGTCCTAGCGAACATGGTCACTTCCACGAAGGTCAGAGAAGCCGGTCTGCGCAGGCGCAAATACAGCGCAGATCATTATAATCTCGCGTTAACAGAGGCACACACAGATCAGTGACGAAACACGCACGTTCGCAAAGCGAGGGAGCGAGAGAAGTGTTGAGATTTGTTCATTAAATCGTGTGATTGTTTGAGGGATTAAAACAGGGAAAGCATGAATTTTTTAGTCCTAAAGCGATTGGGAACAGAATCAAAACTAAAGGCCTTCAAAATTGCGCTGGTATTGTCAGATGTGTCAGACACAGTGTAGAGATGAAATAAATTTGTTTGAACATCAGTGGTGTAACGTTAGTTGGGGCCATGTGCAAGTAACGTTATACGCCGAATGCTTGAACATCAGTGGTGTAACGTTACTTGACGTTCGATATTCGCAAATCTAGGGACCGTCTCTAAAGTTACATGCGAAACTACTATACACTTCTCTAACGTCAATAGCATGCAAGGATAATGACTAACAGTCATGAAAACAACTGTAAACTGTTCATCCAGGTGTCAACTATAATGCACACCTTTTATATTCTTTGATAATTATTAAAATAAACTGTAAATCAAATGTAAAATATTGCTAATTTTCATTACCGAATGGGCTCAAATTTAAAATATGCCATAATTTGAAGCTCAATAGCATTTGAACAGAATGACTCACATTCATAAAACATACTGTAAAGTGTTCATCTAGGTGTCAACTATAATTCACACGTTCATATTTTTCATAATTATTCAAATAAACTGTAAATCATATGTAGAATGTTTCTAATTTTTATTACATAATGTATTTTGAATACAAATTAAAAGCTCAGTAGCATCTGAACAGAATGACTCACATTCATAAATCATACTGTGAAGTGTTCATCTAGGTGTCAGCTATAATGCACATCTTTTATATTTTTTCATAATCAATCAAATAAACTGTAAATCATATGTAGAATATTGCTATTTTTCATTACCGAATGGGCTCAAATTTAAAATATGCAATAATTTGAAGCTCAATAGCATTTGAACAGAATGACTCACATTCATAAAACCATACTGTAAAGTGTTCATCTAGGTGTCAGCTATAATGAACACCATTCATATTTTTCATAATTATTCAAATAAACTGTAAATCATATGTAAAATATTGCTACTTTTCATTACCAAATGGGCTCAAATGTAAAATATGCCATAATTTAAAGCTCAATAGCATTTTGAACGGAATGACTCACTTTCATAAAACATACTTTAAATTGTTCATCTTGGTGTCAACTATAAGGCACACCTTCATATTTTTCATAATTATTAAAATAAACTGTAAATCATATGTAAAACATTGCTACTTTTCATTACCAAATGGACGTAAACACTCATTTAAAGCTCAATAGCATTTGAACAGAATGACTCACATTCATAAAACATACTGTAAAGTGTTCATCTAGGTGTCAGCTATAATGCACACCGTTCATATTTTTTATAATTATTCAAATAAACTGTAAATCAAATGTAAAATATTTCTACTTTTCATTACCGAATGCACTTAAATACAAATTTAAAGCTCAGTAGCATTTGAACAGAATGACTCACATTCATAAAAAATTCTGTAAAGTGTTCATCTAGGTGTCAGCTATAATGCACAACTTTTATATTTTTCATAATTATTCAAATAAACTGTAAATCAAATGTAAAAATATTGCTACTTTTCGTTACTGGACTTAAATACAGATTTGAAGCTCAATAGCATTTTGAACAGAATGATTCGTTTTCATAAAACATACTGTAAAGTGTTAATTTAGGTGTCAGCTATAATGCACACCTTTTATATTTTTCATAATTATTCAAATAAACTGTAAATCATTTGTAAAATATTGCTACTTTTCATTACCGAATGCACTTAAATACAAATTTAAAGCTCAATAGCATTTGAACAGAATGACTCACTTTCATAAAAACATACTGAAAAGTGTTCATCTAGGTATCAACTATAATGCACACCTTTCATATTTTTTATAATTATTCAAATAAACTGTAAAACATATGTAAAATATTGTTCATTTTCACAAGTCAACCACAATTCAATCTGTCAATTCAACCACAAGTCAATCTGAAATTCCAAAGCAACTTGTTGAAAGTATATATAGAACTGTAATGCGGTCAACCTGGATTTTTATTTTGGTGGGGGGTGGGCAAGTAATAGTAAACCACTTTTTTATTTAGGACTACACCAGTTACACTAACTTGACATTTAATTAATTAATTACATTTTTTAAATGATCTAAGTTTAGGTATGGCTAAAAGTACTGTGGAGTCTGTATTGATTGTCCTGTATTTTTTCTATATAGTGTCCTAGCTTTGAAGCCCAAAACTACTGAGCTCCCTACCTAGGCTGCATTATTCGATCTAGGCTATGTCACAAAACTTGAATTGCCTTTCTAGATAGCATGTTTGATTAAAATGCGTTGTGTCTTAAAACCTGCCAAATATTAAACTTATATTAAGCTACAAACACTATAGACTGTTCTAAAGCATCTTGTGACTCTCACCGACTTCACAAAATGGCTTGGGAGAGAAGGCAAGCATTCTATACATTTTATAGAATTAAAACTCCATATACTCACTGCATACAATACCATTCAAATTTTTGGGATCGATAGGATTTTTTATTTTATTTTTTACTTTTAATTAGCAAGGATGCATTAAATTGATCAAATTTGACAGTGAATGCTTTATATATTGTTACAAAAATGTATATTTCAATATGCGATTGATTTCTGAAGGATCATGTGACACTGAAGACTGGAGTAATGGCTGCTGAAAATTCAGCTTTGCATCACAGGAATACATTAAATCTTAAAATATATTACAGTAAAAAATAGTTCTTTGAAATGACAATAATATTTCACAAAATTACTGTATTTTTAATCAAATAAATGCATCCTCAATGACTTTTGCACAGAAGTGTAGGTGTTTCATTTAGATTGTGTGTACAGGTTATTGCAAAGTGGATGAGACACCCAAAGGCAGATACATCCAGTACATTTATCGTGATCCTTAAATGATCTGCAGGCATGAGCAGCTAGAGAAGAAGAAGAAACAGGATATGGACTCAAATTTTCATTGTCCATGTATCTACAGAAAACAAGATAGCTTCCAAAACAGTCTAAAAGTCTCCTAAAGCATTATAGCCAAAGTAATCTAACAGGATGTGACAATATCTATTTTATTTCTATAGCACCACTTTGGGTCCTTGTGCCCTCAGAGATGCAGCCTCTGCAAAAAGGAAAGTCTTCCCACCGAAATCTGCTCTGGATGAGATAATGGAGGCACGTTCTCCATTAATGTTTTTCTTTTTGGCTACTTTAGTTGTAACAGTGGTGTTAATACAGTATATCCATGAAATACACACATTAGAAATTTCTGTGAAAACATAAGGGTCCCTAAGCATTGTTCATGCAGTTTTATTACACATCTGTTTATCAGCTATGATTCACCCAGGACTTTCCCTCTTGTGTGTCTTCCAGATGGAGGAACAGAAGAAAAAATCTGTAAGATCAGATAACTGGATACAAGCAAACATTGTAGTGAAAGTGATGACTACTTTAAGAAGTATTACAAGAAGAAAGCAGTCATTACACTGAGTGATTATATGTCTCCTACAATGATATTGTGTGCATGGGTGTGATTTTACAGGAGGTGCAGGATAAATACACAGCTGTGGTGAAGATGATAGACTCTGGAAACAAACTCAAACTGGACCAGAGTCATTTGGAGACAGTCATTCCAGCTCCTGATGTTACTGTACCTTATTCATTCATTCGTTCGTTTTTGTGTGTGTGTGTGTGTGTGTGTGTGTGTGTGTGTGTGTGTGTGTGTGTGTGTGTGTGTAACACAAAAGGAGGATTTTCTCAATCTAATCTCTCAATCTGTCTCAGGTAAGCGTGTTTTGATCCTGAATGGTCAATATAAAGACACAGAGGTCATCCTGGAAGGCGTAAATGAGCACAAATTCTCGGCCACAGTCATCTTAGACTCTGTAAGTTCACTCTTAAAGGGATCCCCGGGTATTAAGACATGTATAGCTTAATATACCATAAATGATGTCTCTTATTGAAATATGTAATAGAAAACCCACGAAAGATGTATGTTATTTAAAAAAATCACATAGTTTTATACATATTTTGGACTATGGGGGCACTATTATTCTGATGATGTAAAATGGTTGCACTCGTTGAGCTACTGCCGCTACCTGTTGCTGTTTTTACCACAACACAAGTCGGAATAGACAACTCGGAAAATAAAATACTGATATGATGACTACAGCTACTGAAAGAGCTTACAGGTGGTGATGGATATAAGTATAGGCTTAAACCAAATGCCGTTCCATCGATTTTTCCCCACAAGGAGTCTAAATCCCGCACTGAGAAACTCCTCCATCATTCATGTTATATTAAGCTATACAGTCATGCCCAAAATTCATTCATTTAAAAAATCACAAAAATCTAAACTTTAATTGGATAATAAGAATTTAAAATGGGGGTAAATATCATTATGAAATAAATGTTTTCCTCTAATACACATTGGCCACAATTAACGGCACCCTTTTATTGAGTTCTTTTTTAAACCTCCATTGCCAGTTTAACAGCTCAAAATGTTCTCCTATAATGCCTGATGAGGTTAGAGAACACCTGACAAGAGATCAGAGACCATTCCTTCATCCAGAATCACTTCAGACCCTTTAGATTCCCAGCTCCATGTTGGTGGTGCTGCTCTTCATTTCACCACACTCATTTTCTATAGGGTGCAGGTCAGGGAACTGGAATGGCTATAGCAGAAGCTTGGTTTTGAGCTCAGTGACCCATTTTTGTGTTGTTTTTGAGGTTTGTGTTTGGATTATTGTACGGTTGGATGATCCAAACATAGTCCATTATAAGATTTCTAACAGAGTCAGTCACTTATAGATTTTTTAACTGTTGGTATTTGATAGAATCAAAGATGCCAAGTATCTAAACAAGATGTCCAGGACCTCCAGCAGAAATATAGGCCCACAACATAAAAAAATACAGCAGTATATTTCATTGTACACATGGGGTACTTTTTATCCCTGTTTTCACAACCAAACCCATCTTGAGTTTTGCTGCTAAAAAGCTCATTTTTTAGTTTTCATCTGACCATAAAAGCCAGTCCCATTTGAAGTTCCAGTCGTGTCTGATAACTGAAATATGTTGGAGTTTTTTGTTTTTGGATGAGCTAGGAGAATTTTTCTTGAAACCCTCCTAAACAACATGTGGTGATGAAGGTGCTGTTTGACACTTTTTTTTAAGGTTTTCTGACCCCGAGACTCAACTATTTTCTGCAATTCTCCAGCTGTGATCCTTGGAGAGTCTTTTTACCGCTCAACTGACCTCCTCACCACTTTATTACTGGTCTTTCTTACCGGTCCTCTTCCAGGCAGTTTTGTAACATTTTCTGTTGATTGGAAATCTCTTAATTATTGCCCTGATGGTGGAAATGGGAATTATCACTGCTCTATCTCTTTTCTTAAAGCCACTTCACCAATTTGTGGCTCAATTATCTTTTGCTGCACATCAGAAATATATTCTTTGGTTTTTCTCATTGTAATGGATGATTAAGGGGACTTGGGCTTTGTTTTCCCTCAGATTTATATTTCTGTGAAACAGGAAGCCTTGGATGTATAATTTCATGTTCATAATCACCCTGGTGTGCTCAAAATTGTGACTATGAATGGGAATATACTTCAGAGTTATTTTACTCATAAGAATTTCTAGGGGTGTCCTTAATTGTGGCCAATGTGTATTAGAGAAAAACATTTATTTCATAATGATATTTCCCCCCATTTTAAATTCTTATTATCCAATGAAAGTTTAGATTTTTGTGATTTTTTTTAAATAAAAGATCAAAAGGATTAACAATGCAGATTAATTTTCACAGCTTTCTTTGATCATATTTACCAAGAGTGCCCTTATTTTTGGGCATGACTGTACATGTCTTAATACCCGGGGATCCCTTTAAAGGGATACTCCATCCCAAAATGAAAATGTTGTCATTAATCACTTACCCCCATGTCATTCCAAACCCGTAAAAGCTTCGTTCGTCTTCGGAACACAATTTAGGATATTTTGGATGAAACCTGGAGGCTTGAGACTGTCCCATTGATATGCTCTTCTGTATCATCCACACCACAAGGATGCTGTGTTTTATTTCAAATCAAAGCTAAATACATGTAGAAATGGCGCATCCTTGTGGCGCGGATGATACAGAAGAGCATATGCAGCATACGGGGATATGGAGAGACACAGAGGAGACTGTTGACAAAGGGATTATTGAATAAAGTTCGTTTATTTTTTGTTTTCTTCGCTTACAAAAAGTGTTCCCGTCGCTTCATATAACCCAGATTGCACATCTGATGGAAGATGGAGTATTCTGATGACGACTTTCATGCCTTTTCTGGACCTTGACACTGTTATTTACTTGGCAGTCTATGGGACAGTCTCAAGCCTCAAAGTTTTCATCCAAAATATCTTAAATTGTGTTCAGAGGACAAACAGAGCTTTTACAGCTTTGGAACGACATGGGGGTAAGTGATTAATGACAAAATTTTAATTTGGGGATGGAGTATCCCTTTAATATAATCACTGCACACTCTTCATATGCTGGCTCTAATTCACTGCAACTTTTGAAGTTAGAATATGATTATGTGGCTTTTAGTCAATTTCTGTTAGCTATATGCTGGTGTAGTCCCTTTTTTTATAGAAATTAATACTTTTATGCAGCAAGGATGCCTTCAATTGATCAGAAGTGAGTAAATTTATAAACAAAAAAATGGTATTTTAAATAAATGCTGTTTTTGAAGTTTCTATTCAAAGAATCCTAAACAAAATGTTTCATGTTTTCTGCTAAAATATTAAGCGGCAGAACTGTTCTCCAGGATTGAGAGCCACTCATCTAAAGCATGTTTTTCGTCTTGGTTTAGGGTCGGATGAAAGGAAAGACAGTGGAAGGGGTTGCATATGAGGATTTCTCCAAATTGTCCTCCTACTCCTATCAGAGTGCATAATAAAGACTCTAATTTACATATTGGAACAAAATGACCAATGTTTTTTATCGTTCTTTTGTCCATTTGTTTCACTAAAAAAGCTAAAGTCAGAAGTCTTATAATACATTCATTAGTTTAATTGGCTTTGTTTAATTATTAATTAATTCCAGTTCAAATGGTTGATGTACAGCACTGTTTTTCTGTGTTTTGTATATATTTTCTCTATATATAAGTTTTCTTTGCTTCCTATTGCTTGTATAAAATAAGAGATTTCTACCAATCAGATTGGGAAGTCTCCTAACCTAGCTGCCACACTCATGCTCTCAGATGGAGGTCAGGAAGCTGTCCAGCTGAGGCAGGATATAACTGGTGTAACTGCCATCAATGAAGCCTTTCCCACTGTTATGGATAAACCAGCAGTAGACGTCTGAACCTCGTTTCTTGTCCCGTCTGTAGTCCTTCTGCCAGCCCCTGATCGATATACAGATATAGCAAAAGTTTCAAATATAATATGTGAAATGTTTCAGTTTCTGAGTAGGGGTATGCCATAGAAAATATAATTAACCTGATATAAAAACAATGAGAAATTTGATGTGATAGTACCTGGTGACAGCTAGTTTGTTGCCTTTCACCTCCATCGTGGCCTCTTTCTTCTTTGGATCTGCTCCCTCATGCACGCCGTACAACTTTACTTCTGGTTCCTTTGCAAACTGACCTATTATGAGACGCAAACCATTTTTTGAGAACAAGACCCACACACTTGGTGTTAAATCTGGTGCATGCATTTAAATATTAAGTGACTTACCAATGAGACCATGAACCTGTGTGGAGTATTTGTTGGCGTTAGACATGTAAATGCCCAGGAAGTCCACCTGTATAGGATGCTTCTTCCAAACCCGATGCAAAAGCACCATCACTGAAATCTTCCCATCAACTGTCACCGTAACATGTGCCTCTTTCACTATGGTGACCCTCATCCTGATAAGTAAGAGTTTTGCATATATTAACAAATGCATTATTGTATATTTAAAAAGAACTGCATTAAATAAAAAAATAATATTAGCTTCCATAATAAACGTCCATGGTATTAATCTGCATGTTGGTATAAAGTAAAAAAATATGTATAAATAAATAACGTTTTTATAATCATTAATAAAAAATAAAAGTTTTCTTATACAGTATAGGTGGGAAAATAATATCAAATATATATCAAAATAAAATATCCAAAATAATAGGCAATAATATTATATGATCCAATTAAATGAATAAAAAAAGTTCCTTTAATTTTTATTTCATTTGGGGAATACATCAGATTATATAAATTAAATATTCATGTCCTCTTGAAAAAAAAAATGATGGACAGAACAACCTTCACTTCACAAAACTAGTATTGTTCCTAAAATCTGCAGTTCAAGTTTATTGTAGAGTAATAAAATTTACAAGCGCACAGTCACTGCTTCCCATATTTGTAGTGTTTGCTGTAGTACATTTGTTTTTTGATACCTGTTCAGCACCAGCTCAGCTGTGGCTCCCCAAGAGAAGGAATGATTGTTCCTGCCTTCCATCAGGTCGATTCTGTTGGTTCCTACTACAGCCTGTACACCGTGTGTTTTAGAGTATATAGAGATGGTGCCGAAATATGTGTCTATTTTGTTGTTCTTCATCTTCTTAGACCCAACCAACTGACCGTTGATTGTGACGCCTAGACAGAAAAAAAACACATATGGAATATGAAATAAATAAAGGACCTCAGTTTTTTTCAAGTGATAGAAGACATCAAGTTACCTGTTCCAGGATCTGAAATCAGGTTGAGGATGTGTCCGGGTTTAGAG
The DNA here is from genome assembly GCF_018340385.1 of Cyprinus carpio. Lineage (NCBI taxonomy): Eukaryota > Metazoa > Chordata > Actinopteri > Cypriniformes > Cyprinidae > Cyprinus > Cyprinus carpio. The sequence goes on from NC_056575.1 coordinate 16,519,702, forward strand.
TCAATGTTGAAGCAGATGTCCATGTTACTTTTAGGTAAGTGAATGATGAAGTGGGGGTCATTTTCCACTACATTAAATTCAAAAGGATGGGGGAGATAAAATAAACAAAGCATAAAACTATATTCTGGAAGTTTTCTTTCCACTAGTCTGAAACAACACACTATAAAAAGCCAAATAGCCTAAAATCTTAAAACTGACCAGTGCAAGAAAAGACAACTTTTGCCCGTTGTCTTAAGTAACAAGAAACCAAATCTCATGGCATTCAAACTGATTCTGTATTTGAAAGTGATCTCAAATCTCTTTGTGGTTCACATCAGTTGTTAAACTAATAGTGGAACCCAGCCCACTCGAAAAGAAATGTTGTTTTGAGCGTTCACATTCAAATCAAAATCCATGTGAACTGCTTTCAGACTATTATTTGATTGTGCTGCATTACCAATGGTTATAGCGGTACTTTCAAGCTTTCCAGATGCTTCTTGAGTTGGAGCATTTGTAGGCTGAATCCACGGAGGTTTTGAATAGAGTAGCTGTTTCACCGTCTGTGGTCCAGATAAGGGAACAGTGGCTAAAAACAGAACAAAAAAATAATTAATAAAAATTTTAATAAAAAATAGATAACTTTAACACAAATCATTTTCCATATTTTGTTTAAAGGGATAGTTCACCTAAAAATGAAAATCCTGTCATCATTTAATCACTCAAACAGTTTATGGTAGCGTTAGTATGGAAAAAAATAGTATGGAAGTTAATGGCTACCGTCAACTGTTGTGGTTACTGTGGTCTTCTTTTATGTTCAACAGAAGAAAGAAACTCATACATGTTTGGAGCAAGTGGAGGGTGGGTGTACATTTTGAGTTTTGGGTGAGGTATCTCTTTAGTAAGGTTTTTGCAATACTATACTAATATTATATTTCAAGATAAACTGTTTGGATTTGGTACCTGAGCAGCAGCCATGTCTGGAGTCTCTGGGTGAGTCTGCGATCAGTCGTTCTGCCCGCCCCTGGTCATGACCCTCCACCAGCATGGCGGTGAAAGGGGTCACAAACTGATGCTCCACAGCCAGGGCCATGATCCTCTGAGTGATCCTACGCTTCTTATTCGCAGTAGAAGCTAGAGAGCTATATGAGCCAAAGCGAATGAGTATGATTAATGGGAAAATCTGCTAAATCTTGTATGGAACGTTTAAATGTGGATATTTTAATAATAAAACGATAAATAATGTTAATACAATGCCAATTAATGCCCATGCATTTATCAGCTGCTATAGCAGTTTCAAATCAATACAGATTAATATTCAATGTCTTCATCGACTATGAAATTGTACTTTTTCGATCCAAGGCAATTTTATGTCACCTCCTTGAATTTTTTTGAATGGTTTTGATTGGTGGGGAAGGACATTTTAAATGCATCTTCATCTAAAAGGAATCTTCTAAAAGTTTATTTAATCAGCTATTGGGAATTTTGCATGCAGGTGGGCTCAAATCTAGCAAAACTGCACTTGAAGTTAATACAGGGTTGGTTTTTCTCTCACCGTTCGGCCAATAGCTGATTGACAGTAATGTATGCCCACATCTGCCGAGCAAAGCCAGTGAAGGAATGTTGATGTGTGCTGAGCACAGAATCCAACCCGTGAATATCCGCCTCTGTCTGAATGTTCAGGTCCATGTTTGCCTAAAGAAACAAAACAATTCCTATTAAACAAGGCTTGAAAACTGAATTTTAAAATCTGAATGGAGACAAAGGTCATGTTGGGCTCACAGCGGAAGCGGTAGTGATGCTTTGCAGCGTTGTGAAGTCTGACGGTTGGAGTTTTCCAGCCACTATCAGCTCAGAACCATGGAAGAACTTGTCAAAACGATTCTGAGTCACGTTATTCACAGCGTTCTCAGGAAAATTAATGGAGATGGTTCTCAGGAGAGGAGAGGAGACCTGACTGTAGAACGTCTGGAGAGAGAAGAAAAGAAAGATGAATGATCGATAATAGAGTCTTTAAAAGCTCAAAAGAGTTAAATGAGTTTTGTTTCATTTCCATTCACATCCAATTAATCTCAGATGTTTCTCATTTGATTCTGAAAAAGTAGCAATTGACTCAAATTTTTGAGACAATTGTTGACATATTGTGAGCTATAAAATTAGTCTGTATATCACAGCTCAGATCTTTTGGACTTGGAAGAATTTGAAGAGAAATGTTTGAGCTCATATAGAAATTCACAATTTTAATCTAAGTTTCTTCTCCAAAGAATCTTTAAGGGTACTTTATGGGGGTCTTTTTTGAGTAGGAATCTCTTCAAAAAACTCTTCAAACTGCAGGCGGTGAAAAATGCAACAGATTTTTACAAAATGTATTTTTTAGGGCTGTCAAAGTTAATATATTAAAAAGTTAATTAAACATGATTATTGCAATATATTTTGACATATGCAATGAATTTATATATATATATATATATATGTATATATATATATATATATATAAATATATATATAATATATATCTATGGTGTGTGTGTGTGTGTGTGTGTGTTGTGTGTGTGTGTGTGTGTGTGTGTGTGTGTGTGTGGTGTGTGTGTGTGTGTGTGTGTGCGTGTGTGTGTGTGTGTGACCCTGGACCACAAAACCAGTCATAAGGGTCTTTTTTTCTGAAATTGAGTTTTATACATCATCTGAAAGCTGAATAAATAAGCTTTAAGCTTTGTTATGATAGGACAATATTTGGTTGAGATACAACTATCTGAAAATTTGGAATCTGAGGGTGCAAAAAAAATCTAAATATGGAGAAAAACGCCTTAAAAGTTGTCCAGATGAAGTGCTTAGCAAGAAACATCAAAAAATAAATAAATAAAAAACAGGCGATCATCTAAAAAGGTCTTTTCACTTGTCATGGTTTGAAAAAAAATAGATTTATTGTGTCATTGTTTTGAAAGTTTATTTGGCCTTTGAGTGGTCTTGGTTGTCATTGTTGGTATTGGTGATGTGGGCGATGCCTCTGTTGTCCATGGCAATTCGCTCCAGGAAGTCAAAGTCTACATCAAAACCAATACCAAGAGAGTACAGAGAAAACTCCTCCCTCATCACACGTTTCACGTTTTTCTGAATAGTGTTCAGCTTTATTTCTCCTAAACGAGACATGAAAAGAGAAAGAGTGGTTCACTGAGGACTAGAGGAAACTTCAGGACAAGAGGGTGGACATATAGACATTCTCTGTTGCATTGTGTAAACATGAATAGATCTTACCCACTGTCGGGTCTCCATCAGACACCAGAATGATCATAGACACAGAACGAGGGTCGGTCAACCCCTGATTGGAAGCTCTCACCAGCATCTGCACTGCTCTCAGTAAAGCCTCATTGATGTTGGTGCCTGGGGTTAAATACAGGGTCAGTGACATACAATAGTAACTTAAAAAATGTCATGCAAGAAATTCAAGATAAAATGTCTCACCTCCATTGGGCTTGATGCTTTGGATGTACTTTTTAGCTTCGTTCGCCTGGATGGAGGAAGCTTGGACCAGATCTTCATTCCAGCAACGGACGTTGTGATTGAAATCTATGATGCTGAAATAGTCATCCATCGACAGATCGTCCAGAATAGCCTTCATTGCCTCCACTGTCTACAAAACAAAACAAAAAGCTGTTAGGGAGCTCATTTGTTTCTCAAGGTTTAAACTAACATTCACTTGTAATAGCATTCGCTGTTCAAAATATCGGTGTAGCGTGCTATCATGATAATCAAAAGAGCATTTTGTAACTAATGCCATCAGATTGGAATAATGTTAAGCTAATAGGCTAAGCTGTTAGTTTGCTAACTAAACTTTGACTAGACACATCCATACCTGTTTCATTTTCAGCCCCCACATGCTTCCACTCACATCGATGACAAAAACAATGTTTTTGGAGAGAGGAGATAGATCAGATGGAGCAAAGAATTGAACAAAATGACCGTCAGACACCTGAGAGATAGACAATACAGTGCATCAGCAATCGCAGGTGATGAAGTAAAGCATACTAAGTACTGTAGCACATGCTATATTTTTAAAAAAGTAGCAGTCAATAGAGTGTATTCTGCACAGTGTGCATTAGGTATGTGCTCTTGTTTGGTTACCAGGAATGTTCTACAGTACAGTCAAGTATGGTTAATGAATAGAAATCATCAATGAATAGAGATAAAAAATGTTAACTGTCAAATTTAATTGTATACAGTGTGAGCTAGTTGATCGTACATTTATTTTGTATAAGGTTTTTCATTTCTGCAACCATGTTATCAAAATCTGGGGCATGTGCAAATATAAATATTGATATAATTGAATGTTACTCATTTTAATTGAACGGGGAAAAAAATACATCCCTTGTTTGCATGCAAAATTAAATTTTAAAAATCTAACTGAATCAGTGTTATTTTAGTATTATTGTGAAACTGTTTTATATATATATATATATATATATATATATATATATATATATATATATATATATATATATATATATATAATAAATGTTTTTCCATTTTCCACACGGTTCCATACTATATTATTTTTTTTATGTCTATTCATTTTAAATTCAGTTTTAGCTATTTTAGTACAACTAAATGCATTTGTATTAACTATCTGGTAGATATGATACTAAAATAACACAACCGCAGAGACTGGTGGACTCACACCTGATTGTGATTTTGTACTGTATGTCAACTATTGGCTGTAAAAGAGAATGTATATCCACACCTGAAGCTCTCCAGCATTGCTCTCTCTCTCCACATCATACATCACAGTAAACTCGCCATCCACTGAGCTTTCAGTGCAGTTTTCACACTTGCGCTGCTGCTGCAAAGTTGGTTTGAACACAATGTGAGCCTTTTCTTTTGTGTGGGTGATTTTGGTCAACTCTGAAAGGTGCTCTCCCAGTGTGTTAGAGGCTGTGACAAACTTGATACCTTTGGGCTCAAATATATACACATCAACCTGAGGAGATACAAACATCATAAAAACACATTAACATCACATTAGAGGTCACATCACAGGGTTCATGACACAACTTCTGTATATTTCTGAGTTTATATGTGTGTGGAACTGACCTGCAGCAGTGGAACCAGGCGTCCAGGTTGTAAGTGTAGTGTGTGCTGGTAGACACCCAGTTTCCTCTGCATCATTTCCTGATAGTGCAGCTCAAACTCCACTTTGCTGCCTGGAGGAACATGCACCTCAGTCCTAAAGGTCTCCATTGCTTGAGAGTTAGTCCTGAGAGTCAAAGGATTCTTTGATTAATAAAAAGCGGGAAAAAAAAATGAACAGCATTTCAAACATAGAAATCTTTTGTAAAAATGTAAGCGTTTAAGCAAAAAATATTAAGCAGCATGACTGTTTCCAACAATGATAATAAATCAGCATATTAGTATAATTTCTGAAGGATCATGAGACACTGAAGGCTGGAGTAATGATGCTGAAAATTCAGCTTTGCATCACAGGCATAAAATATACTTATAGTATACTAAAATAGAAACCTGTTATTTTAAGTTGTAATAATATTTCACAATTTTACTGTTTTTATTATACTTTTGAACAAATAAATGCAGCCTTCATGAGCAGAAGACACTTCTTTAAAAAACAATATATGTGCATTTATAGATCAGAAAATATATTTTGTACATAGGAAATATAGGAATCCAACAGTTATAAATAGCCTATATATATATATATATACATATATATATATATATATATATATATATATATATTCAAATCTATAAATACAGAATATTTGCATGCATATCTAAATTTATAATTCTAGATTTAAACACACTGTCTAATAACTACTTGATGTACAAATGTAAATCTATAAATATATGGTTATACATTTAAATATATAGTCTGTGTATTAATACAGAATATATACAGTACATCTAAATCCAAATATAGAGTTGAAGTGAAGTTACAGATCATGCTATACCATAAATCACTTCAAACTGAATTTTGCTAATTCAATTTCACTTATTCTGCATGCAAAAAATCGTTAAAAAGTTGTGAAAAATTACCAATCATGCAACATTAAATAAACACTTGCTATTTATTTGTATAAATTTAAAAAAAGTATATATATATATATATATATATATATATATATATATATATATATATATATATTGAAAGAGCTAATTAAATATACAATATAGAAATATAAAACCAAAACAATAAATCTTGAATATATATTTGTACATTTAAATAAATATAGGATATAGTGTAGAAATTGCAGTTTAAGTTGATGGGAGGATGAGCTGTACCTGACAATGCCGGCTGCTTTCCCACGAGCTCTTGCTTGAGCGTAAAGGTTCCGTGCCACTGTCTTCTCCTTCACTGAGCCCACGAATGTGATCCCATTGACATTCCTGAAAAGCAGCCACTGGTCATACAGGAAGCTGATGTGTTTGTGTGTATATTTGTGGTAGTTAAAGCTCTCACATGGTGAAGTTGTTAATGAAGGCCCGTTTGGGGATCTGCACGTTGAAGCCGATGCTCTGGGCATTGGCGCCTGAGTTGACCACAGAGCTCTTGACTGTGGTGTGAGCGAACCGCGACGTGATTCTGCTCTCCACCTTATAGCTCTTAACTGTGATGTCATTGCCCTGAATTGCCTGCATACATACACAAACAAAACACATTCCATAAATCAAACTATTAACATTATAAAAATTGCCTAGCAACCATTTGTATACCTTAGTACCACCAGACATAAAGTTTGCCCTGAGCAAATTTCCATTTCTAGTTTGAAATGCTATATTTTGTGTCACTTCTTGGCTTGTGTGAAAGTAGTAAACATCAAAGCGGACTATCAAAGCTTGCAAAATTGTATCTTTTGACAGGAAAATAGATATAGAAACTTAGAAACCAAATCTAAGTGGGGGGAAATGTCTCTAGTAGAAGCAGAACAGTAGCAGGGGGGGATGTCAATAACCGGAGTGTCTTTAAACAAGCCAATCGATTATTAGATAAGATTAAAGTGGAACAACAAGAGCATGAATACCTCAAAATCCTCTTCTTCTTCACTGGTCAAAACGCTCCTCTACACACACATATACACAAAAAAGAGAAAAAAAATAATGGAAATTAAATTAGAAAAAAATAAATATGTAAAATTAAATTCAAAATGTGATATGTTCACAGAACTGTAAAGTTAACCGATATGTTTTACAGTAATATAGATATATATATATATATATATATAGATATATATATATATATATATATATATACAGTCTGAATTATACATTTCCAAGAACTTTAACAGAAAAGAATCAAATTTAAAGAAATATTAATTATCTGCCACAGGAAGTCAAATAACATTGCATACACTATGAGTTGATTAATTGTACATTTATTTTATATAAGGCTTGCAATTGTTGTAAATATTTATATAATTTATATAATTGAAAATAAAATATGTATAATATAAATACATTTTTATTTATTTTTTACAAAAAAAAAATACATAATTTAAAAACAAAATCTAAATATATAAATCTGATTCAAATATTAAATTGAATAAATAAATACATAAAACAGTTAGTGACATCTGACACAGCCGCATGGACTGCTGGACTTACACCTGACTCTTTGATCAATGGTAATCAATGAAGACCTCAGTGACACTATCATCATCATTAAAACGTTTAAAAACTGCTTGAACTTCTTGGGGAAAAAAATACAAATAAGCTACATAAAATATTATTATTATTATACACATATTCTGTATAATTTCAATATATTTCTGTTCAAAATCCTTCTCCTGCCACTTTTAAGTTGAATATGAATGCTTACCCTGTATCTCTCAGAATGGTGGTACTGACCCGAAGGACCTGACTAACAAAGTATCACACATAAACAATATAGATTTCAGTTTAGACGCATATTCAGTGTACTGACATCAGCATGCATGCACATAAATTTGCCTCGTTTTGGCTCACATTTCTATTTCAATCTTACTGTTTCACTTTCCCACTCGCCATCGATGACAAACTCGAAAGCCCAGCTCTGCGAAAAGAGCAGGACACACAGAAGAACTGGAGTCTTCATGGAACCAGAGAAAAGTCCTTTCAGGAAACCAGCACAGTCCACACACAAGCACACACTAAATGATCAGCCTCTGCCGTCTCTGAGACCTCTGAGCCTCGTCAATATTTGTTGTGCCCCACATAACCAAAAAAACAGAGACAAGAACCTTTGAAACCTGACCAGCAGATGAACAAACACAATCCCTGGAAAAAGGACTGAGACATATCACACTCTTTTTTTCACATGTTGTCAGAAATGTTACAGGGTTTTTTTTTTTTTTTTTTTACAATGCATTTCTACACTATATTTATGCATTCATATGGCCATGTGACATAAAGTTACCCCATTTAGAATTCAAACACTTAAGCCGCTGTTAAAAATGAGTGTTGCATTATATACAAAATGATAAATAAGTAGGCTAGAATTTATTTTAAAGAAAGGCAACACACGTTTTTAAATTTAAATGATAAACCACAATATACTGTTCAAAATAAAGGCAAAGGTGTTTGCATAAAACAAGATCATTCATATTCCCTGGTTATTTAACATTTACTGGAAGTATGGGATATGTATTAATATTGTGGATATTGGCCACTATTTTGACCAGGGAGCAAAGAAATATGAAAAACTAACAAGCATTTTAGGAAATTAGGAAAGACCCGACATACTGTAAAAAAATTTTGAATTGTGTGACATATCAGACATAGCTTCTGAAACACATTAATGTATAGTAATGATAATGGTAAAATGCTTTTTTGAAAAACATAATTTGCTTCTATTTTGATATTATGCCATTATCTGGATGACCGTTCAATATGGGCAACCCCCAATCTTTGTTCTATATGCACTAATCATTTTAATAGTATCCAATACATTTGGAGAGTTGATAGCTTTATATGTTTGTTAATCAATGATCTTGGTAAAAGCTCTCTAGAAGCCCCTCAAGAATGTCAAAATAAGGCTGAGATCACTGACTGTCATTGAGGCAGCATAGTGTTTCAGTCTCCATATATTAGGCAAGAAATTTTCACTACCTTTTCAGCAAACCTCCTACTTTCAATTAACGTTAATAAAGTCATCCGTGAATTGTGTTTAAAAAACACAGCTGGCAGGACACACAGGTTCACCAGAGCCAACGTCAATTAACGTCAATAACCTCAATGTGCAGAAATCCAGTCTGACAGGTCTTACATCTCCCTTCACGATCAATAAAGCCCGTCAATCCTGTAGATGGCAGCAAAGACAGCTAAATAATCACGTTAGAGGATGACGTTGGTGTGGAGCAATCAATCATAGGTCTAAAGTTCAATGAATTAATCAAAATGTAATAGTATCATCATCTTGCACTCTTAAAAATAAAGTTTGTTTGTTTATTTATGAAATATATATATTTTTTTTATTCATCGCAGAGATGCAATTAAAGAACTATTTTGGGGGTTCCACAAAGAAATATATATATGTATGTATATATATATATATATATATAAGTATATATATCTATATATATATATATATATATAATTTTAATATTATAATTTTTTCCCAATGAGTCTGAAGAACATTTTAGCAAGCTGAAGAACATTTCTCCACTATAAAGAACCGAGTTGCTCAGATGTTGTAGCGGGAGGGAGGGGTCCTGCAAGGCTACAATCGACGTCTAGGCTACTACAAATTACGCCAACACCACCCCTTAAAAGAAACGTGACAGAAGTTCAGAAGAACCCACTTGACTTTGATGAAGCAACCAAATTTCAAAACGTGTCTATTATCGTGATCTGCAAGAATGAAATAACATACATTCATCAAAATGTGCAGGCTATAATATTTTGAGTTAGTCTACTAAAACCTACTCAACCCTGAATCCGACTTTATCCAGAAAGGAGAAAATGAGAAGTTGGAAAAAGTAAAAAAAAAAAAAAAAAAAGGTTGCATCAAAACAAAGTGAAGTCTTTACAGCGTTTTTTTTTCTTTTTTTTTTTTTCTCGAATTTAGCATGACTATAATTTACACCATTTCCTATTGATTATGGAAATTATCCTATAAATACATGCAGGTTCTTCTAAACTAAGCCCAACCAGCCAGCTAATTACATATTTAATTAGCCTACATTACGTAAAGTAGCAAGTGCATATATCATGTCTGACAGATGTGTGAGAATGTCGCAAGCGTCAAAAACACTGGAGCTCCCTCCCAAACACTTCACGGGTGTCCTCGGATGGGTGGGGCGCAATAACCGCCCTTTTCACAGGACCACTGAAGTACCCTCGACCCCACTGCAGAGAGCAGCCAGTGCGGGATAGCCGATGTCACATCTTAAGATGCTGCTCATAGTCCTTGTCGTGTATTTGTGTCCGGTTTTTCAGTGCCAAACTGAGGATACCGAAATGTCAGAGGATGTGGATTTTGAAGAATACGCGATTTCTGACACAGATCCGAATGCTGTAAGATTTTCCTTGCATTTTGCATATGAAAATGTCATCATGAATAGTCATATCTAGGATCTCACCAGTCTTGTGTTTGTCTGCAGGCTCCTCTCAGAATCCCGCGGCAGGTGAAAACGCTTTGTCTAGGGTCTTTCCAGAGTCTCGTTTCAGTTTAGGGCGCTTTGTGAAAACGCTGGCGGGTGAAAACGCTTAAGGTCCTTTATCTTCGCACCGTTTTCACGATTGGTTTAATGTTTAGAACATTTTAATACACCATATTTGTCTGCCATGAATCAAAGTAGGTTATAAATCTGGAAAACTACAGAATCAGTGATGCAAACTCCATCAAATATGAGACAAATTCAAATTCTGCTATAAACTCTCTGAAAAGACATTAGTTTCATTATTCAGCTCAAGTCAGATCAGTGTTGGTTCAGTTCAGTTCAATAATTGTGTAAAATTCATCAGTTATAAAAGAAGTTAAATTCACCTATAAGCAGCTCTACTGAACAAGACAATAGTCAGTTTAATGATGAACAGCCTTAGTTGTTCAGTTAAAGGTTAGATTTTGAAAACTTATACATATAGTGTGACAACAAGCCCTATCGTTTTCTGGACCACAGTTTACTACAGTTTAACTGTATCAACAATGTTTCATATTTTGGCAGAAATTAAATGGGACATTTATGTAAAGACTTGACACAAGTCCTCACAGATCTTTATGCAAGCCACTTGGCTACATCACACACGTTTTCAGAACTACTATTTAGAAATATTAATGTATATTTTAAGTATGGTCACAGCTTGCTCCCATCTGCCAGGAAACTAAACCTCACATTCAGGAGCTGTCGGTCCAGACCACTATCATCTCCCGCTATGCCTTCACTGCGGTCTCGTGTAGCATGCTCAACAGACACTCGGCTGCTACTCAGGGGGTCTTTCAGTTCCACATCCCCACCACTGCATACATCTCCAACTTTACCATGTAAGTGTAGAAATATGTTTTTTAATTTGAGTAATAGAAATGTCTCCTGCGGGTCACTGAAAGAAAGTTTAATGGTTTGGTATAAATAAAAAAATCTCAGTTTCCTGAGAATGACCCAGGATGTCTACGAGGTCTATGATATGTTATGTTTTGCACTTGTGATTGGCCTGTTAATGGGTAAGCTGGTCTGTGAATCCAATACTGTGTTTTACATCTTGAGAGATGTTATTGAAGGCCCTGAGAGAGTTTAGAGTGTCATTATCCACAAGACATATTTAATTCTCATTTCATGCTGTTGGTATGGTGGCAAAGGATTGTGGGCGGACGAGTATTTCCCAGCCAGGTGAAGGCCAGAGAGAAGAAGATGAAGAAGGAAGGTGGAGAAAACAATGGCAAGAAGGAAGAGTGGAGAAATTGAAGGTGTCAATGGCAAGAAGTTATAAACGCAGAACTAACACACTGGCTCAGAGATTTCTTTTTAGAGGTGAATCTAGTGATGTGTATGCGAGATTGCCCCTCAAATGGCTTTTAGTGTCAGAAGAGCCGGATCGCATCGATTGAGAATTGAATGTGTCATTATTCAGCAAATCGCATCACGGTAGCTAGTTATCATATCATATTCCGCAGTTTAACTAACTTTAATCAACCTCAAAGCTCAGGCAAGATTCTCTTTGAGCTCTGCCTAGTTCTGTTCTGTGGATTTATTTGCTGTTTGTTGTTCGTGTGCTTTGATAAATATTTAAACACTAAAAAGAATGGTTTTTTGTAACATGATATCAGTTTTAGTAGAAAGTGACTGTGTGTTTGTAGTTATGGAGTGTATCTTTATACTTACTATAGCACCCCTTGTGATATCAGTTGTACTAAACTTAACTGTTCAATATATAGCACCCTTGTGGCAAGTGAAGCACTTTCAACGTATTTGTTCAATATACCACCTTATATTGTTCATATTCTTACATGTGTATTCAATTTGCTTGTAAGTAAGCAAACAAGAAATACAGAAAATATTGAGAAATCTGAGATAGATTTTCTCTCAAAGGTTAGCTTTATTGAAATGTGGTTTGGCAAACCTTGTCACAGATTCCTTTGGCAACAAGTTCAGATTTCCAAAGAAATGTTTTCTCCTCTCTTGTCAGTGAGGGTGAGATGGCGGTGTTTCGAATGGCGGTCACTATTCCTGGACGCAACCGTGCTGTCTTCCTCCTGACCTATGAAGAGCTGCTGCAGAGACGATTGGGCCATTACGAGCATGTGACCAGTGTTCGGCCAATGCAATTGGTCAGCAGACTCAGCGTAGGCGTTACTGTAGTGGAGCACTCTCGCATCACTTACCTTGAAGTCTTACCCCTACGAAATGGCAAAACTCCATCTTCCAATGGCAATGGGAAATCAGATGGTAACCAGCTGTATCCAGTTTGATTCTTGAGTGTGTATTTAGATTTGCTCTCACTGGTATGGTTTCAAATAGTTGACAATATTGCAACATTTAGCCTCAAAAACTGCAAGATAGATGACACAAGTTTCAGTTGCATTTCTTTTACTTTTTCTAGTTTTAATGACCAAGTAATTAAAAACAACAACAAGATAAAAATACCTTTTCTGACAGTTTAGTTCAAGTTGTTAAACATGAAATGGTGCATGGTCGCATTTAATTTACATCTTGTCCCGCTCCAGGTAAAGTAGGACCACCAGTTTCCACAGTAATCAGACAAAACGACACCTTCTGCAAGATCAGCTTCACTCCGAACATTGCCCAGCAGGCCAAGATTGCAACCAACGGCATGCTGGGAGAATTTGTGGTGCATTATGACGTAGAGAGAGAAACTGGCACTGGCATTGGCGATATTCAGGTACACATACACATAATATATTTTATTGCATATTATTAACATATATTGACATATATATGCATATAAACATACATTATTTGGTGGACATTGTGGCAGATTAAAATAGGAAATAAAATGTTTTAAATAAATTAAATTAAATTAAAAATATTATTAACAAATATATATATATATATATATAAGATATATTCAATATTATATGTATAATCGATAACTTTAATATAATGAAATTAAGGTAATTTTAAATTTATAAATACTATACAAATTTATTGCAAAAATATATAAGATCTATTAATAATTATACATAATTGTGTTATTTATTGTTTAACTATGAAATGTCAGTTATTTTACTTTTTTCCCCTTTCCATTTCATTTTGTTATGCTTTTACGTCACTGAAACTTCCAGCACACTGAGCTCATTGCTTTCTTGTGCACACACACACACACACACACACACACACACACACACACACACACACAGTTTACAAAAATTAAATGGCTGCAAAAGTATCTGCTTTCTTTCAGGTACTAGATGGACATTTTGTACACTATTTTGCCCCCAAAGACCTGCCTGTCGTGCCGAAGAATGTTGTATTTGTGATCGATACCAGTGCTTCCATGGTTGGAACCAAAATCAGACAGGTAAATACTCAATCAATCACAATCAGTTCTCCACACTCAAATAACCAACACTGAAATTGATATTCAGCATTTCTGTCTTCAGAGCTGCAGTGTGTTGCTCTCTGAAGGACGGAATTCTTGTGATCTCATAGCTGGACACACAGACACACACACCCATCTCACAGCAAAATGACAGAGTTCAATAGTTCTCTTTTAATATCTCTCATGCAGACCAAAGAAGCTCTGTTCACGATCCTACGTGAGCTGCGGCCCAGTGATCACTTCAATTTTGTCACTTTTTCCAATCGCATCCGCGTATGGCATCCGGGCAAACTTGTGCCTGTCACACCCAACAATATACGTGATGCCAAGAAATTCATCTACATGATCTCACCCACTGGAGGTAGAAAACCCTACACACTCATAAACACACTCCCTGTTACACATTTAAACCAATAAATAATTCAAAGCAACAGTTCAAAAAATAAACTCATTCATGAAAAATATACATATTGATGAATAAATTAATAGGACAAAAAATAGTCAACCACAAAAGTTGAATGGTCTCTTTTATGGTATTTTATTGTGTTTTATGTCCTTTTTTACTATGAACTATTGGTAGACTGATTTGGAATGACAATTCCAAGTTTAAATTTTTGTTGAACCCATTTCCTCTTTCATTTAAAATCTTCTCAGGCACTGACATCAATGGTGGCATTCAGGCAGGCTCGGCTTTACTCGGTGACTATCTCTCTAGCAAAGAAGAGTCCCATCACAACAGCGTGTCACTCATAATCTTCCTGACCGATGGGCGGCCCACAGTTGGCATAGTTCAGAGTCCGTCCATCATTGGCAACACCAAAGCAGCAGTGCAGGAGAAGTTCTGCCTCTTCACTATTGGGATGGGGGATGATGTGGACTACAGGCTCTTGGAGAGGATGTCCCTGGAGAACTGTGGAACCATGAGAAGAATCCCAGAGGATGCAAATGCCAGCGTCATGCTCAAAGGGTGAGGAATATGTGGTTACCATTAACTACATACTTTTGTGATTCTATGAACCGATTAAAGGGTGATTACAGGCAAAAACAAACATTTTGTCATTATATACTCATCCTCATGTTGTTCTGAAACAGTAAGTCTTCTTTATTTTGTGGAACACTAAAGGAGAAGTTTAGCAGAATGTCCCAGGTGTTGTTCTGAACACCATGAAGCTTCAAAACTGACTAAAAGAACTTCAGAGTATAAGTAAAAAATAAAATATTATTTTAAAGTATCATTACTGAATTTGAATCAAATAACAGGGCCTAAACTTAATGCTCGCCAAGTGCAAAATGAGAGTAAAAATCAGCACTGACGAGTAAATGAAACAGCGTTACTCACCAGTTAGCCAGTAAATGTTTTATTACAGCCGAGAGGTTGGCTGTTTTGACTTAGACTTGTGTGATTGTATGATAGAAACCTTGTAGCAATATAGTAACAACCTTATAACAATGTACCAATGCACTAAAACACTCAGAACATCAACTGCAAAGCAACACCCTGGCAACTATTAATAATACAAGGCAAGTATGTTAGCATGTGTGGCATTTTGTGACAAAAAAACCCCTTAAAGTCAAGGTTAAAGGTCAAAAGTGACATGAGACGCCATTGAAAGACTTTACTCTTTACACAAGGCTTAACATTTGGGCCCCACTCTAAAAGTTCAACAAGTTTAACGTAAAGAATACATGACTTATTAACCCACAATCTGAGGCGAAACTGTTGCATTGTGACCTTATTATTCCTTTTCTCCTCTCTTTCCCATCTTCTCGCCTATCTTTCACCTACTATCTCTCTATAGCTTCTACGATGAGATCGGCACTCCATTGTTATCGGACATCCGGGTGGAATACTCTGAAGATGCTGTGGAATACATCACGCAGAACCTTTTCACAAACTACTTCAACGGCTCTGAGCTCATTGTAGCTGGAAAACTGACCAATCACAGCTCAGAGTCGTTGCATGTTCAAGTTACCGCCAGCAACAGCGAGCGAAGCATCGTGCTGGAGAAAGACGTGTCAATACACGAGCGAGAGCAGGAAACCGAACGGCGGCTGGCGGAAGCGGAGGCAGGTCCCAATGTGAACGGTTACGTGGAACGACTGTGGGGATACCTGAGTGTTAAAGATGGACTAAAAGGACGACTGCGAAGCCAGACGAGCGCAGAGCGGGAAAACTACACACAACACGCTACAAATCTTTCGTTAACGTATAATTTCCTCACGCCACTCACCGAAATGACAGTGGAGAAACCACAAGTGCTGGCCGATGGAACTTTAGCACAGAAAGAGGCAGAGGCCACCGAGGCTCCGCCCCCTGCTGAGTCATCCAATCAGTTATCGGAAGACGACAACACTCTAACACCCCAAAGCCTGCATAGAAATCAACCGCCCAAGCCAATTTCTGCAGTCTCCAAGGCAACAAGTGTGTTTATTTAAACCGGACAGAAAGTAAAACATTTGTTTTAGATCAGATTCAGAATCATGCTGATTGTCATAACACAATCGGTCTTGAAAATATTAAGGTGACTCAAACAATCCATGACGATTTCACTGTTCTCCATTTATCTCCAGGTGGCGTCAGCAAACTTACCAAAAAATCTGTCACCGTATCCAAAACATCTGGTATTTGTCCATTTTTCTAGATCTGCTTTGCATTTCAGTGTGAATGTGAGTGAGTGTAGTTGAAAGTGGCAGTAGTGTCTGTTCACATCGACTGGGGGGGCTTGTAATTTGTTCTGTTCAGGTAAAGGGGCCTCATCAGAGTGCAGCTAATTGCTACTGAGAGTTGTGTATGGGCTCTAATTCACATGCCTGTGTTTGGGAACTGATGGGAAAAAGGCAGGATTTCAACAAACCCCCAAGTTTTAAACTTCAGGGCATAACTCATTCCTCACTCTTTGTGCTATGGATATGAAAAAAACAATACAAGCAGTGACCCAAAACAACAAAAAAGAAAATATAGTGATATCGATAAATAAAAGTAAAAGAAAAAAGTGAAAAATAAAAGTAAAAGGTGCCACTAATGCTAACAAAATGCAAAACAAACAAACAGCTGCATAGCAACACACACAATATTGCCAAACTATCAATACAAACAATACAAGCAGTGACTAAAAACAAAAACAAAACAAAAAATAACGATATTGATAAATAAAAGTAAAAGAAAAAAGTGAACAAAAAAGTAAAACGTGTCAGTAATTCTAACAAAACAAAATGAAACAAAACGAACAAATAAAACAAAACAAGGAGGTAGGCTTTTAGACAGTATTAGACAAGTAATAAAAAACTCTTAAAAGCTCATTAAAAGCGCACTAAAACTCTGAGAAAACTGCATAGCAAAAACCTGTGGAAAATATTAATATTTTGGTGTTTTGGGGCAAGTAGAGTGGCGTTTGTGTCGTTTTGTCGTATGAAATAAGAACAATTATGATGAAGTTATTATGTTTGGTATATGTGCATGAAAGAGTAGTCTACTATGTTCACAAAGAGTCTTTTTTCAAGTTTTGAATGGAGGAAATCTAGTAGATGCATTTATCACGAGTAAAACTGGCCTCCATTTGAGTTGAATCAGAAAGCTTTGAAAAGCCACTTTTCTGTTGGCATGATCTGTGATCTCATATAAAATGTTGCACAAGGAAAACCTCACATCAGGCTTGTTAAATGTGAGAATTCACAGGGGACTTTGGGTTGCACATAACCAACCAGCTTGCATAATTTGATATACTTCCATGCAACAAAGTCAAGTAAAAATAAATAAATTCTTAAAAATATAATATATTCACACAGTGTTCTACAAATGGCCCATATTCGAGTAAATACTGATTAAATTATATCTTCTGTATCATACATTATCTTCATATCTGTCTTTAGCTGATGGCGACCCTCATTTTGTGGTGGAGGTTCCCCTCAGTAAACTGACTGTGTGTTTCAACATTAATGGGGAGCCAGGACACATTCTCCGACTCGTGACTGATCATAAACGCTCAGGTAAACAACTGAAATACACTTTTTAGGAAGTATTTACACAGTATTTTACAAGTATTAACACTTTGCTTTGCTATTTATTGAGCTTTGCATTAGTGACAGTTCTTGGGCAATTTAAAGGGATAGTTCACCCAAAAATTAACATTAGTTTCGTGTTTTTGTTTATTTATTAATTTTTTTGTTATTCTGTAAGCTTTCTTTTTATTTTTATGATGATTGAGAATGTTGGTAAGCAAACTGTTGATGGTAGCCATTGACTTCCATAGGATTTTTTTTTTTCTCCATAATATGGAAGTCAATGGCTACCGTGAACTGGAATTTTCACACAGCTGTTTGGAAAAACTTGATGGTGACTAAATGTAATATTTACATATTAATTTTGGCTTGAACTAAACCCTTTGAGATTAAACGTGTAAGGTGTCATTCCATATCATAGTTTACTTTAGCTTTTATATTCATAACATTTTATTCATGTTTAATATTTATATATGGACCCTTTACATGAATATGTATGTTTTTGTCCCCATTAGGCGTGACTGTGAACGGTGCACTGATCGGAGCTCCAGCCCCAGCCGGCAGTCATAAAGAACAGAGGACGTATTTCAGCACCATAACTATAGTAGCCGATAAACCACACCGCTCCTACATTGAGGTGACCCCAAGAAAGGTCATACTGGACGACCGGGACCGGATGATCTTGTCATCCAGCTCCAGCATTTCCATTGAGACCGCAAACCTGGGTGTGGTCATTGTTGCTAACACAAACCTGACAGTGACCATCCTAGGAACTATCCAGTTTGTCATCTTATTCCACCATTATAAAAATCCAGCGCCCTATCAGCGGGATCACCTGGGGTTTTACATCGCTAACAGCAAAGGATTGAGCAAGGATACACATGGGTTGCTAGGTAAACAGTAAGCACACGTACACAAATGTTTTAAAATATACACATGGGTTGCTAGGTAAACAGTAAGCACACGTACACAAATGTTTTAAAATCTAGTTGTAATATTGCGGGAACTTGAGAAAACAAGCAGAGATGATCTACATGCAGGGAGTTTAATTGCTGTGAATTTGAGACCATTTTACCAAACATTTAAAATGAGGACAAACATGAAAGGGGGGGGGGGGAATTGATTCAGAAGATACATCATATGTAGTATACTGACATTCTTAGTGAACTTTCAGTGACTTGAGCCTGGTGGAGGGGCACTCATAAATAAGAGAGAAGAGAAGTTTGGGCAAGGTGGTGTCCTTTGCTCTTTCTTTAAGATCTTCTCTCCAGATTAGTGAGTTTTATTGTTTTATTGCAGGGTGTTTGGTTCCATGACCTGTCTTAGCAGGAAAACCATCCTTACACTGATAAGTGGAGATTTCTTCTATGGGGAATGTAGTTTTTCACCAGCTCCACAAACATGCACTTGAAACTTAAAAATGCAGCACTTCCCGCGATGTGTAGCTCACTCACCTGCTTTTCTAGCCCTTACTAGAAAAGCAACACAAATTTCGTACATATCTAAATGAGGGATACATTTCTGCTACTTACAGGCCAGTTCCTGCTTATGAAGAAATGGGTGGTTGGACACACCGTTGTTGCTTCCTGGAACATTTCAGCATGGCCGGAAATTACCCAAAAAAAAAAAATAAAAAATAAGGAAAAAACAGCACACAGGGAACACTAGGGAAAAATACCACTCTACCCAGCTGCCCTGCGCTGAAGGTGAAGGATCGTACTGTCCCCGTCATAAAGAAGAGCAGGCGAATCTACTCTGGAAAGCAGACAGTAGACTGCTGGTTTGCCAAAAACAATGCGGCTAAACTGATTGATGGACAGTACAGTGATTATGTTGTGTCACATCTGTTTGACACAGGAGACTGGGCTAATGGAACCAACCAACACACACTAAGAAAAAAAAAAAAACAAGATATATTATATATTAAAATTTGAAATTTGTAAAAAATATGGATAAGCAGTATTTAAAGTACATTGCATTTATATCTGAACAAAATACTTTACTGTTTTTTTTTCATAGTCATCTACAAATATATATATTATATATTTTTGTTAATATAATGACACTGTTTTTGGAACTCATTTTTGTACTAATAAATGTTGACAATAGGCTGTCTTTTTTTATCTGAGGTTAAGAACACAGTAAGGATAAAGAAGTCTAAATCTCTGTAGAGAAACAGATTTTTAGTAATAAGACAAAACTACCATGACCTCAGAGATTAAGCAATGAAAAAATGCTTGTAATTTTAATGTTTAGATAGATAGAATAGATAGGATAGATAGATAGATTAGATAGCTAGATAGAAGAGATAGTTTTGCTTTTTTTATCATATTAGGTCAATAGTTAGCCACATCAACCAAAAATAAATAACTAAATAAAATATAAAAGTCTGATACCAACAAAACATTATTATACCAAAACTATAAGCAACAACAGTATTTTTCAATATTAGAGAAATTATAATTTTTATTTATATTTTAAATAGTAACTGAATTAAATTTTTGATTTAGCTTCAGTTTAAGAAATAAAGTCATATTTAACTGAAAATAATTATTGTTAGGGATGTATAACTTGTTTTATCATTCCGGCAGATATTTATTCAATATCAATCAATGCGATAAAAGAATTGTCATAGTACCCTTAATAATTATTTAGTTATTTAATATATTAAAAATTTTTATTGGTAACATTTGTAACATTTCAGTGATGGTATCGAATCATTTAGAATTTTGCAATGCATCCTTAAGCCATTTGCACACTGAGTCAGAAATCTTTTGCATGCGTTTTTTACATCGGTCATTCTTTTCCCTATTAAATGCATGCTACAGATAGAACAAGCAGAAGAAATCGAACCTGATCCGAATTGTTTATGACGGACAAAAGTTTCCAGAGGCAGTGGTAAAAAGGGGGGGGGGGGGGGGTGTTTTTGTTGATGACACATCATGAGGTCATATTTTATTTTTAAACGTGAAAATTTCAGACTTAGTGTTGCAAGAACCTTTACTCTTGTTATTTACTAATGTACATGATGTTTATGAAAGATAAAGAATAAGTCGAACAATAAATCGATCCCTAATTTGTTGTATCGTCTCATTAATTAATCATAACAGTTTTAATACACCAGATACTTACTTACTTTGTGGTTATTGCAGTTTAAGAGTATGATTGATTTATAACACATAATAAACACATGCATCCACTTAAGTTTTATGGTGATATAGTTATCAAGTCGTTATAAGTCTAGATTTGCCATGTTTTAAGATCGTCACACAACAGGTCAATCATGATAGGGAATAGACAGTTCGTAAAATAAAATTACAGATAGATACTTTTAAACCTCCAAAGCTTTATATGCTTTAGGGTGTCCAATAATGACAAAAAAAATCGTTTATGATATGTTTTTCTGGAATGTTGTCGAAACCATAACTAGAGTGTTATTTGTGCTGGTATTTTGGTAGGTTTAGAACTGCTTTTGCTATTCTTTATAATTCTGTGTGGTGGTTAGTTTTGCAGGAAAAACAGAAATGAACTTTTCCATTAAGTTTAAATTGAGTTTTACCTTTTATGTGCATTTTTACATTTATAAGGCCTTTTTTCTAAACTAATTCCAAATGTATGCATCATCTTCTGTGTCGAATTTCTTTTAATTTTAATCATGACAATTCAAAATAGTTAAGACACTATAGGGCTGTCACCAAATAAAATCAGTATTAAAATTTGTGTTTTTTGCGTATGCAGATCGGTGGGCACAAAATCTGCATCTTAACTGGCATTTAGACACATTTACACAGGCTTTTTTAATAGATAATATAGATCAGTGATGTGGTATTTATTATTATAAGTGGGTCTTCATCTGATTTAAGTAAAGTAACTATTTATTTCTGTTACAGCCATCACATCAGATATCTGGGATCATGAATGTGTAAGATGATTCTTCGTGAACTTGTCAGTGAACTTGTCCCTGGTGGAAGGGGCACTCATAAATAAGAAGAGAAGGAGAAAGTTTGGGGCAAGGTGGTTGTCCTTTGCTCTTTCTTTAAAGAATCTTCTCTCCAGCTTAGTGAGTTTTATTGTTTTATTGCAGGGTGTTTGGTTCCATGACCTGTCTTAGCAGGAAAACCATCCTTACACTGATAAGTGGAGATTTCTTCTATGGGGAATGTAGTTTTTCACCAGCTCCACAAACATGCACTTGAAACTTAAAAATGCTACTTAAGTAGGCATTGCACTAGACTAGAAAAGCAAACACAATTTCTACATATTAAATGAGGGATACTTCACTTGAAACTTAAAAATGCTACTTGTCATGACGACATTGGGGTTGACCCACAGCTGTCCTGGAAATTGTCAGCAGGCCCGGGAGAAAAAAACACACGACAGGGAACACCTAGGGAAAAATACCACTCTACCCAGCTGGCCCGCGCTGAAGGTGAAGGATCGTACTGGTCCCGTCCTAAAGAAGAGCAGGCCGAATCTACTCTGGGGAAAGCAGGGACAGTTAGGACTGTGTTTGTGCCAAAACATGCGGCTAAACTGATTGATGGACAGTACAGTGATTATGTTGTGTCACATCTGTTTGACACAGGAGACTGGGCTAATGGAACCAACACACACTAAGACAAACACACACACACACACCCAGATATATTCACACAAACACTTTGAAAACCATCACAAAGACCCATAAGCAGTATTTAAAGTACATGATTTATATCTGAACAAAATACTTTACTGTTTTTTTTTCATAGTCATCTACAAATATATATATTATATATTTTTGTTAATATAATGACACTGTTTTTGGAACTCATTTTTGTACTAATAAATGTTGACAATAGGCTGTCTTTTTTGGTTAAGAACACAGTAAGGATAAAGAAGTCTAAATCTCTGTAGAGAAACAGATTTTTAGTAATAAGACAAAACTACCATGACCTCAGAGATTAAGCAATGAAAAATGCTTGTAATTTTAATGTTTAGATAATAAGACAAAACTACCATGACCTCAGAGATAATGATAGATAGATAGATGATAGATGATTTTTTTTTTATATCATAGTAGTCACTATTTACTTCCAATATCAACCAAAAATAAATAAATAAATAAAATTAAAGTACTGATATACAACAAAACATTTTACCAAAAAGATAAGCCAACAATTATTTTCAAATATTAGTAATAATAATATTATTTATATTTTAAATAGTACTGAATTAAATTTTTGATTTAGCTTCAGTTTAAGAAACAATACAATTTATGTTATATTTATGTGAATATTTATTGTTGTTGGGTGTGTATATTTTTTTTTTATTTGGGGGATATTTTTTTTATATATATAATTGCGATAAAAGAATTGTCATAGTACCCTTAATAATTATTTAGTTATTTTTTATATTAATGCGATAAAAGAATTGTCATAGTACCCTCATTGATTTATCGTAATCATTTAGAATTTTGATAATGTGCATCCTTAAGGCCATTGCACACTGAGTCCGAAATCTTTGCATGCGTTTTCACATTCGTCATTCTTTCCTATTAAAATGCATGTACGGATGCGAAAAAGCTGAAAATCGAAAATCGATCCGAATTTTTTATGACAGACGAAAGTTTCAGAGGCAGTGTGTAAATGAGACTGACACAACATGAGGTCATATTTATTTTTAAACGTGAAAATTTCAGACTTAGTGTGCAAAGACCTTTACTCTAGATTTACTTGGGAATTTTGTA